>NC_073338.2:33472812-33787500 GCF_027580225.2 Misgurnus anguillicaudatus
TATTACGCCAGTTTGAGAGTATAGTTCCTAGCCATATCTTCCTAGAAAATCACAACTTTTAATTTTCTGTCGGTCTTAGTACACGATGTAACTACAGAAGAGTCAAGTTTTAAATAGGAAAAATCGAAACTCTTTGCTTATTTTTAGAGCAATGCTAACGGTCTAATCAGATTCAATGGATTGTGCTAGGCTATGCTGAGGGTGGTACCGCCGGACCCGGAGATCGGCTGAGTCGATTTCGGAAGGGTAAGTGTCGGGTGTTTACCTCTAGGGGAGCTGGAAAAAGTGGAGTGTCCCTTTAACAAAATTTGGCTAGCAGCTGCAGAATGATATTATATTAATGAACACACTTTCTTTTTTCGCCAAATGGGAGTATTAGACTGCTTGCATTTATATTTCTTATGCACAACTATGAGACCCCAAAAACCCCCCACAGTTTTCAGGAGGGACTCCTGAATTTTGTACACTCAGAACAATAATGTATTGGATTTTTAGTAGATACAGTTTTCTCTCTTAATATTTTTGTGTGTGCTTGTTCTTGAGTTGTGTGGCATTTCCTCATGATGTTTCCCATGTGGCTATAGGATGAAGAGGAGCCAAAAGATGAGGCCTTCAGCCCAGATGGTGGTTACATTCCTAGAATACTTTTCCTTGGTAGGTCATGGACAGTACATGAAATCAATGTGAACATGCGTAGATAATATATTGTTGTTTCAACTATTGCTGAATGTAGAGTTTATAATTATATTTACGCATTTGGCAGACGCTTTTATACAAGATACTTACAGTGCATTACAAGGTATACAGTATAGGTTTTAACAGTATGTGTGTTCCCTGAGTTCGAACCCATGACCTTTTGCGCTGCAAACTATGGCAACTCTTCCATAGAGAGGAAAGCATTTATGTTTTGTAAAGCTATATATAATTTTTATTTATTTATTATTTGATAGATCCTGCTGGTAAAGTCCACTCTGAGATCACAAACAAAAATGGGAATCCCAACTACAAGTACTTTTACAGCAATGCAGATCATGGTAAGACCACCATTATTACCATCTCAAAAAGATCACGGTGCACTTTATTATTTTGTAATCCCTTCTTTATTTTACATTGCTTACCTTGTAAAGTTAATCACATTCTTATATTGGCTTTGTTTCAACAGCATTATATTTCTTTGCAGTCATTGTCTCAAAACGTTCAGTTGAATAACACATTTTTATAAATCAGATTCCACTAGCTTGTGCCTTAAATAATTATCCAGTTTTGCCTGTTAAAAAGTGCTGTTTAATTTGTGTACTTGTGATGTATTGACGTTTTGTCTTCACCATGTTCATGTTGTGACTGCCATGAAGGAAGCTCAAGAGAAGCTAACTGGGGATGCCTTCAGGACTGCCCACATTGGAGATGAACTGTAAGAAGGTCAGATTCATCATGGAAAGATCTTAAGCAGTACACTACATGACTTCACTGGGCACACTTCTTCTCAGATCCTCAACTCACAGCATTTCATTTGATTTGATCTGATATGGCACAACATTACATTCAAAATGAAGACATTTCAAATGCATTTTTACTGATTAAATTTTAAGGTTTCGTAGTAAGCTTTTTACTTTAAGAACCAAAGCATATAGTCCATGTTAAATAAAGGGTGCTTAAAGGCTTATTATCTTGCATTTCAGCAAGATATATTTCAGTTTGTGATTTATTATCTGTGTGTTAAATATGTTAGTTGGACTTTATTAACTGCGTTACCAAGGCACTCCAGATTTGTCTGGCTAGGAAACGCACCAGTAGTGCAATTCTCATGTTCTTCCAAGCCATATCCTGCAAGGTGCGACATAATAGATCCAGCAACCCAGTCGCGTTTATAAAGGGCCTTATAATCCCCAAGCTGTACCTTTCTAAAGTAAAGCACTGTTATGTTTTCATGAGTTTAACAATCTTATGTTAACATTAAAGTATAGTTCACTCAAAAATAAAAAAAATTGTTATCATTTGCTTACCCTCATGTTGTTCTAAACCTGTATGAGTTTCTTTATGCTGTTTAACACAAACAAATATATTTGATAAATGATGGCAAGCACACAGTTGACGGTACCCATTGATTTCCATAGTATTTGGTTTTTCCTACTATGGAAAATATCTATGAAAATGTTTTTGTGCTTTTGTGTGTGTTCAGCAGAATAAAGAACTTCAATGCTAAGTCATGGCAATTCGTACATATTTAACAAGGTGGATAATTTGTATTAATTCGTAATGCTTTTGCCATTTTGTCATTGGAGTTAGTGGGATTTTGTTAATATTATTTTTTTGATAATCATGTTTTTGTACGAATTCATACAAGTTAGCCAACTTGTAAAATTTGTGTGAATTCTCATGAGATCAGGCTGGAAACTCGTACAGGTTTAGAACAACTTGAGGGTGAGTAAATGATGACACAATTTTGGGTAAACTATCTCTTTATTAGAAATGTTAACAATATTTCTTGCCAAGTTTGTGTATTTTAAGTCATCGATATGTGGAGTTGCCTTTGGTTTTAAAAGACAGATTTTTAATATAGACAATACATGTGAATTAAAACCTATAATGTTAAGTTGGATTTCCGTTGTTTTTCTTTTTGGGTTAAGAGGAAATTATCTTTGCCATATTGTACTTTTTACTAATATGATAAATAAGCCTACAAATAAAGTTGTTACAAAATACTGAAGTGTGGTTTAAATGTTTGCTGAAAGTGTGTGTGTCAATTGAAATGAAGTTTATTTAAGTTTGGGAGGAGCGCACACACACACACACACACACGCACACCTTGCTTGTAGTCTCTGCTCTAATCTACACTCTTAAAAAGTATTTACACATCTTTGTGCGTTAAGCTTTTAACACATGTGTCATTTTGTGTTAAAATATAACACAAGTTGTGTTAAAAGTAACACAAAATGTGTTGTTTCAATAATAACACAGAGATGGGTGGATTTTGGGATTCTATCCTCACCTCTTGATAGAGGTAAGGTGATTACATTTTCATGTTGTGCCTGACGATGACTCGTTGGTCGAAACGTTGCACCATTAAATCCTTGGTTATCCTGGCTGTGTGCTTCGGGTCATTGTCATGTTGGAAGACTCAGCCTCGACCCATCATCAATGCTCTAACTGAGGGAAGGAGGTTCCCCAAAATCTTGCAATACATGGCCCCGGTCATCCTCTCCTTAATACAGTGCAGTCGCCCTGTCCCATGTGCAAAAAACCACACCCAAAGCATGATGCCACCCCCATGCTTCACAGTAGGGATGGTGTTCTTGGGATGGTACTTTCATTATTCTTCCTCCAAACACGTTTAGTGGAATTTTGATCAAAAAGTTCTATTTTGGTCTCATCTGACCCCATGAGCCCTCTGGATCATCCAAATGGTCATTGGCAAACTTAAGACGGGCCTGGACATGTGCTGGTTTAAGTAGGGGAACCTTCCTACCATGCATGATTTTCAAACCATGACATCTTCGTGTATTACCAACAGTAACCTTGGAAACGGTGGTCCCAGTTCTTTTCAGGTCATTGACCAGCTTCTCCTGTGTAGTTCTGGGCTGATTTCTCACCTTTCTTAGGATCATTGAGACCCCACGAGGTGAGATCTTGCATGGAGCCCCAGTCTGAGGGAGATTGACAGTCATGTTTAGCTTCTTCTATTTTCTAATGATTGCTCCAACAGTGGACCTTATTTCACCAAGCTGCTTGGCAATTTCTCCGTAGCCCTTTCCAGCCTTGTGGATGTGTACAATTTTGTCTCTCGTGTCTTTGGACAGCTCTTTGGTCTTGGCCATGTTAGTAGTTGGATTCTTACTGATTGCATGGGGTGGACAGGTGTCTTTATGCAGCTAACGACCTCAAACAGGTGCATCTAATTTAGGATAATAAATGGACTCGAGGTGGACATTTTAAAGGCAGACTAACAGGTCTTTGAGGGTCAGAATTTTAGCTGATAGACAGGTGTTCAGATACTTATTTGTAGCTGTATCATACAAATAAATAGTTACAAAATCATATATTGTGATTTCGAAATGTCTCTCACAGTGGACATGCACCTACGATGAGAATTTCAGACCCCTCCATGATTTCTAAGTGGAGAACTTGCCAAATAGCAGGGTGTTCAAATACTTATTTTCCTCACTGTATATGTGTGTGTATATATATATATCCCTTACCTCTGTCCGTGACAGTTTTTGCAGCATCCCTCCTCCACCCCATCGCCTCTTTCTCAATTAGTACATATATCCCGGTTAAAGAGGGGGGAGTACTCTGGGTTCAGGCAAAAATTCTGAACTCAGAGCCCTTCCCTCGTACAGCACGCCAAAAATGCTTTATCATTTTTAAACCGCATTTCTACATAAATGTTTTTGTTACAAATTAAAGATTATTAAAATAATTCATATTACAGTAAGAGTCTAACGTTAAGCTACTACTACTAATAATAATCATAGCAATACAGGACTGGAATGGTAACAGTTTATTTATCATTGTAAATGATCAGGTTTACAAAGGAATTTTCTTTTTTACCTTTAAATGAATGTGAAAAAACAGGCAGAGGAATAAACCTGTTATTTGAGCAAAACAGAAATTGTTCATAAAAATGAAATTGTCGACATAACAGTGAAGGCACACAAAAACGTAGACAAGGTATGTTTTGTATAGTACAATAAGGTCATAACATTACAATCAACAATGTAATGGCAACTGAAGAGCTTAGATGCAAAACACAATAAATGAATCTGACATGTTTATCAGACTCAATAGATTTTGCCAACAAAGCAGCATTTATGAATGGCCTTAGACCAGGATTAAGCGGATTTAAAGCTATTTGACTATGGTACGTGTTGAGAGCATGCGGTTAACATCATTCTCACATTTTTGACGGATGTGGCGTTTAGGGGCTTTTGCATCTGAGCTCCTTAATTACTTTGCAATATACTTAAAAATAAACGGCATGGTTGGCAGTATTATTGATGTTAAATGCTGATTGCCAAACTGTAAATGATCAGACATGATGATAATCAGCTATTTAAGATGTTCCGTTTAAAGGTTTTAATGAACACAAAATAAATTAAAACATTCAAATATATCTAAAAAGACTATTAATGTATATCAAAATTCTATACAAAATTTTCTATATGCAAAGGAGTGTCTGAAACATCACCCTTTCCCTTGGCTTATGTTAAATATGATATACTCCCAGCATCGTTTATAAATGCTACCCACACAAATTTGCTAAATTCTCCTGCTGATAGGCTAAACCTTGTGCCTAAATGCCATTGAAGCTTTCTTTAAAAGGCTGCATGTAAAGAACAATACAGTGGTGCTATTTATTATTTATTTATTTGTAAAAACATTCTTGTTGATCACATAATTCACGTGTTCAGTATGCTACTAGCTATAAAATGCACATTTCTGAACAGTCCTCTTTGTTATGAGCACATTTAATAGGGTGTGTGCATAGCGTCACTTTAAAGCCGTCCTTGTTTGGCATCACCAATAGCTCCCCAGACATCAAACACGAACTCATCAGGGAAGGCAAAGTCACCGAGGGCTTCATCCAGAGACATGGCAAACTCATCAGGGTTCTTCTTGTCTTTGCCCACTTCAACCATCGTTGCCGCTGTGAAGAGAAAAGAAAGCATTTATTAGAATCTAGTCTGTATGTGCAAATCCAACCAAACATTTGCTTGCAATTAAAGGAACACGCCCAGATTTTGGGAATTTCGCTTATTCACAGTAACCCCCAGAGTTAGATAAGTCCATACATACCTTTCTCATCTCCGTGCGTGCTGTAACTCTGTCTGACGCAGCCTGGTCATATAATGAGACAAAGCTATCTTTTAACAGTATACATACTGGGAACTATATTCTCAGAAGGCAAAGCACTGATACTGCTACTCACTCCGCCCAAGTAGCAGTGCTTCGCCTTCTGAGAATATAGTTCCCTATACTGTTAAAAGATGGCTGTGTCTCATTTGACCTTGTTATTTGTACACGGTGTGACTAAACAAATCACAACACATAAATAGGAAAATGTTTGCGTTATTTTGTCACTTATTGGGAGCAGTATGCTACCTGAAGCCATTCACTTCCAGTCTTTGTGCTAAGCTAAGCTAGCGGGGGCTGCGTCAGCCAGAGTTACGGCACGCACAGAGATAAGAGTTATGTATGGACTTACCTAACTCTGGGGGATACAATGAATAAGCTAAATTCCCAAAATCTGGGCGTGTTCCTTTAAATTGCTTGGTCTACGCAATGCAAGATATTAGCTGGATTTAATTGGCGGGTGCATTTAAGTCTCACCCAATTCAGTGTCTCGAATGCCCATGTAACTTTCAAGAAGGTCATCAACTTTCTTCACTGCATTTTCTTCATACTCTGAGGGCTGTGGAGTTGTAAAAAAACATCAGATACACTTCAGTCAATGTTAAGACTCTCATCAATGAGAAAACACCGTTACCATCTCCTCGACTGTTGCAGGACCCTTAGAACGCAATCGTAAGGTTTCTCTGCCCGAGCCCATCTTGTTCTCTCCTGAGGATTTGCCTCCACCTCCCCTTGACCTTGGTTCAAGCATCTCTGCACAGAAAGACAAACCAACATGCACTCAATCCTGCATGATAACACTTCAAGGTTCATATCACTAAGAGGATGCCACAATTTACAGAAACTTGAAATATAATAGTAATTAACAGTAACATGCAGCATTCAAGACTAAGAACATCCTGGCAAGAGTACTACTACAAATAAGAAAAAGACGAACCAAAGGCTTTCATGGGCTCCACCAGTTTGAGGGTGAAGGACTGATCTCTGGGCAGCTCCTTTAACATTCGTGCCACCTCATAATGCCGCATACCAACGATGTTCTTTCCATTAATGCACTCAATATGATCTCCTATACAGATCACCTTCACCCCATCCATCACGCTGCCCTCTTTAATCCGCTACAGGGCACAAAAAATAATAATTATTTAAATAAATAAGAAATATAATATGATTTATATATTATTCAAGGTTCAAAGTTTATAAGTCACATGCTCAATGGAATGTTTTAATTTCGCAAGCTAGTATGCTGTAGCTAAATTAAATAAGATGCTGTATAACTTCATGTTGAATGATATTGAGTACTCATGTCAATGTTTCTAAAAACATGCATTTAAAATGGGTCTGAAACACAACAGACACTTCTTTGCAAATACAAATCCAGTGTCTTGAATTTAGAAAAGTCTAAAAATATGATCTTTCAAACACCAGGTGGCGCCCTTTAAAATCACACAAAAGGGTGAATGATTTTTGTGCAGAGGAAACTTTTGCATGGTGATAAAACACTCTCCAGGCACAAAATTTGTTTACTTTCAAAAAGTATGCAAATCATTATCTGTACAAAAGCAGCGCTAGTACAATCACAAGCTATGCATACTAGACTAACAAAACTGATGACAACACTAGGCGTGTAAGCTCTAGAAAGCAGCTCTGTGATATTCTACCTTTATGAAGGCATATCCAGCTCCATTGTCTGTGATGGTGAGCCCAAGGGCATCCTCGGACTTGTACACCTCCACCTCCTTCTTGAGCCCTTTAATGTGAGCGAAGATGAAGTCTTCCAGTCCGATCTGCCCTCCCAGCAATTTTTCCATATCAATTTTGTGAGTGTTGAGTGTGCAAAATAGGATCTGCAAGTTTAACAAACACTTCAATTTAAGGCATAAATTAAAAACGAAAAAGCAACGTGACCATCTTTTTTATTTGTTTACACATCTGCTTGTGTTTGATTAAGAATTAAAGGGACAAACGTATCTGGTGACCATTTTTGATGCTATTTCAAGATAATTAATTAAAAAATGAATTTCTGACAAAATACACACAGCAGGCAGCAGGACTATTTAGACCAAATATAAACCAGCTGAAAAAATTTCCCTTTCAGGATTTTAAAACTCTCCTAAATTATTTGAATGCAAGTAGGGATACTTAAAAACTATACTAGCCAATCTAGTTGGATATTTAATTTAAAATTCAGAAACCCTTAATTCCAAATAATGCTAAAATGACTCTAACTTACTTTGTTTTGTATTTTGACTACACATTTGGCTCCATTTAAATCATTAGCATGTTACAAAAGTAGAGAGTGCCTGCAGGTTTGTTTTTATAACCCTAGTGTAAAACAAAATGATCCCACAATAAAAGTCACATGATTTAGTTATGTACACTGTTTCATATAAAACTAGTCATATTATCTGATATCATTAAAATAAAACACTTAGAAGTGGTTTCCTGGACAGTTTACCAAGATTTAGTCCCAGATTAAAATACATGTTTGAGCTGCCTTAACTTAAAAATATCTTGCATTGACATATCTTAACATATCAATGCCAATGTTTTGTCTCAAGATGCACCAGTATTTTTTTTTGTAAGGTTAGCTTGTAAAAACTACTTATATGTCCTAATATAACTAAGGCCTAGTCCATGATTAATCTAAACCCTGTCCCTTAGGCCCGCTTTCATTAGGCATTGTTAAATTATGACATTTACAAGTAGCTTTTAAAAATGTGACATTATCAGTGTGGATCGGAGTTGTTTTCAGTTAAGACAGCTCAAACATGCATGCATTATATGGGTTAAGCCCGGTCTAAATAACTAGGGGAATAATTTATAAAACTGTCCGTAGGATTCTTACTAAAAGTCTACGTATGCACAAAGCCAAAAATGGCATACGCCAAAAACATTAAGACATCTAAAACAAAGCAATGTTCCCTTTAGAAATCACAGATCACCTGCAAGTGTGCGTACATGAATCATCCTCAGATTCCACCCTGCTAGCCCATTCTCCCATTAAGTTTGTTTTTTTTTACAACCTTTGCATGTGAACTGGCGTACGCATTATGAATGAGACCCCCACTGTTAAAAAAATCTGTAGAAATTGCAGCTGGGTTGCCAGTAACTTACTGTAGATTTAAATTTATGTTATTTACTGGCAACAATTGTTCAAAGTTAAATGAACATTTAACATTTACAAGTCTTTGTCTTTACAGAGTAAAACTAAAAAAACAGCATCAAGCAAAACATTCTGGGAAACAAAATCTGAAGCAAAAAACAGAAAAAAGTTGATGATGATTTCTGGTTCCCAGAATGCTTTGCATGAGGCTGTTATTGTATAGTTTTATTCTGTAAAGATAAAGACTTGTTAATATTTAAAATTTATTTAACTTTGAACAAACTCTTGCCAGTAAATAACATAAATTTAAATCTACGGCAAATTACCGGCAACCCAGCTGCAATAACATTGTAATTTCTACAGATTTTTTTTACAGTTGCTGCCTAAATAATATACAAAACAAACATAATGCAAAGCATGTATGCTGGGTTATTTAAAATGATGTCCCTCGTTACATTATTTTACAATTTCTGTCTTTTAATGGTTTAGTGTGTTGTTTTGTTCACCTCCAAATGCTCCAGTTATTTATACCGCCGATTTTCAATGTTCACACACAGATAGCATCACTCTGGTCAATCATTGAGCTAATAAAATATTTCAGATTAATATTTCATGTCCATATATTTACTCATGTGGCAAGCAGCCATGTACTGTACTAAGCAAGTTAATGTACATCCAGCCTGTTGTTATTACAAATCTCTTAAGGGTGCTACAAGACCCCTCTGCTACTCCATATTAAACAAACAAATCTTTCAATAATGACTTTCTTCGGTGTAGAACATAAAAATTTAGTTTGTTATTATGCAATTCCAACTGGAGCTGTGAAAAGCATGGTGTTGTTTACGTTTTGAATCTTGACTTTGATTTAAATTAGCAATGGAGATTCATGAACGCATACGTTTAGCGACCGCATAATTCTATATCTGTAGCTTAAGAAAGAAGTTTTGTCACTCTTTGTTTTTTTTTATACTCGTGTAATTACTGTTGTAGAAAAATCACACAATTGCTGTTACGATCGTATATCAGCACACTATGATTACCTGCGACCTTGTGCCCATGGTTTAATCACAGTCATGCTGATATACAGGCACAACTTACCAACGCCATGACGTGATTTGTGAGTTATCTGTTTGCAGGTTTAAATCAGTGATGTGTTGCAGAAAGTTGATAATGTGACTGGGCCAATGAAAACTTTGTGGTACCTAAACAAATAAACAATAGCTTCCCTAACTTTTTTATACCGCCACCCACTTAAAACAAGGTATTATCAAATCTCAGGACCCACCAAAATATTTTTATAGAAATATGCAGAAAAAATACATTTCGAAATACAAAAAGAAATGTATTGTTTTTTAAAAGAGAGTAGTCTATATTGCCATTTTAGTATGAGTTAGGGATGCATAACGATTTTTCGAGATTAATCTACAGCAGAATAAAAGTTTTTGTTAACATCATATATGTGTGTGAACTGTGTATAAAAATTATGTATGTATATAAATATGCACACATACATGTACAATGTTAAGAAAAAAACATGGTAACACTTTATTTTACGGTGTCTTTGTTACACATGCAACATGTAATTATTATAGAAATAACAGTTATGCATAAGTTACATGCCACTAACCCTAAACCAAACCCTAATCCTATCCCAAACCCTATAGTAAGTACATGTTGTTAATGATTAGTACTTAGTACTTAAATGTATAATTACACTGGGTAACACTTTATTTTACGGTGTCTTTGTTACACATGACACATGTAATTATTATAGAAATAACAGTTATGCATAAATTACATGCCACTAATCCTAAACCAAACCCTATTCCTAACCCCAACCCTATAGTAAGTACATGTTGTTAATGATTAGTACTTAGTACTTAAATGTATAATTACACTGGGTAACACTTTATTTTACGGTGTCTTTGTTACACGTTACATGTAATTATTATAGTAATAACAGTTAATTATGCATAAATTACATGCCACTAATCCTAAACCAAACCCTATTCCTAACCCCAACCCTACAGTAAGTACATGTTGTTGATAATTATTACTTGGTACTTAAATATATAACAGTGACGCCTTAAAATAAAGTGTAACCTTACACTGTAACAGTGATACCGTAAAATAAAATGTGACCAAAAATATATATTTATATATATATTATAAATTATACATAAATATACAAATGTATATATACATGTAAATATTTCTTAAATATATACATGCACGTGTGTGCATTTATCTATACAAACTTATTATTTCACACGCACACACACGATGTAAACAAATACTCCGCTATAGATTAATCGCGATTAATCATGATTAATCGTTATGCATCCAAGTTTAATTGCAATCCCAAATAAACCTGATATCAAAACCACTGATATTAATTGCAATTAATATGACAAAACTGTTCTTGTGTCAATCACTACAACAATCATGTGACTTTGCGCAATCCATCCCGACCCACAGTTTGAAAATCCCTGCACTATAAAGGAACAAGCTGGGAAATACTAAAGCATTCCAGTCCATTATAATTTGACATATTTTAAACAGATGACCACTGTACCTAATGAAGATTCTTACAACACAACTTCTAAGCAAAACAACCTTTGGACACAATTTAATGAGTGAAAAGATCAGTCCATATCAGCTCTTTATTACAACCTTTCATGGTGCAGAGACTCTAACAAAGATGACTTGTTTTCTCTCTCTCTTGTGCACTGCGGGCACTTTGGACACACATCAGCTGACAAGCACACAGGACGGTTTCCCTGGCTACCAGTGCATATCAAAAGGCCCGGGATTAATAGGGGAGCTTACGGACAGGGGAAAGAGGGCTGCTAGCTGGACCGCTTTACTGTGCCCTGGCGGGTTGGGGGGGGCGTGCTTTATCTGTGGGCTTGTGGGTGGATTCACAGACACCCACTGTGCGTTACCAAGGTTGCGGCTGACATCAAGCTTCCTCTTATACGCCACACAGTTTCTAAATCACAGGACGTCCTCGGCAGCTACACTGTATCATCCTACACGGTACAATATGAGATGGAAAACCATCTCACTTTCATTAAGGGGCGCATTCACTGACCGAATGAGGAAGCAGCCTGACCTTTTAAAATTACATTTTAGAGAAAAGCAGAAATCCTGTGAGTTTCTTTGCCCCAGCAATGTTAACAGATGTATCATTTCTAGGTGTACAGTAATCTATCACAACACAAGTTTTTGGGTGATGAAGAGCTCAAGAGGGCTGTTTCTTTGGTAACCGAGTGCTATTTTGAGGCCTTGGCAAGGCACTCAGTTCTGTTCAGAATGAATAAACGTGTACAGAGCCTTAAGATTAGTCATGCATTATTATCAGTAAGAACAAACCTGACCTGGTATATACTGCAAGCTGGGGTTTTGAAAGATTAACATAGTTAAATGGGGTTAAAATGCTGAAGCAGGCAGGTTTAACACCACACATACGTGTTAGATAGTTTATAAAAACGATCAAATGAATGGAGTCATCAAATCATTCATTACAACCACTAGCTTAAACAACAACTGGCTAGCTTAAATGTAACTGTTTAAATCGATTCACAACAGCAAAACAAGGTTCATCAACATTCCTCAGAGTTAACCATTAACACTGAACTATAGTAAGGATTAAAGGTGGCACCGTGTTTATCCTGTGAATTAAATCACACTTTGCAGAAATAAAAAAATATGAATGAATTTTGTTTCGTCAACGTCTCCAATGATGTATTCCTTCTGTGGTTTCTATGACCTTAACATGACACCAGTTTAAGTTTCTATGAACCGCCATGTTTCCTAAGATGAAAGCTATCTTGCATTTAGCTGCTAAGACATGTTTTGTGGCAAGTACAAACTGAAGTCTAAAGTTACAACGTAACCCTACAAACAAGTTTTAATCGAGGCGCGACTCATGTTGTGTTGGAACACCTTCCATTCGGCTAACAAAAGCAGATACATACTCAAAGGGCACGTTTAATTATATTCCCATAATGACGCAGACTAGGAAGAGCTTCTGTTCACCATGTGGGTGACGAGTATTACAACATAACATGACAAAGCTCGCTTTCCGAATGAATGGCGTAGGTCTACGGGTGATAATGGCCAATGAACTGCCTTACAAATGAGCAATGTACTCACTGAACAACTTATGAATGAAGAATTAACATGAAAGGGTCAGCACCTCCTCTAAAGTTTAATAACATAAACATGTACCAGAATCCTGCCGAAACAGACACAGATATACTTCAATATTTGATATTAATACAGAAAAGAAATGAGCCTTTATTCTGCATAAAAAAAAATCTTATTAGATTCTCATTACACTGTAAAAAGATTTGTTGGTTTAACTTAAAAAAGTAAGTTACTTTAGTTCAACTTAAAAATATATTTTAAAAATTGTAAAAAATGTTTGTCAACTAATAATGTTTATTTGAATTAACTCAAACTCTTAAGGCAACCAGGTAACTTACTTCTATAAGTTGAACCAACAAATCTTTTTTTAAAGTGATGTTCTTCAGACAATCATCCTGTCCAGACATAATTTTATTAAAATCTACTCAGAGGCATCAGAAATACAGTACTACCATGATGTATGAATACCAGGCATGTACCGATGTGATTTTTTTTATTGCAACATGATCTCACAAATTTCTGTGAAATAGTCACGCATTATTTTGCTCAGTTTTGCGTGGCATTGTCACTAGGGCTGTAATGATATATCATGTGTCCCATTAAAAAGACCGATCTAAAATCGAATCTGCATCGCGATTCTGTGTTTTATGCGCAGCTTGTGCGTGTACTATGGCGTTTTGGTCAGTAAGAAGTCCGTTATCAATCTAAAATCATTATGAATCTGAGTTGTTTATAACGTGCATTTAAAAAAGCAACACTCGTTAAACAAAGTCTTTCAAAATATTCTTTATTATCATGAAAATACCTGAAACAATTTGAAGAACAGTGATATACATATTCCTGTAGACATTTCCTGAGCCGTTTCTCAATACCAAGTACGCCAAACTCGGACTTGTGTCCTTCGTAGTTCGAACTTGCAAGTTCAGACTCTGAAGAACGAACTCCTGACGCGAAATGCATTCTGGGAAACTTCGCTGTCATAAGTCCACACAAGTCTCCTCTGATGCCTCCTCGATAAAATGGGCGGATCAAGAACACATCCGGGGATTTTATGTGAACTTAGGCTTGATGCGAACTTTGAATTGGAACAGTACTTGGGCCGCGACTGATGACGTTTAACAAGTCCACAAGAACGCAAGTACAGACAAGAACGCATATTGAGAAACGGCTCTGGAGTAGGGTTTGTAACGCTACTTCTTCTATTCATTTAAATTCATTCATTGAGAAAACGCGCATTTGCACGATAAATCGTTACAGCCCTAATTGTCACGTATTTCCACCATTTTACGTGCCTTTGCCACGCATTTCTTTTCCGCGTCAGCTTCACTTATTGGTTACTCAACTGTTTTTCCTATTTTTAAAGGACAAGTTCGGTATTTTACTCTTAAAGCCCTGTTTTCAGATTATTTATGATGAAATAGAACGGTTTTGACTGAAATTTCGACATATGATGCTGGCCCGAGAATTTTCGGGTGTTTCTTGTATCACCTCCCACCTCTATAATGGCTGTATAGGTGCACAGGAACAATCCTTCCTAAAATGCATTAATCTTTTATTTATAAAGATGTGAATCTCACAGAGTGGTCAGGGGTGTTCACTGATATGCTCACACAAAAATCGCTGCAAAAGATGCTTTCCAACAGGTTTTATATAGTTTTTGCCACCTCCATTGATGTGCTGTGAGGTACGGTATTACCCCGCTCTGGGAACGTTGTTTGTATTCTTGTAATTGGCAAAGGCGGATTATCGCCAACACCTGGGCTGGAGTGTCTATTATTTAAGCTCTCAGCGGAAGAAAGGTCGACAAGTTTACAACGAATGGTAAAACACCTGTTGGAAAGCATCTTCTGCAGCGCCCTCTGTGTGAGCATATCAGTGAACACCCCTGACCACTCGGTGAGATGCACAATATCATTTTATATTTCCTATGACCATAACGTGGTCTTTATAACAACTTATTACACGGCTCTCTGGAATGCTTGATTCTGATTGGTCAGATGAGACATTTGCAGGTTCGTTCTTTTCAAATAATAACCGCTCCAAAGTAATAACGCATAGCTGGTACTACTTGTATGTTTTAAATCCCTCCGCGCCAACAAAGATTACTGTTTGGCGCCATCTTGTGACAAACACTGGACAACCACAATTAAGAATGGAAATTTTTGACATTCATTTTAACATGTACGGAAAAAACAAACCATTTAAACAGTGGATAGAAGAAAGAACAACGACAAGACACAGAGAGCTTACTGAGACTGAACTTTACAAAATAGAGCATGACAGCTACGAAGCCAACACTCAAAAAAAATACAGAATGGGCACTAAAAGACTGTCTAACAGAGAAAAAAATGGAGACCGACAAGTATGAAGCAGAGGATCTTAATAATAAGGTATTACGATCATTTTATGCATCTGTGCAAAGTTTCGCGGAAGGATAAAAATGTTAATTTAAAACAAATATGCCAATAAAATGTTTCAGATTCATATTCATGTCCAGTTTTTTTCTTATGTGGCAAGCAGCCGTGTAATAAGCGGGATAATGTAGAGGCAGCCGGTAGTTATCGGGTACATAAGCCCCTTCAGTGTGATACAAGACCCTCCGCTTCGCGTCGGTCCTGATCACACTGTCGGGGCTTATTTCCCGATAACTACCCCCTGCCTCTACATTATCCCTTACATAATAAATGCAGAATTACATACCGAATCAATGCATAATTTAACCTTATAAACTCTTACTTAACTGGAATGTACAGTTTAGTCAGATTGTTGTTGGTTACACAGGATCTTTCTCTATAGTGGATGATGCTATCTATAAACCATTACGGAAATCTAGGTTCAACATACTACATACAGCTGTCAACGCTAGGCATGTGAACGCATTATGCTGACAATACACTAATAGACAAATAATGTCTGCCAAATTAGATTGAAAATTGCTCATTTTTGATGCAAATCCTCCAGCATTTCAAAACTAAAAGCCTAACCATTCACCACTAATTTGAATTAAAAAAACACGCGCTCAAATCACAAGTTTTCCAGAACTGCTTTCTCTCATCTTAAGAGAAACTACATGGGAAGTAGTTGGATACAGACACACACTTTCCAAGAAATTATTAATCCCCTATGCATTCACGTGTCTTCACTGACGTTTAAAATGAAAATGTTGTTGTTTTACTAATAGACTTAATATTGAAGATTTGGTCATAGTCATATTAGGGCTTTTGTCATCCGAACTGACCTAACAATTATTTTCCATTTCCCCAGCTCTAAATTGTTTAAAACAGCTATTCTGTCCTAATGTTGTATCTGTCCTATTGTGAAATACTTAAAAGGCCTACATTGGAAGGTCATTTTGGCAATGTTATAAGAAAAACTGATAATATGTGTTCATGTGGTTCAATTGGTAAGCGTTAGTGATGCAAACACCAAGTAACACACACACATACTGATAAAATGTGTAGCTTAATTGCATTGGAAGTTACTTTGGATAAAAGCGTCTGACAAATAAATGTAAAGATATTAATTTACTTCTCTTTTGGAGAAGAGGGAAGTCGAATTTACTAGTCCTAACCTGCAACCATTCAAAGGCCCTTAAGCAAATTTCCAGTCTAGTAGGCCTACTCATTTCGAGAATACTAGCCTGAAATTTGAGGACACAAATTTTCCTCGAAGGGAGCAAATGAAGAGTTTATTATTATTTTGTTTTATGGTGCTACTTAGCTGTATTTTTTAAGTTATGAAGGTTTAAATCAAAACAAACCAACTGCAGTTGAATTGAAATTAATTGGAATGCACAACCAAAAAACGAGATTTCTGAACAATTAAAAAAAACGGTGGTTATGTTGTTTTGCAACGAAACTCTTCAAATACAGATATAACAGGTCATTACAGAGTCCCATAAGAAGACATACTGTAAAATATAATCAATTATGAAATATATGGTGGAAAGCAAAAAAGTAGCTTCTGCTTAATTCAGAACATAGAAAGCAAAACTTGCTGTAAAGTAGACAACAGCACCTGCATGCAAATGCTAAACAAATGACCCATTGGCTCCAAGAGGATGCCTTAATGTCACGTAGTCCAACATGCGCAACAGAGCTCAAGTGCCGTGGTAAAAAACAGACTTTGACCAGGTAGCTTTACAGATGCAGCATTCAAATGCCTTTCTCACCTGTGCTAAACCAATTCAACTGCCTTACGATAATGGCTGGGAAAACTCCAAGCTTCAAGTCACTTGACAAAGAGTCCTTTTGTCACATTAATGATAGTGAATGTTGTAAAAGCAAATGTTAACATTCTAAGGGAGGCCACTTTAACACGATAAGCACTGACTTTTAAACAAGGTCCACTTAATTTAATTAAAGAAAACAAAATAAGGGTTTAAATAAAGTCAATACATTGAATGCGCTGATATATGCAGTAATGTGGCAAAATAAGGGTTTAAATAAAGTCAATCAATACATTGAATGTGCTGAGTATATATGTAGTAATTTGAGTATGCCAAACACAATTTGAGTACAACAAAAAAAATCATTTGCTTATGATATCAAATAACCTCTTAATATCTAAACACAATTACTTCTATAACCTTCACAGTTAAGGCACTGCCTTAAAGATATACCATAGTAATAATAAAGGCATGTAAGAATCACTGGACAAGAGATGCAATAGACTAACATAACACTACGCAGTGCGATCTGATGTGTGCCCTTCATCCCTGGGGTAACCAGCAATTTATTATCACATGTTAGGGCTGTGCCCACTGCACAGGACACGAGGGACTTCCTCTAAGGGCCTCAACTGCTGCTGCCATCCCAAGAGTCTACACATCTGAACATGTTTAAATAATTATGAATCGATTTACATTTAAGACATTAAAGCAATTATGGACTGAGTTACTACAAACTTCACTGTCAAGTTCAGCTAGCACTCAAGTTTTGCTGATCTTTAAAAACGTGACACGTTATAGCCAGCGTGCCTTTCCAAACAGTCTGGTAACTAGTCTGACTGGTTTCAGAAATACAGTATACCCCCATAGGTCATTTTAGCACAAAAACTAGTTACTCAAAGCTGAATGCCATGTAAGGGTCACAACAACAAAAAGTATAGGGACAGTCATGCCCATGGGGAACACTGACACAGGGAGGCACTTTTTTAAGTATTCAAATTAATGTTTATCAATTGAGGTTTCTTAACATGCTACATTAAGTGTTTACAAAGCCTGTGTATTTTGTTACATGTTTGGTTATAAATTTAGAATAGAGGTAGGGGAATGTTACATTTACATTAAACACTGACTAAATGTAAAGTTTGTCAATTTCATGTCTATCACATTTTATTGCATATTTTCTAATGCAACCGAAACAAGGTGTCTCTACAGAAAAAAAAAGCACCTGTGTTAGGTTACAACCAGCAGAAATTTCTGATTTAAGATCCATAAAAATAAAAATAAGTTGTAGGAAAATGTAAACTATCCCCTTAAGCGTTTTGAAAAGTTGGAGATTTCAGTTCAGGTAGACGCACCTTATGCAAACACCACGCGCAGTGTTTTCCGACCATTGCTTTTATTTGCAACTTCGTTTGTGTAATTTTTTCCTACTCACTGGCAGCTGACACAAGTCGTTATGAATTATTAATCGAGATATAGAGATAAAAACTGAGATTTACCTCATCCGGACTTAAATTAAACGCTTCTGCTATTTTGCTGTACAGCTCTTTGACGTTCGTGAAACCCTCGATCCTGCCGGTTGGACTCCCGTGGGCGAGCTGCGTGTGAAACACCAGCTTCGGTCGCAGGTTGGCAGGTGGAGGTGGGAGTCCGCCACCGTTCACCGCCGACTTCGCGACTCCTCCACCACCCGAGTGTCCGCTGACCTCCTCATTTTCCACTAAATTCGAGCTTTCCTTCGACTTGTTTTTCTTTTTTCTGAGTCCCAACGGCATGCTTGCTCCTCCTGTAAATCCGAGGGGGGACTGAAGTACGCGGACGGCTAGACCATTGGAAGAAGAAAATCCACCTGTTGAAAATATTCTTGTAATTAAATCTTCACCCTTTTCGAAAGCTAACCGGGAAGTCTGAAACTGTTATATTCAGGTGGGTTAGAAATGCCCGTGGCGACCTACTGTAAACTATCTTGCCGTTGGTGCGCAAACAATGAGTCAACTATTGCCAAGCGCGCGCGCGCTCCGGGAAGGAGTCGCCACAGAGCGCCGTGACGTCATCCAGAAACTCATTTACCTGCCTCAGGTGTTTGACAATGTTTTAAAAACCCAGATTGGTAAAAGCAGATTAACTTTAATATTCGCTTTACCAGAATACATACACATGTGACGTTTGATTGTACATGATAAATATACTTTATCCTGGTTAGACGAACTAGTAAGATTGCATAACAGCTGGGCGTGTTCCGTTCCGTGTGCTTTTCTCACGTCACGGTCATCGTAAAAACCAACAACAGCTTACACATAATGAAATAGGCACGACTTTGTTTATTTTAGAATCTCCTTTTCACGTTTCTGGTTTATTAATCTATGTTATTTTAAGATTTGCTTCACTTTATTTTCGAGCTAATATTGAACGATTATAGTCTATACGTTGTGACCATGATAAGCAAGTGTTGATCACTTTTGAACCTGCACGTTTTTCGTCTGTCATGTGCGACCGAACATATGGCGTCCTCTGGCGGATATATCACGTATAAAATCTGGAGCAGTCGACTTAAGGCTTTTGTACCTCAAAATGTTTTATTAATTATATGATAAGGATTTTATCCAGAAACTTACATCCTTACACAAGACACTAGGAGAATAAATAGTTAAAATATAAGGAAAAATAATAAAATTATGCAAAACCCATAATATTCATTACTAAACGATGCTACCCACAGCATAATGTAATAACTTCCTGGTTTCTGTCAAAGATAGTTACCAATGTGATCACTCACATTTAAAGAGATCTGACAGATATCAGACAAAAAGGCATTATTTTAGTTTAGTTCGTACAATTCACTGCATTTAGCAAGTCATTGTTACATTTAAAACAAAAAAGAAAGTACAGGATCTGTCAGAACAGATGTGAGTTCACCTTGAAAATTTCATGTAATTTAATCTACATGAAAACAACCAAAAACAAAACATATTTTAATCTATTCTGTGTAATACTGAAGACGTATAAAGTTTCAACATGTTTTGTTAAATGGCTACTGCACAATTTAAATAAAGCATTGAAAACAAAAACCGTGAAACGAACTACAAACATTTACTTTCAGACAGATAGACTGCACTTTACATAAGTCATGCTACATAATTTATATATATATACAGCAGTAAAATAAGTATTGAACACGGCACCATTTTTCAGTAAACATATTTGTAAAGGTTTAATTTACATTTAATTTTCACCAGATGTTGGTAACAACCCATGTAATCCACACATTTAAACATTCATGATTACAAATAACTTAATTCATGGACATCTAATGGTTTGATTTCTTTGCATGTCTGGATTGCATGTCAATAGCACCTTTATATATTTACTAAAAATTAGATGGTGATGTATTCAATACTAATTTTACCCACTGTATATACATATATGTATTACACACAAATGTATAAAGAACAAACAATTAGATAAAAATAGAAATTGCACATTCTCAAAATCTGATTTGTCATTATAGTCCACATATAGATGGGACTGAATTGTTCATATAGAAATGTCACTAAAGTCTGTTCAACCTGCCTTTATGAGGTCGGTAAGTGCCGTTTCAGGACGTCCTTGGCATTAGATGGCAAACTGTCGGGAAAGTTTACGTCAAACTCCACAATGAGGTCTCCTCTCTGTTCGGGGTTCTTTGGGAAGGGCAGTCCTTGTCCAGCAATTATCTTCCTCATGCCAGGTTTGACAACATCGGTTATCTTCATATTGCACGTTTTACCATCTATCGTCGACACGGTGACAGAACATCCACATAATGACTGCAATTAAAGAAATATAAAACAACTGTTAGCCATATAACAAACTAAATTTCACACAAATTTTCACATGAATATGTTTTACTGCTCATTACTTCTTGCAAAACCTTCTAATATAAAGCCTTTTTCTATTACAAACATCTAGGCTGTTTATTGACTAAGTTAAAGCATAGAGTTTTATGCATGTCTGGTGTATGACAGTAATTTTCAAACATAATCTGCATGCTTTTTACGCCTTAGTTTACCAGGTGAAAAGCTTTTAAAGCCTTACATATACATGCACTGTAATGTAGGCCTGTCCTACTTTAAGTCCCCATGAAATCAAAACGAACAATTCCTATTTTTAAATGGACTATTGCAGTGTTGTTAATTATAAACTATTTATCTGTGTGAGTCTTTTTTATTTAATTCATGTGCCCTCATGAACTTTAATCAGAATTTGAAAATAGTATTTTCCTCATGTGATTCCATTTGACTCTGAAATACGTCACAATATGAAAGTAAAGGCGATCACGACTTCCTGTTCAAAGGGACTTTAAAGGTGCTGTGTGTAGATTTTAGCTGCATCTAGTAGTGAGATTTCCCTTTCAAAACATATCATGTGACTCTGGACCACAAAACCAGTCGTAAGTCACACAGGTATATTTTTGGAAAAAGTCAAAAATACCTTGCATGGGTCAAATGATACATTTTTCCTTCATGCCAAAAATCATTAGTATATTATGTAAAGATCATGTTCCATGAATATATTTTGTAAATGTCCTACTGTAAATATATCAAAACTTTATTTTGGTCAAAAATCGCAACCAAATTTGGCCAAAAACTCATATGTGTTATATGTGTGTCAGGATCCTGCCCGAATCTTGTTTTGTATTATATCTAGTCATGTTGGTAGGGTCCTGACAGTACAATGTTTTGTGTGGGGAATGCGTGGTCTCAGTGTTGGTTATATTAGATCACGTATTTCCCATGTCTCGTCACTTTTTACCCGCTCCCTTACCTGTTATTATTTTCACCTGTTCCCCTCCTTAGTTCTCTCTATTTAAAGTCCTTGTGCTATTTGTTCTGTCTACGTTCGTTTTGATTTGTTCCTGTCGTGTTCCAGTTTAGAAATGTCCAGAGGTCTAGTTCTTTGTTAGTCTAGTCCAGGGGTGGGCAATTCCTGGTCCTGAGGGCCACAGCCCTGCAGAGGTTAGCTCCAACCCTAATCAAACACGGCTGAAAAATCTAATTGAAGTGTTCAGGACTGTTTGGAAATGACATTCAGGTGTGTTCAATTAAGGTTGAAGCTAAACTCTGCAGGACTGTGGCCCTCGATGCCCACCCCTGGTCTAGTCTGTTCCAGTTTACTGTTTTTTTCCTGATCTATGTATAACTATGGTCAAGTAAATGAGGACCATTTTTTTGTTTTGCCCCATTGTGGGTTCTTGTTTTCTGTTTGTGTAAATAAAGTCTTTAGTGTTTTTTCTACTTGTTTATGCGCTTGGGATCATCCAACATAAATCCTGACAATGTATTGCTAAAGAACTTATGGGTAATTGAGATTAATATCTCACCCGAAAGCTAAATAAGCTTTCCATTGCATTGATGTATGGTTTGTTAGGACAGGACAATATTTGGCTGAGATACAACTATTTAAAAATCTAGAATCTGAAAAAAATTTAAATATTGAGAAGATCACATTTAAAGTTCAAAGTCTAAATTAATGCTGGTTTTGTGGTCCAGGGTCACATATAGAAGCTATGGTATCCGCCATGGGACAAACGTCGTTTTCATGTTATTTATGCATATTCACATTGATTTACAGTATGTTCTAATCTGTACACAGTCTTACCAAATCTTTGTGACAGCACAGCATGAAATTTACACATTATGCCAGCAACCAGCAAAAACCTGTGCTATACTGCTTATAATGTCTGCAAAACATAAATGAGCTTACAAGCACTAGAAGGTTTGATTAGTTAGACCTCTATGCAGTTCCAATTACAAACACAGGACTGTCTGCCTTATAAGTACATCTTGATGGGCCTGTAACAGTTTATGTGGGCGAGCTCCATTTCTGGCATATCACTACAGCTGATCCTGCTCATGTCCCTTCCTATCCAAACAAGTTACGTAAGTGTCAAGATCTTGCACAAAGAATGTAACACTTTTAGTTACTATGGAAATGCATGAGGCATTGGATTGCATAAACCTGTATAAAATAGTTTTTCCCTCAGATGTTGATGGATGGATCGATGAATTGGATAGATGGACAACTGAATAGAACATGAAATACAGATAGACAGATAGAGATGGATGGATGTATAATTGGATGGATAGACAAACAGATTACATGGACAGGCGACTGATAGATTAATGGTTAGATGAACAAATGTAGATAGGTAGGTAGGAAGACAGACAGACAGACAGACAGACAGACAAACATGGACTATGGGGTTCCTATGGAATGGATAATTGGATGGACGGACAAATCCATTTAATGTAGATAGACAAACATGGACTATGGGGTTCCTATGGAATGGATAATTGGATGGACGGACAAATCCATTTAATGTAGATGGATGGATGGATGGATGGATGGATGGATGGATGGATGGATGGATGGATGGATGGATGGATGGATGATAGATAGATAGATAGATAGATAGATAGATAGATAGATAGATAGATAGATAGATAGATAGATAGATAGATAGATAGACAGACAGATAGACAGACAGACAGATAGAGATGGATGGATGGATGGATGGATGGATAGAGATGGATAGAGATGGATGAATGGATAATTGGATGGACGGACAAACAGATTACATGGACAGGCGACTGATAGATTAATGGTTAAATGAACAAAATCCATTTAATGTAGATAGATAGATAGATAGATAGATAGATAGATAGATAGATAGATAGATAGATAGATAGATAGATAGATAGATAGATAGATAGATAGATAGATAGATAGATAGATGGATTGATGAATTGACAGACAGATAGACAGACAGACAGATAGGGATTGATGGATGGATGGATGGATGGATAGATAGAGATGGATGAATGGATAATTGGATGGACGGACAAATAGATTACATGGACAGGCGACTGATAGATTAATGGTTAGATGAATAAAATCCATTTAATGTAGATAGATAGATAGATAGATAGATAGATAGATAGATAGATAGATAGATAGATAGATAGATAGATAGATAGATAGATAGATAGATGAATTGGTTATATTAGATAATTGGTTAGATGGACAAATGAATATAATAAATAGAAATACAGATAGACATACATACAGATAGAGATGGATGGGTGGATGGACCAACAGATTACATGGACAGACATACTGATAGATTAATGGTTAGATGAACAAATAGATGGATGGATTGATGGATGACTTGGATAGATGGACAAAACGAATAGAAATACAGATAGATAGACAGACAGAAAGAAAGAAAGAAAGAGATGGATGGATGGATGGATGGATGGATGGATGGATGGATGGATGGATGGATGGATGGATGGATGGATGGATAGATAGATAGATAGATAGATAGATAGATAGATAGATAGATAGATAGATAGATAGATAGATAGATAGATAGATTACATGGACAGACAGAATAATGGTCAGATGAATAGAGTGATAGATAGATGGATAGATGAATGGATGGATGGATGAAGAGAATACATAAACATGGATGGATGGATGGATGGATGAAGATCTTACCTGACGCAAACTGACCCGAACCGGGTACACTATATCAGACCCTTCTCGTCGGAAATGGGCGTGAGGTTTGTCCTTAATGACAAACACAATATCTGCGGGAATGGTGTTAGGCGATTCGTCGCCTTCTCGTGGAAACGTGATTTTGGTTCCTTCTTTCCATCCACGTTTGATCTCAATGGTGAGGATTTTGTCCTCTGTTCTCAAGGTCCGACCGTCCGGATTCAAACGCTTGCGTGAGATTTTCATGCGCTTGGTGCTACCGTGAAAAACCTCCTCTAAAGTCACCCGGAGCTCGTGGTGGATAGCGGGGTCTTGTTTTCTGCGCGGTGGCCCTCCCGGTCCAACGTGCCTTTCGCGCGGAAATCCGTTAATATTAAAGCTCGTAAACGAACCAAACGGGTCACTGCCGTCCACCTCCATATCATCATCTTGTCCATTGACTTTCCTGCCAAACAATTTCTCGAACGGATTGGCGCCACCGAAAAACGTGGCAAACGTCGCGTGAGGATCCCCATGGAAGGTGTAGGTGAAGTTACCCCCTGGTCCGTCCGACGCCCCTCCACCTCCTTTAAGACCTTATAAAAACATATAGAAGAGAAAATAGGTATGCATATGGAATAAAGCTTCCAAAGAGATAGGCCCCCATCCCCCAAATGCTTACTGTATGCGAGCCTGTACCCCATTAAATAAACACATACACACATCACATAATCACCCAGATATTTATATAACACCATGACATTTACAAGACATCCAAACAAGACGGTCAAATAGTGCTCGATATAATAAACAGTAATATAACACAGTCCTTTGGCTCCGTTATTACAGAATAACGCCTTGGTTGAGCATTAGCACCAGACAAACCTATAACTTATGCTAGCTATAACATTATCCTCAACTAATATATTCTGTGATTTCACGTCACACTGCATTTCGTGATCTGACATGTTAAAGAGAGCAGCATTAAGCATTTAAAAAATCCCATTCACTGTCTGATATAAAATCGGGTACCTTCTTCGCCGTATTGATCATATATTTCTCGTTTCTTTGGATCGCTAAGAACTTCGTAAGCCTCCGCGACCTCCTTGAATTTCTCCTCCGCATTAGCCGCTTTGTTTTTGTCAGGATGCCATTTCAAAGCCTGTTTTCTATATGCCTTTTTAACATCGTCGTCCGATGCTCCTTTAGCAATTCCCAAAATCTTATAGTAATCTTTACCCATTTTCTCCTACAGACCGTTAAGATTGTGTGCTGACTGTGGCGAGTGTCAGATCCTGTGTGATGCAGATGGCTGCTGGTCCTGTGATGTTTGTTTGGAGGCGGTTACTCAAAACTAAAGATCGCGTTATTTTATCCATTTTAAATAGCCATTGCTCCCTCCCCTATACCAGTAGCTCACCGGAATAAGAGGGCACTTTCTAGAAAGATCTATCTGTCTGTCTATCTATCTATCTATCTATCTATCTATCTATCTATCTATCTATCTATCTATCTATCTATCTATCTATCTATCTATCTATCTATCTATCTATCTGCCTGTATATTTGTTTGTTTGTTGTTTGTTTGTATGCATGTTGGTCTTTCTAGAAAACATTCTCATTTTCAGTGCAATTTTATTCACCAAACCAGTATCTATCTATTTATCTTTCTACACTGATCAGCCATAACATTACGACCACCTACCTAATATTGTGTAGGTCCCCTTTTGCCACCAAAACAGCCCTGACCCGGTAAGGTATGGACTCCACTAGACCTTTCTATCAAAACCAGCATTCACTTTTTCGGCAATTTCAGCTGCAGAAGCTCGTCTGTTGGATCGGACCACAAGGGCCAGCCTTCGCTCCCCACGTGCATCAGTGAGCCTTGGCCGTCCATGACCCTGTAGTCAGTTCACCACTTTTCCTTCCTTTGACCACTTTTGATACGTACCACTGCAGACCAGGGAAACCCACAGGAGCTGCGGTTTTGGAGATGCTCTGACCCAGTCGTCTAGCCATCACAATTTGGCCCTTGTCACAGTGGCTCAGATCCTTACTCTTGCCCATTTTTCCTGCTAACACATCAACTTGTCCTCAAATCTGATGTGTTAGAAGCAGGAAAAATCCTATAACATTTAATCTCAAAACGACATTCTCAGGTTTAGTACAGCTTTGATTCATATTAACATGGCACCCAGTAAACATTTGAATATATTCACTATTAGTAATGTTTTTTTTCATTATTCTTTTAAAATGTGAGCATTATGTGGATTACAGTTTTTCTCAGTCGCTTTGGAGCATTCTCAGATCAGGAATTAATTTTTATCAAAACACTTTGTTCAACCTCCACATTATCAAATCAGTTATGTACAAAAGCAAATTCTGCTTTGATACAATCATACAGATGATACGATAGTCTGCTGTTTGCTATATTTTCAATTGCTTATGTAATTTTCATCAAAATACATTATTCCTGCTGAATAGTCTAAAAACATTTAGAAATTAGATCAGTGCATAAGTCATGACATGCAGAATGGATTTTTGTAAACTGAATTGATGAATTGCTGAATGGGAATGATTGTCTGAAGTGTTAGATCACTGTATTGCTACGTTGCGAGCAAAGATATCTGTTGTGATGTGGATGAGAATCTGCCTAACATCCTGGAGCATTAAGGTGTCCAATGGGAGAAAATTTTGAGTTGAGGTTTGAATTTTTTACATTATAAAGTGAACCTTCATATTCACAAATATATATGTTCTGTAAAATATTATTTATTTGTACCACAATGTGTGTAACTTTTCACAGAAAAAAGTAAAGGTGTGAATGTGAGTTCTGTCCAATCTCTTGCAATCAATATTTCACATATACACTAATGAATAACTTCACATAAGAAAATACTGACACCTATCATTAAATGCTCTTGTTATATTGACAACATGGGTAAACATTTTTGTCTTGTTTATGAACAATCACACAAGGACTTGGCATTTTGATGGGTCTGACATGTTTATTGACATTAAAATTGACTTTTGAAAGATGAACTAAGGATTTTGAAGTTTTTTGAAGCTTTTGCAGGAAATCCATAATGTTTGTACAAATTGTTTTAGAAATGCACTAATTATTTTTGCAAACTTTAAGAATTGTTTCAAACTGCGTAAAACTGGAATATAACATCAGGGCTATTGCTGTTGAATCTATATCAAAAAGCCAAATAATATGGAACCCTGCATCCAGGTTAAAGTCTCATAATTATTCAATTAGAAAAGTTAGATTTTTTTTGTTTGAATGTTAATATTTTCTTAATAAGTACATTTTACTGGTCATATTTTCACTGAATGCTCTTTGCATGATGATTTTATACAGAAAACATTAAATCATATAAAAACATTTTTTCAGTGGTTTCACTAACAATTGTCAACTATCTAGTAGACTACCTAGCACTTATTATCTTAACTTACACTAGAAGATAGTAAAACGAAGAGACCACAGATGTAGGCTGCTGAACGTCATTTTCTAATAATAAAATGAAAATCTCAGATGTTAACAGGCAGTGATGTTTCTAAGTATAGTTGTTAATCTTTCCCTGGTGCATGGCAGCTTCCCAACCAAAGATCCAGTTTCCTCCACCCAAACATTTTTCTTTACCCCTACTGGCTTTGTCTATTTGACACAATCTTTAATAAAACATTAATCTTAAATAAAACAATCTGGTCAGAAATCCATAGTTTCACATTTTGTCCAGTAAATATGTCATAAATTGATATTACTGATCCATGATCCGTGACATAATACAACAGCGCTATCTGCTGGTTATAATTGGTTACAGCAAGCAGTGGAAGGATGCGCTGGACCACTACACAGATCTCCTCCATTCTGAGACTCATGACTAAGCGTTATCTAGAAATACAGAGGCCAAAACAGAGGCTAATAATCTTTCAGAAGTAAAGACAAAATCATGCAGAAAAACTTATGTCAGTCGTAGATTGGCTTGTATATTGGATATCGACTTAATTAGTATGGATTACTTTCGCGTCTTGTTTGATAAGCTCGACAAGAATAGAGATGGATTTATATCAGTGGAGGAATTGCATAGTGAAATGCGAAGGATAGGTGTAGTACCAGTAGGCGAAAAAGCGCAAGTATGATGTTTTTGTGTAATACCTGTAATCATTTTCTAAATTACTGCACATGACTTAGTCAACATGCTTCTTTTGTTTAGGCTATCTTGTTTAAATATGACGAAAATAAGGATGGACGTCTAAGCTATCAGGAATTTCTGATTTACATGATGGACAGAGAGAAAAAATGGAAAATAGATTTTCATGCCCTTGACAGAAATAATAGTGGTACGTTTTCTGTGTGTGTCTAAATGAAACAGCTCAGTCATTAATTAAGTCCATAAAGGTTGTTTTCGGCTTAATCTAGTTTCATAGATGTATTAATGTTTCTTATAGGTACCATTGACCTGCAGGATATCATGATTCTGTTTAAGGAGTTAGGTGTGCTTATAACTAAACACAATGCCAAGAGAATCATTCAAATGTAAGATCCAATTCTCACAGGATTTGTCTTAGCCCTTGCTGCACTTACTTACTTTTAGTATGGTAATTAACATTAAGGTTACTTAACTTAAACGAGGAGCCTTATATGTTTAATATGATTAAAATGTTGCACAAATGTGGTCACTTTAGTTTTGGAATGCACTGCAGTCTTTATATCAAATGTTTGGTATTTACTGAAGTTATAATATGGTTGTTTGTCATTAGGATGGATGAAGATAACTCTATGACTATAGACTGGGAAGAATTCCTCCAGCACATCATTATCAACCCAGCAGAAAATATTGGTGAGCTGGTTTCTTCCTGGAAACATAACTTGGTAAATATCACAATCCTTATTGGTCTCTACAATCACAAAGAATAATTAGATGAGAGTTGTTAACCTGAATTGCTTTTGTTATACTGTGATGTTTACAAATAAAATTTGATGGTGTTCACAGGTATTT
Organism: Misgurnus anguillicaudatus; assembly: GCF_027580225.2. NCBI lineage: Eukaryota > Metazoa > Chordata > Actinopteri > Cypriniformes > Cobitidae > Misgurnus > Misgurnus anguillicaudatus. The sequence continues at coordinate 33,502,612 of NC_073338.2, forward strand.
GATATAGGTGAGAGTCGCTCTATGCCTATTGAATTAACCCAGGAGGAAAGTGACCCATTTGTCTGGGGAAACTTTATATTGGCTGCAGGCCTGGCAGATGCTGTGTCTAGAACCTTGACAGCACCAATCGACCGCTTAAAGACCCGGCTCCAGGTATTTTCAGTGTCTGTCGTCGTGTACAAGCAACATTTTTCTACACTTTTTAGTGAACATGAAGAGCTCATATGCAAAAGCCATAATCCATAATGAGATAATGATATTAAAGAGTAACTAAACCCTAAACCAACTTTTTTTTAGTTAATGATTTGTAAGAATGGGGCTTTATTAGTGCTGTTCATTGATTTTAGTACGTTTTTTGACATTTGGATATAAAGTGTTTCAATACTACAATATATGGTGTAAAAACGTCTGAGTGCTGCCCTCTTCAGGTTGAACGGTGGCTACTGCAGTTGAATTTTCCTATTGGATGTTGGGTCCAAAAATGCCTCGTGACATAATCAGGTTCAAGCTCAACACGCCCTTGTTATGATCTCACCACACACTTAGTTCGTCCCTCTCTATCTCCGTTGGGATCTGCCCACTTTTCTTGCATTTTTCAAATATTGCCAGTGGGTGGAGTCAGGCTCTGATCAGGGGTTTAGTTACGCTTTAACCAAATGCTCTCATCACATGTTTTGTTCATCAAATGCTTTCGCTTCAAATCCGCTTAAACACGGCCTCAGGTCATTTAGAAATACTGCTTTGTTGGCAGAATCTGGTAAATGCAGTGTCAATTTTTAGTGTCAAAACGCAAAGTCCTCTAAGTGCACTATGCCCCTGTCCCAAATGGCACACTCTGGACTTGTGGTCCTCCTCAGAGTCCACACTTTGATGACATAGTCCAGACTATGCGAGTCCACGTGGGTGCACTGGAGTCGTATTTTGGGACAGACTCGAGCATCACACGGAAAATAGGTAGAGAAGTTGCCCGTCAGTGTGAACTCCTTTTCTTTCGTCGTCTGATTGGTCTGATTGCCCTTTCACAAGGACTTCTGGGTTGGTAAAGTGCGCAAAGCCTGCTGCAGTGCAGGCTTCGCCGAAGACCGCATCAAGGCGCTAAGGAGGCGCTTTGAAGCACACTTCAAAGCGTAAAAATGACAGATGGGACACCCTACGGACTCACAGACTAAGCGAGCCTGCGCAATTTAAAGCCAAGAGAACGAAAGTCCACATAAAGTGAGCCATTTGGGACAGGGCCTAAATTCAAACTTGGGTCCCTTGTGAATAGTTGGACCTGAATGGCAGCCACATGGATCACAGCGCCCCCTAATGTTTGGTTCAGTTTCTCATTTTTACCTTTATGAATTCTGACTTTCATCATTTGCTGAAATGTTTCTAGTTATATCTTTAGTGATTTTGCAACTGTTTACTATGTCTTGTCCAAAGAAGTGGATATTTTTTGAAGTGGTGGTTTTTGCCAAAAAAGCTTGCATGCACTTAGAGGGTTTTGCACTGCCAAATTTTGTTAAATACCAATGAAATGACTAAAATTTAATTTGTAAAAATAAGTAATATAATAGATATAAATATTATTATTTTAATTACTGGCCAATAACCTTTCCATTGCAATTAAAGTCAAATTACTGAACCTAAACATAAGAGTAGGCCTTAGTTATAGGACACTTAAGTAGCTTTTACAAACATACCTTACAAAAAACATTACTTGTGTGGCTTAAGCCCTGTCCGTAAAACTGCCCCAAAGTGTTTCACCTACCATTACTAATACACTGCCATATATCTGATAGGTTTTTGAATCCAAAGCTGTGTCTCTGGGATTTCGGGTGCTCCAGACTGGGGGTTTTAGATCCATGTGGCAAGGAAATGCTGTAAATGTTCTTAAAGGAACGCCACAATCAACGCTTCAGTGCTTCCTCTATGCACAGGTGTGCACACAAACATGCACACACACATATGCATTTACACATGTACAGATTTCTACAAACACTTTAATTTTCCTTGCAGATGAGAATGTACAGTCTTGGTGATAGGGACAGCCTGTCTGTGCATCAAAGGTTTGGGCTGGGCTGTGTGTCAGGGGCTGTGGCACATGCTGTGTTCTACCCCTTAGAGGTATCAGAGTCATACAACAGGTTGGAGTTTCATACTGTTAGGTGTTGTTGACATTCAGATGTGCGTGACAAAATTTTTTAATATTACCAAATGTAGCTCAGGTCTGTACGGTTGACTAAACAGCATTTTCCTAAATGTACTGTACCTGATCTGCACCTGCACTCATAAAAATATGTGCTAAGGACTATTTTTGGTCTATAGAACTTTTATACAAAATGTTCTCTGTAGCAGGAAATGGTTCTTTACACATTAAAAATGAACAAATAAATGTTTCTTTAGAGAATAAAAAGGGGTTTCTATGGCATCAATGTGAAGAACCTTTTGCAGCCCCATATTTTTAGGAATGTGCCGATTTATAACACTTATAGTTTTTTTGTACTGTATGCTCTGTTTATGTTATATTATGTCATGTTGTATGACTTATTGACCCAAAATCACAAATCTGCTATTGTTTACTCAATAAACAGATTTGTTTTTGTGGTAGGTCCTAAAAGTAAGACTCAATCTCCAGATGGCCGGCTCCTACAATGGAGTCCTGGGATGTGCTAAATTGATTTACCAAAATGAGTCTGTGGCAGCATTTTATAGAGGGTTTAAACCCAGCATACTCTGCATGATACCTTACGCTGGTGTGGAATGTGCAGTGCATCAGGTAAATCAAAGCTATAGAGAATGTTGATGTTACATTAATATTTTATGGACGTTATTACCTTATAATATTTTTTTTCCAATGGCAGTCAATTAATAACTGGTTCAAAGCAAAGGACCCAGCCCAGATCAGCGATCCCAAACTGTTCCTCATCAGTTTTGCAGCATTTGCATCGGGACAGGCCACCAGTTACCCTCTTGCTGTCCTAAGAACACAGCAGCAAGCTCAAGGTGAATGTTAATTGACATAAATGCAAAAAATGTCTTGATTTATAAAATGTAAGGTAATAACAGTGATGTTTTTTATTTATAATTTCAGCTGTCTGTGCAACCTCACCAAAACCTGTGACTGTTCTCCAAGGACTCATTGGAATCTATGAGACGTATGGTGTCCGAGGCTTTTATAATGGAATGGGTGTTAGCTTTGTGAGGGCAGTTCCCTGTGCTTTGTTAAATTATACCCTGACCTCAAAATTCCAAACACTGCTTTCTTAGTTGTCATAATGTAAAAGAAAGATTCAACGAAGAAGCAGTGTAAACATGAAATGTACCATTGCCTGTGATTTTTATGTGAAAAAAAATGCACCATAAATTTAAAACAACTTGATTATGCAAGTCAGCCTACTAAGTATTGACTTGTGATAAGTTGACATAACTTATATAAACAAGTTGAAATTGTATAACTTCATTTGTTAGGTTAAAGTAATATAAAAATATGTTGATTTAATAATATTTTACAATGTATTTACTTAAGTCATTACTAAATAATTAACATCTATTTACCCTGGTGAATAAATGTAAAGAGATCCAGATTTTTTTTGTTTTGAAAGTCTCTTAAAATGACAACAGGGCATATACAGTAAGAAGATTACCAAAGCAAATGGAAACAGAACAGTCCACATGAAATGTCCACTTTTGAAGCCTGATTGTAACAACAATGCACTTCACCAGCTCTGTCTGGCACTATCACTAAATGGATGTTAAAAAGATAAACGCTGATATACATATGACTTGAGTATGATCTTAAAGTGATTTTAGAAAGCCAAATAGCCTAATATTAATTTTATGAATGAAGCCTACATATTAAGTAAGCAGTGTAAACCTCGCTGCAAACCTAAAGCAAGGTAGGCAATAGTGAATATTTAGCTCTTTTTTAAAATCCACTTATGTGCCTTGAAATGTGCTGGTTTGTTTAATGACTTGCCTCATTAATTTGCACTGAAATAGGAAGTGACCCCCCCCCCCTCTTTTTAAAAAGGCCTGCCATTTAGAAACGTTTAGTTTACCCCACAGCAATCTTTACTAGTTGGTTTTAAGTAACAAACAACCAAGGGGGTACATTCATTGAGCATAAAAACTAAACACCCTAAAAAATATTAAGATGTTTCCACATAGGGCCGTATTTTGCATATTATTTTTCAAGACAAATATATTGTGAAACTCCTTTTTTAAAATTAGGCTTATCCCCAAAACATACTTTTCTGCATATGGTACAAATAATGGACGTTTGTACAACCCTGCTATAATCACAGACATATAGCCTATAACCAATTTGTCGCTGTATCTTCAACAGCAAGATTATTTACTGAGGCACCACAAAAGGCAAAAGCACAGAAGCAAGCCTCTGAGTTGAGCGGCTGTGGGGTTTGGCTAGATGGGATACAGCTAAGTTCCAAATCTCGCGAGATGTTGGGTTTAGGATAAGGTTTGACAAGTTTGGAAGTATGACTAATGAAAATGTTTGTTTTAGCTAGATGGAATACAGCTACGTCCTAAATCCCGTAAAATGTTGGGTTAGGGTTAGTTTTTAGGGATTGGAGTAGGCAGCGCTCATCCGGTGAGGTTTCACGCGATTTCGGCTGTTGCTTTATCCCTACTAGCCACAAACGACTTCCTGATTGTACGTGGACATAGTGACGTCGGCAAAGTTGACGTTTCACAAACATGGCGGCGCAGCAGGGTGAAGTGGACGAGCTGTTCGATGTAAATAATGCATTTTATATCGGCAGTTATCAACACTGCATTAACGAAGCACAGAAAGTAAAGGTGAGTGTTGTGTAGATACGTGTTTTGTGTGATTCATCAACGTTTCTCACAGAGAAATGGATTTGTTTTACGTTAGCATCAATGCTAATCTCATAACTAGTCTAATTCGCAAGGTTTATAAGTAAAAAGTCCGAAATTAACAAATGACAAACTACCTTTTGTAATTCTTCATGTGTTTTCTTAGACATCGGGGCCAGAAAAGGAAGCAGAGAAGAATATTATTCTCTACAGGGCATACATTGCCCAGGTAGGTTATATTTAAACTGAGTATGTCATTAAAGTTGTTATAAATAAGCCATAAAGACCAAATCGTTTCTGTGACATAAGGTCAAGTGTTGTGCTGGCAAACAATGATCACTGTAGCTTGTTAAAACTAGTGAGTTTTGTTTTGCAGAGAAAATATGCTGTGGTACTGGATGACATTAAACCCAGCTCATCTGAGGAGCTGCAGGCTGTTAGGATGTTTGCAGAGTACCTGTCCAATGAAGGCAAAAGGTTTGTGAATTTTTTTATGTTTTCTTTTTTCATTTTATTAATTTGAAACTTTGGTACATACATTTTTGGTCTGTCAGTTAAATAATGGTGCACAAAGTCAACTGGATCATATCTGATGTACTTTGAAGGGATGCTATAGTGGCAGAACTAGACAAAAAGATGGCTAAAAGCGTTGATGTTTCCAACACCACCTTCCTGCTGATGGCAGCTTCTATCTATCTGCATGAAATGAACACAGATGCTGCATTACGTACCCTGCACCAGGGAGACAGTCTTGAGTGGTAAGAGGAGAATATCTGAAAGTTTCTCTATTGATCAATTTGTGCTTTCTCTTATATTTGGATTAAATTGCAGCTCTCTAACCTGCTTTTTGTCATTTTGTATGTCTTTTAGTATGGCAATGACTGTCCAGGTGCTTCTAAAGTTGGACAGAGTAGATATGGCAAGGTGTTGTGGAAACCTAATTTCTAAAAGCAATGCTTTTAAATTACCTACTATTATTATTATTATATGAACTTTTTGAATTTTTGCTACAAAGTAAAAAATATTATTGAAATTGAATTATTTATGGAGCTGTTTTGGTGGTCATTGCATCCACAGAAAAGAACTGAAAAAGATGCAAGACCAAGATGAAGACGCCACCCTGACTCAGCTTGCTACGGCTTGGGTCAACCTTGCAGTTGTGAGTATTCATGAACTCTTTGTAAAGCAGTTCTACACGTATTCATACTGATTCAATCAAATAATTATTTTGCACAGATCCCTTTACATTTTTTACTACTGATGATTAATGTACGCGTATACACGGATTCATAACATCGATGAGTATTTCTGTGTGATGTCACTTCAGTTATGATCTTTCCTTAATCACTGGGAATTAAATGTCCTTCTCATCTTCCTTCCATCAATAGGGGGGAGATAAATTGCAGGACGCATTCTACATCTTTCAGGAAATGTCAGACAAATACTCGCCCACATTGCTGCTGCTGAACGGCCAGGCCGCCAGTCACATGGCTCAGAATAAGTGGGATGAAGCTGAGTCAGTTCTACAGGATGCTCTTGATAAAGTAAGAGCCAGGATTTACGTGCAGTAGTAAATTTAGATTACAGTTGCTTGGACTTAATCCAAGTTCTTTTCTTCCACCTTCCCTCGGTACATTTAGCTCTGTACATAGCGTGTAAATGATGTTACATGTGTTTTATTGTGTTGTTAAAGTACCCTTTCGGAATGACTACCAAAGCTTTACAGGCACAAAGCAGAACTTGTTTGCCTGTTACGGATATATTTCATGAATGCGAGCTGCTCTCCAAAGTTTTACATTCTGAGGAAAGCTACTAAGCTTGCAAACATGCAAATTACATATATTAACAGCAGTTCAATTCTGGGGAATAGGATGAAAAATTTTCAATACCGTTAAAGCATAAATCCCGGACCACCATTTAAACATCACCGTAGTTTGAGAAACCGCTTTCACAACATTAACATTTATGCATTTTGTCAGACTTTTTTAACTAAGGCAAATTACAGTCTATAACTTCTTATCAGTATATATGTTTCCAGAGGATCAAACCTGTGACATTTGTTGCTAATAAAGTGCTCTTCCATCAGTCGAGCTACATGAACACACCAGCCGAATAAACTCAAATACTTTAATCTATGCAGTGACAAATACTGCTGCTTTTTCATTTGTCTTTTATATTGTCCTAAAGAGCAAGAAAAAGGCAAACAGGCATAAATAAATAACAAGCAAGCATTTGCCCTAACAACTGACTAGGGCCTAAGCTTGTAATTTTTCTAGTGGTTGGGGAAAAACAGGAATTATTATTAAACTTGCAAAACCGAATAATTGAAAAAGCTGTGTATTGATCACCAATGATTCAGTTTTTACTTGCATTGTAATTTCTTTATTTTCTTCTTTATTATCTGTAGGACAACAGCCACCCTGAGACACTCATCAACCTCATTGTGTTGACACAGCATTTAGGCAAACCTCCTGAGGTAAGTTCTGTTAATAGGGATGTTAAAAGGAAGATTTTTAATGCTTTAAAGGACAAGTTCGGTATTTTACACATAAAGCCCTGATTTCAGATTGTTTATGAAGAAATACAACGGTTTTGACTGAAATTTGGATATATAATGCTGGCCCGAGAATTTTCGGGTGTTTGTTGTATCACTTCCCACCTCTATAATGGCTGTATAGGTGCACTGCATCAATCCTTCCTAAAATGCATTAACTTTCATTTACAAAGATGTGAAACTCACCGAGTGGTCAGGGGTGTTCACTGATATGCTCACACAAAAATCGCTGCAAAAGACGCATTCCAACAGGTTTTATCGTAGTTTTGTCCAACTCCATTGACTTTTTTAGATGTGCTGTGTGAGGTACGGTATTACTCCGCGCCGGGAACTTGTTTGTATTCTTGTAAACGAAAGTTTAATGCATTTTAGGAATGATTGTTCTAGTGCATCTATACACCCATTGTAGAGGTGGGAGGTGAAACAACAAACACCAGAAAATTCTCGGGCCTGCATCATATGTCCAAATTTCAGTCAAAACCGTTCTATTTCATCATAAACAATCTGAAAATAGGGCTTTAATTGTAAAATACCAAACTTGTCCTTTAAAACCAGTGTATATAAATGGCTTTTTTTGTACAGTTGCAAATTATTTGTTGTGTTGTTTTCAGGGACAGTAAAGATACTCATAGTGCCTCCTTGTGTATATTTCTCCTGAGGTTACCAATCGTTATTTGTCTCAACTGAAAGATGCACACAAATCCCATCCTTTCCTAAAGGATTATTTTGCTAAGGTAAGGTTATTCGGTTTTTCATTAAATTAAATATATTTAACTGAACCAGATACACAGTATTATTTTTGAAAGCATAATGTAAGGGCTATATGAAATATTGTGAAGGTGCTAATAGGAATAAAGGATTTGTGTATAAACTCCTAAAGATTAACCATTGTTCAATGAAAAGACCTTTTTAATTACACTTTGATGTTTCCCACAGGAGAATGAGTTTGACAGACTTGCCATGCAGTACGCCCCCAGCGGCTGAACACAGATCAAGGTGTAATTTATACGGCTCCTGGAAATCCATGTTATTCTCTACTGTACACTTTGGTTTTTAAACGTAATAACATTCAGCTGCGAATTTTTATTTGCTTTGCCTTTTGACGTCCCAAAAACTCTACATTCCTCTATAACAGTTAAATAAACTTGTTTATGCCATACACCCTGTGTTGTTGCAGTGTTGAAGATAATGTATGAGGTTCATCTTTATAAATTCCCGGTTATAACAAATGTGTGCTTATAGCACATTGTTATATTGACATTAACCAACACATCATAACTAGTCATGGCAACTTGACAACATAATTGACCACTTTTTACCAGTGATACAAATTGTCATTAAAATGTTATTTAAGTGTCATATGGTTTTATACACTGCAAAAAAATGATGTGTTAACTTTTTACACATTGTGTGTGTCATGCCATTAAATGCGTTATTTCATGTTAAAATACATGAAAGGGACAACACAAGTTGTGTTAAAAGTTAAAAACAGTGATGGGAGTAAGCGTTACAATTAATTCTGTTACTGTAATTTCACTACTTTTAGCGGTAATAAACATGTTTTTTAGATCAAGTAACGCAGTTACAATTAGTGAAATTTAAATGAGTTGGTTACTCACGTTACTCTATTTTGTGATAAATGAACACTTGCAGACAAGACATTTCTGATCTAACGTAGCAGGATCATGGGGCACAATGAATATTAACACAGAAGGTGTGTTAGTATAGGGACGACACATTTAATGTAATCATTTTTTGCAGTGTAACAGTTTCATGAATATTTTTCTTGACCTCAACTACAGTGGTACAAATATAATTTGTCATTAAAATGTCATTAAGTGTTTATTGTCAAATCGTTTTTTAAAGTTCATAATATTTTTTTTTTAAGTTTCCTCCATGTGTTTAACAAATAAAATCAATCATTTAATAATAATAATAATTAAGATTGATAAAATTATATTTTCTCGCATTTGGAGGCCAATTCACCTAAAATTAAATGAAAACAGTACAATAATGGGTTAATCCATGCAGCGTTGGGTCCATGTCACTGCAAAAACACTTAATATTTAAATTAATTCATTTAATTAATTAAACATTTGTTAGTTTTTTCTTCTATGTCAGAAAATTTCAGAACCCTCTGTGTGAGGAAGATTAAATTCTGTTAGTTGTCAGTGTTTTATGTATTGTGCACATACATAAATTTAAGTGTAATGTTTTGACGTGTCTGTTGCATTTTGATAAGGTATTTAAAATTATCTGACTGTATTAACACTTCATGACATTTCAATGACAGTTTAATATAATGTTAACCCATAAAGCTAGACCGTTTCTTAAGTTTAATAATTATTCTGCTATGTCATGTTTATGACAGATTTATGACAAGTTATGATGTATTGGTTTATGTAAAGTTTTCATAACAAAGACAATTCAAACAATGTCTTTGCATTAAAAATGACATAATTGAGCAAATAGTTGTCATAAATGTGCATCAAATCTCCTTCATGTTCATGACACGTCATGTTATGATTATGAAGGTGTCATGTCAGTCTTATGAACATCCCTTCAAGTAAAGTGTTACCAAACATTCTGTGAAAATACCACCTTGATATCTCTTATATTTATTTTCATCTACAGATAATGAAAATGTGAGTTTCTCTTAGCTAGAAGCGAGAGATAATGAAAGCCCACTGCAAGGTCTCAAGAGTAACCTGTTGCACACATGGATTAGAAAAGGATTAAATAAGTCTTTGCACAGAACCGAAAGCCAAACTTTAACATTTTATGCTGTCGGTGAAGCTTTACTTAAATTTATTGTATAATCAATGAGGCGAGTTTAGTTACAGGATGATTTATTTTAAAATGTGAATCTCGAAATGGCCTAATTTGAAGGAAGAACTGATGTTTTTGATCCCAAAGCTGAGTCAGTTTATGCCATTTGACAAATTAGTCATTTATAGTTACAGCTCCAAAACACATTTAGGCCAAATAACATCACACTAAGTGTCTTCTTTTCAAACAGTGTGTGAGCTCCCTAATGTCCAAAATTTCCTTTGTTTTGCTGGCATCTAAGGTCAGTGTTTCTCTCATTCATCACTATTGAAACAAATAACGGTGTTGTCATCAGTAAATGTGATGATGTGGTTGCTGTAGTGTGGAGATGCATTCATGAGTGAACAGTGAGTATAATTTAGGGCTGAGGCAGCACCCCTGTGTAATGCTGGATGCTCTGAAAATTTAACAATCGCTCAGAATGTGACCACACAACACTTCTGCTGAATGTTTTCAGACTTAAAATGCTTCTAAAAGCTTTGTGCATGCAAATATTAATTGTCAACCAAATTTACTCGGCTCCAGATTTTTAGGGTCAGTTTTGAAGTATTCATAAAGTATGCTAAACTGAGGAATAAATCAATGTATGCATTCTGGCATACAATGTTAGTCCAAGAACTCATGAATTGCCCTGATGCAGTACAGAAGTCACAGGTCAGGAATCATTTAGGCATGGTCTTCTGTAAACTAGCCCAGACTTGAAAATGCCAGTGTGTCTAGCTGCTTTGGACAGGTTTTAAGGAGACACATGGTGAAATCCTATCAGTACTGGCTGTATTGCCTGCAGAGAACCTTAAAAGACCTTCTCAGTGAATTGCAGCAAATTCTGCAGTTTCATAGAAATAATTGATTCGGTCTGGCACTGTTGTCCCAGATTGTCAACATGAGTCTCTACTTTTCATATTAGCAGGGCGCTTGGCAGTTCCAGGTTAACACAGGCAGCATTATGGTATAAATAAATAATAAGCTGCCAAAGGTTATTTGCTGAAGAGCTTGCATCGGTCTCAACAATGCATTATTTTGTGGGTTCAAATGTACAGTGCAGTTGTTACTGTATTGGACAGACCCTTTACAATTTTAGGTCTCATTTATTAAATTCTTTCAACTCAATTTGTATTTGATTTAGTAATCAAAGACAAAACTAAAGCACAGGTTTTTGTATTACAGAAAAGTGGTCATCTGTTTACTGCATGTTTATAACACTAGATGTCACCATAATCCAAACTGAGAAGTCTCAACCGTTTACTACTCCGATTTTGCAAGAAGTGTACTAGCAGTTGTTACTTTCTTTTGTGGTGTTTGTGTTGGTGGTTGCATGAAGAGCATTACTAAAATGTTCAACATGTATTTTAATGCTAAACCTTAAAAACATTTTGTTCTTAGTACACAACTTTATAATTTGTAAATGCAACATTGGGACTGAAACCTGTTTCAGGATGAAATGAAAGTCTTAAATGTGATGTTTATAATGGACAACTTTGTGGTGACACCTGTTTTGGGTGAGATATTAACCAACATCAGTTACTCATCTTTATAATAACAGCTGTTAGATAAAGGCCATATCTACCCAGTATTAGTTTAATGTACAGCCAACTGCACTGCTACACTTGAAATAAATGGTTTGAGCATCAGTTTAACTCTATAACCCAAACCATTTCCTACAGAAATACCTTTTAAGCTAATATACCATCGCACAAAAACCTAAATAGTTACATGATCTTGGTTTTGTGAAGACGTCTAGCATATGTTTTCAAAACATAGAATATATGAGCATATATGTATTCTCTTAAATATAACTTAATACATTTTTAAAGTTGAACTTGAAGTGACCTCAGTGCTAAAAAAAATGAACTACAAGACATAAAATGCACAAAACTTAATTTGTTCTTGAAGATAAATGCCTAGTCCTTATTTCTGCACTGAAGCAAAAATTTATAATTAAAAACATGCCATTAAAAGAGCCTTAAAATCTGTATACATTAAACATTTTGTGCAGTGCTTCAATTTACTGTTGATGTTCTCTCATACACAGTCATATGTTAAGTAAGCTTTTTTTAAGCCTTGCCAGAGGCTCAAATCTGTTCACTTATTGTTGCTCTTCTTTGGGATAGCAGAGGAGACACATACAGCCACAAGAGTCAGCTTGATGTTATAGTTTTCTTTTAAACACGGTGCTCAATCTTATGTGCTAAAAATATTGTTTAGTAATATTACTCTTTATTGGCATCGTGTGTAAAAGTCATTATAAAGTAAAATTTCTTGAAATACCCTTTAGAAAACCAGACTTTATGGTATTGTGTTTATGTTGTTATTTACCAATACTGGCCTGTCTTATACAGTAGCTAGTATTGCTCATTCAATTATTTAACATTATTTCTATAACCTGAGTCATTGTTATGTACTTAAGTAGATTTTTCTGGTAAAGACTATCAGTAAGCTTACTTTATTTCACTATTTATTTTTCTTAGGCCTACTTTTATTTTTACTCCTTACATTTTTACAAAAGTATTTGTACTTACTACTTCTTACATAAGGCTTGTTACTTAAAGGTGGGGTGCATGATCTCTGAAAGGCAATGTTGATATTTGAAATCACCTAAACAAACACGCCCCTACCCAAATGGAATCTGGACCTTCTTTTGATAGACCCGCCCCACACATACGCAACGATGTTGGTTAGTAGACACGCCCCTTGCTGCTGATTGGCTACAAGCGTGTTTTGGTACTCTGCTTGACTCCCTTTTCCAAAGTGTTTTTCAAAAATCATGCACCCCGCCTTTAAATTTTAGGAATGGAAACATACAGTCACCTAAACGATTATTATGAACACCTGTTCAATTTCTCATTAATGCAATTATCTAATCAACCAATCACATGGCAGTTGCTTCAATGCATTTAGGGGTGTGGTCCTGGTCAAGACAATCTCCTGAACTCCAAACTGAATGTCAGAATGGGAAAGAAAGGTGATTTAAGCAATTTTGAGCGTGGCATGGTTGTTGGTGCCAGACGGGCCAGTCTGATTATTTCACAATCTGCTCAATTACTGGGATTTTCATGCACAACCATTTCTAGGGTTTACAAAGAATGGTGTGAAAAGGTAAAAAAATCCAGTATTCGGCAGTCCTGTGGGCGAAAATGCCTTGTTGATGTCAAATGGAGAATGGGCCGACCGATTCAAGCTGATTCAAGCTGATAGAAGATCAACTTTGACTGAAATAACCACTCGTTACAACCAAGGTATGCAGCAAAGCATTTGTGAAGCCACAACACGCACAACCTTGAGGCAGATGGGCTTCAACAGCAGAAGACCCCACCGGGTGCCACTCATCGCCACTACAAATAGGAAAAAGAGGCTATAATTTGCACGAGCTCACCAAAATTGGACAGTTGAAGACTGGAAAAATGTTGCCAGGTCTGATGAGTCTCGATTTCTGTTGAGACATTCAGATGGTAGAGTCAGAATTTGGCGTAAACAGAATAAGAAAATGGATCCATAATGCCTTGTTATCACTGTGCAGGCTGGTGGTGGTGGTGTTGTCTGTGGCGGATGTTTTCTTGGCACACTTAAGGCCCCTTAGTGCCAATTGGGCATCGTTTAAATGACACGGTCTACCTGAGCATTGTTTCTGACCATGTCCATCCCTTTATGACCACCATGTACCCATCCTCTGATGGCTACTTCCAGCAGAATAATGCACCAGGTCACAAAGCTTGAATCATTTCATTTCAAATTGGTTTCTTGAACATGACAATGAGTTGACTGTACTAAAATGGCCCCCACAGTCACCAGATCTCAACCCAATAGAGCATCTTTGGGATGTGGTGGAACAGGAGCTTCGTGCCCTGGATGTGGATCCCACAAATCTCCATCAACTGCAAGATGCTATTCTATCAATATGGGTCAACATTTCTAAAGAATGCTTTCAGCACCTTGTTGAATCAATGCCACGTAGAATTAAGACAGTTCTGAAGGCGAAAGGGGGTATTAGTATGGTGTTCCTAATAATCCTTTAGGTGAGTGTATATGGAAATTCTTCCCATTGTAAATATCACTTAACCCTATTGGGGTATTGTTAACCCCAACTATAGTTTTCTTGTGCTTTCAGCAAAATCAACAAATTCAAATCAAAGATTGACAGTCTGCATTCATTTTTATAGCACTAAAATTATATCATATTCTTTAGCATATATACGATTAACAACATAAGAACTATTTAAGGATTTATTTGAGGACACCCTTCACTTCTTTCATCTACCTTCCAATGCATCCTTCAATACGTCACTAAGTTAGCTAACAGATCCTAAAATATGCCACTGCCATTATTTGTCATCAGCTTTGTCTTTTGTCTGCCTTTGTTCTGCATGGTGGTTGTTCAGCCTGCATACATTCATTATAGCAAAATTTAAAATTAAAAGTTAAAAAATTTAAAAGGTTTTTTGTATTTATGTATTTATACAATGTGAGGTCCAGTACCAGCATGCCACTTAAACATAGTAGTAAGGGCTACTTTTACTTAAATAATCTTACTCTTAAATACAGTACTTCTTTACTTTGACTTCTACGTCTATCAGTACTTCAACTTCAGAGTAGTTTTAAACATAAGTATCTCTAAGTATCTTCTACTTAAGTAAAGGATGTGTGAACTTTTGCCATCTCTATCACACAAACATCATCCGTATGTTGCTTGTAAACGAGCCTCTTTTTTGCCATTTTCATCATCAAACTGGAAATATGAGCCTTCCCGACAATTATTTTGTTATAAAGGGCTTGAAACCTTTGAAGGGGTACTTTCTTTGGCATAGCTGCATTTTTCGAGTCTGTCAGCAGGCAGAGAATTACAGAGCCCAAGAGAGCTCATCATTCAGATTCCATCTCAAAGAAACACACAATGCCTGAATTAACTCAGTGCCAGAATCGCATTGTGTTGTGGACTTCAGGACACTGAATTCCGGGTAATCATGTAGAATCAACTACAATTCTCACTGGTTCATCTTACTGTGACCTAGTTTCGCTCGAGTTAACATTTGCACATCTCGTAGAGACACCCTTAAAAGGAAAATCACACATTAAATCTTATTTCATTATCACAGTTGTTTCTTTTTGACAGCGATTAAATTAAACTTGAATTAAAATTCAGAGACTTTGCCTTAAGTCACCTGCTGTTTAGATTTCCCTCATGAGAAATTACTCTGATAATCTCATATTAAAAAGTGATCTCAGCAATGTGTGGAACTATGCTCAGGTTTAACAATAAACCAAAATCTACAGTTTTTTAAGTATGAACTTCGTCAGCTCTTACAAGATCAACCTCCTGGAGATGTGCCATACATATTACTTTTCAGTCTCTCTAGGACCAAACTGAAAAATAGCAACATCTGAATGAGCAAAATCTGAGTCTGAGCCATTTTCACCTATATATTACATTTATATTACTCTTTAAACAGCACAATGGGTCTTGACTCTTGTGTATAAATGAAGTACAGTAGCCTACATATTAACATTTTCTAGTCTATAGGCCCGCGCTCTTCAAACCTTTTGTGTGCAAGGGCACACAATCTGGAGGGCTACTTTTTGATATAATCTACTCAAACCGTTTTGTTTTACTTGTTGATATGTTTTAGTATTGTTTAAAATGTTAACATACGTTAACCATGCTAAGCTAATATAAAAATAGGTAATAAATAAATATTACAATTGAGAACATTAATAGAATGTGCTTTGGCGGGCACCTCATGTTGACTCTGTGCTGGCTACCTGGTGGGTACCGTGGGCACCACGTTGGAGACCCCTGCTATAGGCTATAAAACAACTTTTTGTTATTCACTAATAATAATAATCTTTTTATTATGTAATAATCATTATTAATAGCAGTATGCATATTCATGATTTTCTTTATCTCTTTATCAAACTTCGACTGTGGAAATGTACTTTTTTTTCGGCTCTGTATTGCACAGCTTGTAACCCCTAAAATAATTTAAATATTGTAATAGTAGAAATTACACTGTAAAACGTAATACCTAAATCTAACTTATAAAAATTGAGGCAAGTGATTGCATTTGATGTTTTAAGTTGAGTCAACTTGTAGCCTTTTTTAAGTATAATAAACACTGTAATATTACTTAATACAAACGCAACAAAATTAAGTTGAGTTAACTAATAGTTCTAGTATTATTCAGTTTAATTTACTTTTCTTGGTACAGGTAAATTTTTTATGGTTTGTTGTTGTTGTCAATGCGCCCACCCAGTTTAGTTTTGGGCAGCTGTAAAGGGCGACATACTTCAGCACTTCAAGCACCAGTCTTCTGAACAATGGTAACTACAAAACTCAAAGATGAAACAAAAACTCTTCTAAATCTTGAAGATAAATGAACATTAAACACTAAAAAAACTTTCTTTTTAGTTAAAAACACATAAAATAGCGTTTAAATTTAAATTTCACTGTCCAAATGCAGTCCCATGCAAAGCATGCTGGGAACTACGAGTCTACTGCCTAGTTAGCTATGTTTACTAAAATCATTCATGTAGTTTCAACACAAAATTATTCAGTTAATTTCCTTCTTACAAATTTAAGTGGATTATACATGATAAAATGAAGCTGAATTTACTCAATAAAGTGTTCATTTAGAATTACTCAAATTATTCATCTTTTTATGTTATTTTAACTCAAATTTTGATAAAAAAACAAGAATTCAATTTTTTAAAAACAGTTTACTCGTTTTATCTTTGTTAAATCTACAAAGGCACAGAAACACTTTTTACAGTGTAGATGTAAAGTTAGTAAACTATTATCAAACGATTTAAGAATCGGTGTGAAATAACAACGTACAAAATTGTATTTTCTCCTGCCTTTTTCCCTTATTATATATTAGTAACACTTTATTTTATAAGTTACATGTTATTTCAGTAAGTCACTCACTACACTTTTAAAATTAAGGTGGTCTTTAATGGGTTGTTTGTATGTTCTATTAAGAACCCAACCCGTTGCACAAAAGGTCCTTTGTGGTGTAAAAAGCTCTACAGATAAAGAGTATAAAGAAAGGTATAGACATAGATTTTTTAGACTTTTAAAATTGTATAAGTTTAATAAACGGTTTTTCTATGACGGTAAAGAACCCTTTAAAACTATATTTTAAAGCGTGCATTTTAATAAAAACAATAACATCATACTACATGCATCTTTTCACTACTACTCATTACTTTAATGCAAATACACCGGGACATGAATTTATCTTTGGAGTATGCCTATTTTATAAATCTATAATGTTAACTACGAGTAGGTACATCACTTTCAGCCATACTGCTCTGCTCACACGTTTCATATTACAGTCAGACCTCTTGACAGCACAGCAATGAAAAATCACAGCCACGTGATGTGAGGGGCGGGGTCTACGGATGTTTCGGCCAATAGGAGCGTACGTCAACCCGAGCTCTTAGATGAGGGACTAGACTAGAGCATGAATAACGGTACGCTACAATATTTACTAAAATGTTTAACCGACAAGCCAACGTCAGACGTCCATAGCATTTATAAATAAATTAGTAAACAATAAATACTTTCCCTTGTGTCGGTAAATTGAAACTAGCAGTCTGCCATCGCAAGCTTTTATTCAGCCTTTGAAATGGCCTGGGTCTGGAAGGTAAGTCAAGGTTTATTAAGTGTTGTTCGCTTTATTGTCCGTAATGTATGGATGCTTATCAAATATGTTGCTCAGACGGAACTAGCAATGTTGTTATTTTTATCTGAAGTGTCGACGGAACGAAACATGGAGGTTTATGCTAATATCTTGTTGCTTTTTTCTAATGAATGTAACTATCGGCTTCATTGTAACATTGCTAAAGTGCGACACGTGTGTTCACCCAGTTTGCTTACACTTTCAGCCAGATTTATAACCCGCTTGATGTTTGACTCTGCTTTATGCAGGCTTCCTATATCAATAGCCGATTATAATGTCTGATTTCAACCCATTACCCTACTTTGTCAAAGTTTTATTTTGTTGTTGTTGTCAGAACTTTATTATACACTTAGTTATAAACAGCCATGGTTTTTGGTCTTGTCATTAGAAAAGAATATTAAAGACCTTCAAGATCCATCACTCATAATATCTGAGTGACATGTCATGGCTTCAGGGAGTCATTTTTGTTGTAATGAATCATTCTGTCCATTGTGACTTGAAATGAGCAACACATGCATCCATGTTTTTTGACATTTTTAAATAGTAGACTAGATTAAAGGAAGAGCTCACCGTAAAATGATCCCATAATTTTCTCACCATCCTGCCATTGCCAACACAGTGTCAGGATTTACTGGCAACGAACCCAAGCCCAGACAGAGATAGAAAAACACTGAAGACTTTATTAAACAAAAACAAGAAAAACAAAACCCACCAGGGGGCAAAACAACATTAACCAGATAATACAAAAACACTAACAAGACTTGACTAGACTTAACAATAAACAATGAACTTGACAAGAACTACAATACCAAACAACTGGATAACAGGAACAATACAAAACGATACCAGAGAGAACAAAGAGCACAAGGACTTTAAATAAGGAGAACTAATGAGGGGAACAGGTGACAATGATTAAACCATAAAGACAAACAAGGGAGTGGGGCATTTTTGACGATACCGAATAATACGCAACTCAATCTGCTGTAATGACTTTTCTGACCCCAACATGCGCAGTGGGAACCGCCTGTGACGTGGACTGTGAAGCGGTCTATAAAAACTACAGAGACCACGCGATCCCAAACAAAACATGGGTCTGTCCAACCTAATTTCTTACCATTGTCGCTTCGGTTTATGGTTAGATTTACATAAAATGACACCCTTACCTAAACAAACTCTAACCCCAACGTCAGGTGACAATTGGTTAAAGTTTAGAAAATATAAAAGAATAAGTATTGTATCTTTTTATTTTATAAACCAATACTTAAAGTGACAAATACTTAAAGTGACATATAACACAAGCACCAAATCTAACCCTAAACCGAAGCGACAATGGTTTGAAAATAGGACAAAAAAGCCGAGCAACCAATACGCGACAGCGACACAAACAGAAAAGCGTGACATGCTCACGCTCAAACGCGGCAAAGCGTGACATTGTCACGCTGGTCCATGCGTGAAATAGTCACGCAATTTCGTGATATAGGGTTGGTCTGTCACATAGGTCTCATTTACACTGGGGATGCTGGGGACATCTCCCCACCACTTTTTGAATGGCTGATTTTGTCCCCACCACTTTTTGAAAGCATTTGGTTAAAATGTTCTGAAAAACCAAGCAATGCCTATGTGACTTTCGACTGGTTTTGTGTTCAGGGTCACATTTGGTGGTGTGTTGTATGCTTATGGTGTGTTTTCTTTTACATACCGGTATGTAATGAATTTCAATGTAATCATTGACTTAACGCGCTGCTGTTTTCTACGGTATGGTGCTTTGGCACTGTTCGGTTGAGCTGGTGTTGCAGGGACTGTTACATGTGCAGTCGATCAATTAATGTTAATATGCATATAACATATTAATTAATATTAATATAAATATTAATTTATATACATTTTATCCAGCCATTAATATGGCATTATTGTATATTGCATATAGTATATTGCGTATGGTTTCAGTTTAAACATATTAACCCATTGGAATCATTTAGATTACTTTAATGATAGATGTATGTGCATTTTGGGGACTCGAAATGTGAACACTATTTAATAGCAGTACAGCTGAAGACATAAACATCATATACAACTGATGGCATGAGGCGATGTAAATTATGAGAGAATTTTAATTTTCCTGTTAACTTTAGTTGAGCCATTGGTACATTGATTATAACTCATTGTGAGTTACTGGCAACATTCTAGATGTAGTGTTATTTTTGAGCTCTATTGTGAAAACTTTAAAACTGACACTAAGTGCAATGAAATTCAGACATGCTTGCTTATATAGGATTTTGTTGCATTCAAAAAATTCTGTTCCATGGAAATTAAAGTGTTACAAAACACAAATCAATCACTACACTGTAAAAATACTTTGCTGCCTTAAAAAATTTTGTTAAAGTGATACCATGTAATTTTTCAACCTTCATAATACATTTTCAAGACCCTTGTGATAGTACATCGACTTTAAATAGGTTGAATGACATGTCTACCATAGCCTGACGGGGTCTGTATCACTTTTACTCGTATTTTAAAACTTAGGGTTTGTGGTAGTAACCAGAGCACAAAAAAAAACTACAAAATTCGACTGCTTTACGGCATACGTCACTTCCTCCACACAATTTGTTTTAACGTGAATTTTGCTGGAGGCTACTTAAGGAGTGTAGAGAGCAGTTCTGTTATGTGACTCTGTGGCACAGTCTTTAGTGTCACGGACCTATAACACGGGCGACCCGGGTTCGATTCCCCTTAAAGGCAATTTTTTATATAAACTGTTGATTCATACATAAATGCGATGTTCTTTATAAATTACGGCGATTATATTGCATATAGTTCCCTGTATTCAGATGCTGTGTTCACGTATTTACCTTCCTTTTTACTGTGTCTATGATATTTACATTACAATCCAGGATGCTATAGCACTCAAACTTGCTCACAGTGTAAAACCAAACCCTATTCATTCACCAATCAGATCCGAGCGTTTCTCTCTTCTCTCTTCCTCATTTGCTGCGTTCCGCTGTCACTCGCGTGACGTATTACAAAGCGGCAGACCTAAACGCATCGGTTTACTTGGATTTGGAGCGATTTTCACACAAAAAAGATGAATAACGAGCGCCATTGCGGAAAATCCTGGTGGCGAGGGAGAGAGAGAGGATGCAACAATATTTGTTTGGAAAAAGACAAGGAAATACGTCTGGTCGTTTCTGAATTGGAAGGCTGCAGCCTCCGGAGGTCAAATATGCAGGCTGCACACGTCATCAAGCCTGGGTTATTAAGGTAAACTGAGCATTGCATTCGCAAGTCATAAGCATACTGCAACAATTTACGATTAACTAAGCATAATAGTCAACTTTGTAATTGTTAATATTGTGAAATAAGACAGTCTTGATGACGTATTAGAAATACGACATCCGGAGGCTGCAACCTTCAGATTGAGAAATGGCTTCTGCCACGACGAGTTCCTCATCAGAAAGTTGTAACATGACTGCGTTTCTCCCTGTTGTCTCAAAATGTTGATCGTTTAGCATTTTAAGGGGCGGTTTCCCGGACAGGGATTATTTTAAGCCAGGACTAGACCTGAGTTTAATTGGGAAATATAACTAGTTTTAACAAACATACCTTACTAAAAACATTGCTTATGTGCATTTTGAAGCAAAACAAAGGGCACTGATGTATTTTAAGATATGTTAGTGCAAGTTGTTTATAGTTTGGACAGCTCTTTTATTTATTTTAGTCTATGACTAGTCTAATCCCTGTCTGGGAAACCGCCCCTAAATGTTTAGTTTTTAGTTTAGTTTTAAGGTTGGCCAGTTCCTTTCCTTTGCGACAGTGCTGCGGCGCTTGTGGGCTCTAGGGGCGCTAGAAGTGAAAAATACGTGTCTAGCACCCCCTAGTGGCCAAAAGTTTCATGGTGTCCCTTTAAATCAGCTCAGATTTACAAGTCATGTCAACAGAGATGAGTTGTCACAACTTATAAAATATAGTTGAGAAAAGTCAACCTAATTTTATAAGTTATAACAACTCACTTGTAGTTATAACAACTCATCTCTAGTCAAGATAAATGATAGTAAGTTGAAATGACTTGTAAATCTGAGTTGATTCAACAAAAAATGTTTACAGTAAAAAAGTATTTTTTACAGTGTACATTGTATCATACTTTACTTCTAATTTCATTTTTACAAAACTCTTATCAGAAATACTTTTGCAGTACAATGTAATATTTAAAAGCCAAACACGTAATGTTATTAGACAAACACAGAATGTTACTCTGTAGATCATCTTGTGTTGAGGAACCCTTAGGAACCATTCGCAAGAAATCAGCTAGAAAACCTGTTTAGGAATAAGAAAGAGAAATATTATTTGTTTTCAATGTTACAAGCTGTTAGACATTTTTCAATATCATGAATGTAAAGCTGCCTAAAGCCACAGTAATTGGAACAGTATGTGTCTTTCAGTCAAAGGGTTGTCCATCATAGTCATATTACCAGTCAGTGACATGTAATCCATGGCCAGCTTCAACAACTAACAATTTAAAATGTTGAAGCTTGTATGTGAGTCTATGAAATTTGAAGATGTAGAATCAAAGGATTTTTGTGGCCCTCGTGTAGCTATTAATATCCTCAGCTGGCTGTACTGTGTGATAAAGACAGTCCTTTTCTTTGTCGTTACCCTTTATCTATAGGTCATCAGACAGCCATCAGCTAACAAAGAAGAGAAGCAAATTAACCATGTATTGCTACTCATCTAAAATATATGACCCTGCATATGTGATGAGAGGGATCCTTAAAGACATATTCCTTTACTTCTGGACTTCTGATTTTGACGGTTTTGAGATGCTAATGTAACATTTAGCCGGTTAGTGTGCGTAATTTGACCAAAAGCCTCTTTGTAATTGTTGAGAATTTGGTTTCGCTGTTGCTCATCTCGCATGGCAGCTGTGGTCATTAGTGCCCCCTTAGTATATCACAACATATGGCGTTATCTTGGTGTTAGTTGTTGAAAGTCCAAATTGCATTGTACTACTTTACATTGTTATTTTATGCATTTGGCAGAATCACTATACTAATTTGGCAGCCCACTGCTCAAGTTACACCAAAAATATTTGATCACATTATTTGTTTTGTTTGGAAACTAAATGGTGCATTTAAGACACTATTCTCCAAACACTAATTTTTAAAATACCTTTTGTTATACTTATGCTCAAATAATAAATAGCAGCATGTGGGATTGAAAAAACATGGGATTAGGAAAATAGTGACAGGAGTCATTTTTGTGTGTGAATTGTTCTATTAAATAGCACTTTAAATTTGTGGCACATTCAAACATCAAAGCACATGTTTTGCTGTTTAATAAGGTCAAGCTTAAACTGTTAAAGGTAAGAAGGATTAGCAAGTACTTTACACTTTACCCAACAAGATATTTCCCCTAACAGTACGTCTTTAATGAGTCCATGTCTGCTGTTTGTATCATCCACTTGTCCAGCAGACCTTATTTCATATAATTTTGACTTTTGTATTGCAAACGTTGTCTCGTTTAAGAGGTATAGAAAGAGAGATAGGCCAGACATGACATCTCACCACTGATAATCTGGCTTGGGATGGTAACAGTTTGGCTGTAGGTAAGTAGCTTAACAGGAATGTGAGAAGGCCAGGAAAGATATTGTAGGCATCTGCTTATGTGGCTGTTTGTGGATTTACAGTTGTGATCCCTGTTTGCTTAAACTGACACATGAGAAATCTAGAAAAGATTTACAGTACGTTACCTCTCTGGGGTATAAATTTATACAGTATGTCATCATTTCTTTTGGGTATGTCAGCTCTATTCCTACAGATGCCAAACATAGAATAATTAAACTATTGAAATATAAACATTTCTCCTAATCAATCTGAGTACTCCTAACAGCATGAACTTGCACCAGGCACCAGTTTAAAGATTAGCAATTGATTGAATTAATTCCATTATTCAATTGAATCAGCAATTATCCCATTATAAACTGTACAGTGGGTTAAATGACACCAGTTGTGCAGTAATTATTTTATGTTTCCACCACCATAATTATACACAGTTCAGATTAATGGCACTTACTTCTTGGACCATAAAGCCATGTGTCATTTTTGATTTATATGAATTTGTAAACAGTGTTACTCCATGTCCTTGCATGGGTATGATTGAACACGCACTCAACATGTTTGCATTAATGATGCCAGCAAGGACAATATTTTTTTCACATTCTGTGTCATGTTAAAAGGTAATTTAGTGTAATAATTTTTATATGAATTGTCTTTTACGCACAAAAGCTGTGTAAAGATTCATTAGAACTGCTCTTTGTGTTCTATAGAGAAAACAACAGCATGTCCTTTGTATATGTAAATCCATCAAGCCTAATGCGGACAAGTGAAGTGATATAAAGATTTCATCAATAAAGTCCTGGGATACTAGTAGCAAATGTTATGGCACAATATGTGCTGGAGCTATGTTTCGAAGTGAAATTACTCTTTCACAATTGTTTTTTATAATACGTGGGACTTATTATTATCTAAAACAGATCATGCATTTCCTTAACAAAAGCGACCCTTAATCTGCAGGTGATAGAAACTACTAAGCAGTAATATAATGATGTAATAGATGTTTCATATAAAGTATATTAAATTGAACAATGTAATCTGTGAAACATATTTAAGAATGTAAATGTAAAGCATTTCTTACACAAATTTCAGTATGGTGTAAATGTAACTTTTAGCTATAAAATGTTACACAGCACCTGGAAAACTCAATCTTAAGATTTTTTTGGTGTTGTGTAATTAAAAAGGGTGAGCTGCTGTACCCATTCCAGACCCTGCAAAATCTTTAATTAGTTTCCCTTTAAAAAACCAGGAAGTAAGCTGAGGTTTCCTTTCTCACTTGACCTGTTTGTACTTCTTGGTCTCTCTGGATGCTCTTTGTGACTCCATAGGAAAGGAATATTTTGGCAAAAACTGTATAAATCAATATTCAAATGCTATGTTGTCTTCAAACAGTTTCCTGAGGTCTAATTCCTGGTCTTTAAAGGACAAGTTCGGTATTTTACACTTAAAGCCCTGTTTTCAGATTGTTTATGATTAAAGCACCAGCAGCCATATCACCATTTAGCCCAAGACAGCTTGCCCACTGAAGCTAGCAGGGCTGAGCCTGGTCAGTACTTGGATGGGAGACCACCTGGGAAAGCCAGGTTGCTGCTGGTAGAGATGTTAGTGAGACCAGCAGGGGGTGCTCGCCCTGTGGTCTGTGTGGGTCCTAACAACCCAGTTTAGTGATGGGGACACTATACTGTCAAAAAAAGCACCGTCCTTCGGATGAGACGTTAAACCGAGGTCCTGACTCTCTGTGGTCATTATAAATCCCAGGATGTCCTTCGAAAAGAGTAAGGGTGTGCCCCGGCATCCTGGCCAAACTTGCCCATTGGCCTACTAATAATCCCTCATACTAATTGGCTATATCACTCTATCTCCTCTCCACTAATAAGCTGGTGTGTGGTGAGCGATCTGGCGCAATATGGCTGCCGTCGCATCATCCAGGTGGATGCTGCACATTGGTGGTGTGCATATTAAACATACATGGTAAACATATTAGAATGAAGCCTCTTGCGCTGGAATGAGCTTCTCTCCCATATACGATTAAACTGAAACTTCATTACGACTGCCACTAGGGGGAGAACTCCGACTGTCGTTTCCGTATGTCATGTGCAGTGGAAAGGCGGCTTCAGAGGAAGGGGTTAAGAAAAGGGACAGATTATAATCAGTTTTTTCATGTTTATGCGAACGTATGCGCACGGTCTAAGCCTAGCAAATGATAGTTTATTTGACTTGTACATCGGGTGGTGCACGTAAAGTACGCTATGTACTTCACATGACGTATTTCAGATGATGAAAATTGCATTAAAAATTGACTACTTCAGCCTTAAGTTGACATGTAGCTGCAAAGATACTTACAGTCAGTAGATTTCTGTTGGGGGATCTTTTTTAATGTAAAGTGTTGGCAGATATTAAGCAGACAGTCTACTTCTAATACTCTTATGACTGGTGGTAGTTGATAGGAAGTTACTTATAGTTAGTAAAATGTCTAAATAGTATACATTTTGCTGATATACAGGATTAATGCACTCCTGCTCATGTGAAACTAACTTTGACTTTAAAAAATATTTCATAGTTAATAAACAAATATTTTATAGCAGAAAAAAGTATATTATAAAAACTATTATGAAAATCTGACATCTGCTTTAAGCAAAACTGTATTTAAAGCAAAATGAAAAAGCTCTGGCTTTTATGTAAAAGTTAGCATTTTTGTGTGCGTTGTCAAGTACTTACCGTAAAAGAAACTTCTGTTTAACTTCTTAAGATAATATAAAAAAGTGAGATTTCTTTAATGCTGGCAATATTACGAAACAAGTTCTCATAAAATTGCATGTGGTTGTCTACACGGCAAGTGTGAGGAGTGGACTTTCTTAGGCAATTTGATGTCTGTAGTGCTAGCATTGCATATGGGTTACTGGTTTCGGTTGGGTGCAGGTGTTCCAGCATGTTTTAATTTTCTAACCTTAAACCTGACCGAAGCCTTCCTTTCTGTATTGTTGCTAAAATGCTTTCTTGTTCCCTTTAGTTTTGCCTCTTTCTTATAGTTAGGAAGCTTTAGGAATCAGAACTTATTGTACGATAAAAGCATTTGTTGCTGAGGTCATTGCAAAAACATATTGTCAGTTTTGGCTTGGCATTTATGTGAGAGACTAGCTATTTCCTAAACCAGATGGTCAATGCTGGGTATCTACCTCAAGTACACAGTGTCCCAGATCTAAAAATGCCACGATTTTTTCACAAGGCAGCAACTGTGCTGATATACGTGGCCAGGCTTTGTTTCAGGTCACTCCAAAAAATGATGGCAAAGAAGTGCATCAGCGAATGAGAACCTTTTATCATGTGACCCTCATCAGGAATAATGGAGCGCAATTGATTTAAGTGCATGGTGTCAAAAATAAGTTCAGTGCTCAGATTAATCGCCCACATAGACAGCTGATATGGCCTTGGAGAGCACAGTACATAGATGTTAAGCTAACTAGCATGCAAGATTTCAATTTACTTTTATTGTACTGCACATTTAGGTTAGATTATATACTGAAGTCCTAAAAAAGTTGTCACTGTTTTAAAAAAAGTCCTAATATGTATCAGATATGTACCAATGAGTTTCCAGTATGTACATCTAAGCTACCAATATGCACATTTTAGGTACAAAGTGTGCTTTTTGAAAAGGTACTGCCACAGTGACAACTTTTGTTCCTTCTTGTACCTTTTGTCTAAGACTGTAAAAGATCAAACTGTTACTGTTAAAACTGTACAACAATTTTTTATTAACGCAAAATCTCTTGGTGGGATATAAGGTATAGGGCTGTCAAAATGGCTGAACAAGTACATTCGAAATTCGTCCTTGAAAAATAATAAAATTCGAATTATATTCGAATTATAAAGAGCTACTTTATCTTGGAGAAAATACTCCTAAAAGCCCACAAGAGGGCGCAGCACA
This sequence comes from Misgurnus anguillicaudatus, assembly GCF_027580225.2. NCBI lineage: Eukaryota > Metazoa > Chordata > Actinopteri > Cypriniformes > Cobitidae > Misgurnus > Misgurnus anguillicaudatus. Next base: position 33,530,020 of record NC_073338.2, read on the forward strand.
AAGCCCCAATAATATAAACAAATCATGCACAGCATATTTTTGGTTAAAACGAATGTTATAAACACTAATAAATTAAAGATAATTTCTTAAATGCATATGCAAAGGAACAAAAGTGCACATAGATATCTGGAAGTGCAAAATGCCTCAACAGCCAGCGTGAATAGGCTATTAAAACAAACATAGTCAAGAAACTATCCATGTATAAATTTAAAAATTAATTTATGAAACGTACAATAAATAAATATAAAAAGAAAATTACAGAGCCTCAGTTAATACAGAACACAACAGTGTCTTAATGAAATCAAAATTAACCAGTAGATTTGTTCACCTGTAAATGTACAAAACGAATTCCATACATAGACACTGCATATTAATATAGGCCATTTTATATAATATATAAGTAGATAAATGTACGTGTTTCTAATAAAGTATGAAAACGAATGAATCTTTATTTAAGCCAAAATAAGTGGGAAAGATCATTAGTCATTTAAATTTTGTTAAGCTTAAACGCTATTCACAACAACTTATATTATATTTTGTGTGTTCCTTGGTTGAAAATATGTAAAAATATAAGCGAGTAATAAAGTACAGAACAGAAATGTTTAACTTACGTGCAGAGCGAAGCCGTTAATAAAGCAGACTCTCCGTAATTAATAGAAACGTACTGAAACAGTCGAGTTGGCAGATGATCATCATGTTTATATTTCACGCAGATAATGTTAATGAAAAGCTTGCATATCAAATGTCCAGGTGAAAGTCAAGTTTCCAGTCAGTTATAAAAATAAAGCCACCGCGGCGCGTCATTGCAACTCTCTCATATGCGTTGTGGACTCTGTAGATGCACATATGGTTTTAATGTTGCTAAACAAGCAGCTGTATTATGGCACTTTCGTGTTGATCAGTTATTTTAAACTTTAAAACTGCATTTAGAACCAGACGACACTAATTCTGTCATCTCAGCTAGTTTCACTTTGCGGTTGAATTCCAGTTGATGCTCCAAAAACCAAAGAAGCATCACACAGCCCTTTTAATACGTATTCTGTCCGACTCGTAATCCCCACTGTCTTTTCTTGCTATTTTTCAAATGAATAACGCTGGCTTGCTCCGCATAGTTGGCTGAGCCGCTAACGCTCTGTATAACAATCCGCGTCAGTTACGTCATCATAACGTTGCGTGAGCTTCCTGACACAGATAAATTCGAATGCAAAGTTTTACGTTCGAATATGCATATTTTTTTACATTCGACGAATATTCGAAATTCGAATTAAAATTTGACAGCCCTAATAAGGTAATGGGGCCATGGCACAAGACTCAGATGTCAAATAAATATTTGGTGTCCCCAGAGCATATATGTGAAGTTTTTGCCCAAAATACCATATAAATAATTTATTATAGCATGTTAAAATTGCCACTTTGTAGGTGTTTTGGTGTGTCCTTTAAAATGCAAATGAGCTGATGAAATTCAAACACTGATCACAATGATGGTGGTTTGTTGCTATTAAAACTCAATTGTGCTTTTCTCTGCACTAAATGGCAGTGCTATGGTTGGATAGTGCAGATTAAGGGGTGGGATTATTATAATAAGAGCTCCTTATGACATCATAAGGAGAGCCAAATTTCAATGACCTATTTTTTCATGTGCCTGTAGAGAATGCTTTACCAAAACTAAGTTACTGGGTTGATCTTTTTCACATCTCCTAGGTTGATAGAAGCACTGGGGACCCAATCATAGCACTTAAACATGGAAAAAGTCAGATTTTCATGCCATGACCCCTTTAACTTCCAACCCTGAACTTAAAATGTTGTCTATTTTTGACCATTACTTTAAAATATAATAAATGTCATTGATATCAAACTGGGCTCAGTGTGTACAAGCAATTTAGATAAACTGTTTGAATGCCAGAGTAGTTTGATTTATGGTGTTATGCAATGCAATATAAATTTGCAATAGATACAATATATAACAATTGGTTGAAATGTTTTTATATAAACAGTATCAAACAAACATTTAAGGCACAACAAACAACAACACAAGTGTAGACCATTGTAAACATAATAACATTTATTCATGTTATTTAAAAAAGAAACAACTTTTTCTTTTTTGTTTATCATATATTTCTTATACTTTTAAATGCGCTTTGTGTATACCCTTGTTTCAGACTTTTTTCCAAATGAATCTAAAAATATAGATATGCATCATAAATCTCACTTTTGTAAACTACACTGTCAAAAAATGGTCCCCAGCTGTGACTGGGGCAGCACCCTTTTAGAAATACACATTTGCAACTAAAGAGTTTTTATCAGTACCTCAGAGTTCAGGGTTTCCCGCAGAAAATTTGTTAGTTAAGGTGGTAGGGTTGGGTGAGTGGGCGTTGCCGGGGGCGTGACAATCAAAGAGGTGGGGCTTACGCGTCATGATGAAAATGAAAATATTTTTATTTAAAACACTCAAAACTTAATTTTGAAGAAATGAACAGAAAATAAACACATGCTAGATTATTAATGAAGTAAATGTTTTTAATAGATACCTCTTACGGCAATAGCTGCGTGATGAAGTGAAACTAAAGGGTTAATAAACGATGATAGATAGCGTAAAGATTGTTATAACTGATTATTTCCCACTATTAATTACATTAACTTAAGGGAGTGTAACTACTGTAGCATGTAAATAATGCACTTAAATAACGTGAGCAAGAGCGGCCAACAATTATATTGAATCAACAGGCACGTGCAACCTAGCTAGCAGTTTGCTCAAACAACAAAATCACCAGCTAACTTACTTTAAAGCGTAACTAAACCCCTGGTCAGAGCCTGACTCCACCCACTGCAATATTTGAAAAATGCAAGAAAAGTAGGCAGATCCCAACGGAGAAAGAAGGGACGAACTAAGCTCGTACCAAGTGTGTGGTTAGATCGTAACAAGGGCGTGGTGAGCTTGAACCTGCTTACGTCACGAGTTCTTTTTTGGACCCAACATCCAATAGAAAAATTCAACTGCAGTAGCCACCGTTCAACCTGAAGAGGGCAGCACTCATACGTTTTTACACCATATATTGTAGTATTGAAACACTTTATATCCAAATGTCAAAAAACTTACTAAAATCAATGAACAGCACTAATAAACCATCATTCTTACAGATCATTAACTAAAAAAAGTTGGTTAAGGGTTTAGTTACTCTTTAAATTTGCAATAACTATAGACTAATACAATAACAGGCTTAATAAACCCAAAACACTTACAGTTCTCACGGACACGCGTTTTATCAACTGGCTATCCTCCAGACAGTGATGGACCACGTCTTTCTCTTATTTCGGCCGTGTGGTGCACATGCACGCTAGTGGTGTGAAGCACGTCTGCGCTATTCTCCAAAATGCACTTGACGGCCTTTTGTGCGGCGAATTTTTATTTTTTATTTTTGGACGACCTAGTTAAGGCGGTATGGTTTCTCAGCTTAGGTGGGCCGCCTGAACTGCAAAGTGCTGCGGGAAACCCTGCCTGGAGTTACTTATTGGTACCAAAAAGTGCATTTACAGTATTTGTAAATATTGGTACCACACATATCTGTACCTATGCTATACATATTAGGACCCTTTCAGTGTGTAAAATGTAATATTAAATTGTCAATATAATTTTTGCTTTAGAACGTAATAAAACAAAATACGTAATAAGATGTAGTGGAAATTACATTTGAGTCATGATATTTACTTAGTGGACAAACTAAATTAAAGACCATAGATAAAGAAATACACTTAGAGTGGTAAAATAGAGGTAAAATAGCCCCTCTTGACACCCCTATAATTAGTTTTTGAATAAATGTTTAGTGCTTTCACATTCTTGTCTGTTTTATCAGTTGGAATAAAAAAATGCTGATTTCCATGAGGTTTGTCAAGTACACAGGTGTCTCTCTGAAAACTGCTTGTGTTCCCAGAGAGGAGAGATCCCTCTGCTGGTTACTTTTAGTACAGCAATAGGACATAAACTGCAGGACACACATCCACAGTGTGTACTGACTGACCTGAGACTACTCGATTTCTTCTCCACTGTACAATTATACACAAATACTCTATTGCAAATATTGAACAATGGACTGAACTATGTGGGGGCTGTGATTCACTAATATAAAATAAAAAGAAATGAAAATATATTCTTTGCATGACTGCATTTTCATCTAATGCTATCCAAAATATGTTTTCAAAAAAAATAATAAAAATAAATAAACATACAGTAATATCATATGACCTAACGTAATATGTTTTTTAAAGATGACATTATGTAAACATTTTTCATTTTAAAGTACTACACAGATGTCATCTATCAGTTAATGCACTACACACCTTGTACTTTGACGTTCACACTTGGCTGCGCCGTGGCTGTGGAACCTGAATGAACTTGAAAAGGCACTAACGGCTACTAAAGGGCGAAGCCGAAACCCATGCCACCATTTTCATATGGCGTGGTGTTGAGGGTAATTGAGATGAAGTTTAACCAATGTTTGCGTACATGACTGAACGTGCCGTGCAAGAAGGCTGGAGCTGAAGAGAAATGAAAAAACACACACAACGAATGTCGAGTGTAGAATGCAAAAGCCGAATCCCAGACATTTTGTGCGATTTAGAAATCACGTCCGAACGCATTTTTTAAGGACATGTCCGGGAAAAAGAAGACGTATGGTTGCCATGAACCATCCACCCTGACAATAAGCCATTTAAGAACCTTTCTATTGGATTTTGCTGGCCAACTTATAGACAAACCAAAGTCAATATGTAAAGCCCCAGTGCAGATGCCTGTGGCGCTGAGAGAATATTAACAATATTTGAAGAACCTGTGGGAAAAATGTGCTTTATAAATGATCTAGAGGCCCATTTTTCACCTTTAACTCAACCTGACAAACGCTCCAAAGGTGTGACAAAGTTCTCATTATGAACCTGACAGATCCATCATATTCAACGCATCACTCATTCACAGAAAATTCAAAGCAATTCATCAAAGGCTCGGATTTCTTAGATGCATCGTTGCGTGGCATAATCATGACTAAACGCTCTTCAAATGGAATTTTTTTTATCTAATTTCTTTTAAAAACTAATCATATTTTTTTCAAAAGCTGAAGATGGAAGGAGAGGCAAATAGTTGCTCTGTAATATTTCTGGAACCCTTTATTAATTGAAATTGGATTTTAATGGCTCAATCTACCATTGCCGTGGAAACAGTTGGTCATCAAAGCATCTTTGCATTGCAAATGTAATTTGGAAGCTTGTTATTGATGTGAAGAGATCTGAAAATAGACTCTGTGTGTGTAGCTTGCAAGCTATCCGTAAATTTGTTGTCTAGATATCGTGTGTCAACATTTTAAACCCATGCTTTTCAATTTAATTAGCTTATTTGTTTGTCAAAGTCAGTATAGCATTATTTGCATGTACATAAACATTTTTATCATCTTGACAATAGACTTAAAAATATTTGCTTCAGAAATGCATACATTTAGAAGATGTGTTTAAAACTACAATAAACGTAATATCTAGGTAAAATTAATTAATTTCTGTCTGTCTCTCTTTCTTTCTTTCTCTCCTTCACACAAGCACATATACTTACCAGTCTGACAGGATGATTCTTGTCAGTATATGGGGATTGCTGTGATGCCTAGCACTCAGTCTGTGAAGATCAATACTTGGTGAAATGAGTCTGGATGTGGCTCTAGAAATAGCCCACGAGATGTTTCACAGAGAAAGTTTTGTTAGCCACAGTGTCATCCGCAATCTCCAGCACTGTAAAACCATCTGTCAGGGGCAGTCGTAAAGATGCTCCATAAAAAGAAATGGAATTTATTCAACTGAGTGTCCAGTGCAGAGGAACCTTGAATTTTATGGTGTCTTTTCACACCTTAGGTAGAGATTAGAGATCTTTCGACTAGGTGAATGGATTCACGTGGAGTATTGTGTGTATAGGTCAGCACAAGGCATCCTGTAAATTTAACTAGTGATTGTCACCACTCATTCATTTTCTGATCATTATTTTCAGTCATCTTTTGGTTTCAGGTTTTCATAATCCTTTAATGATACAAACCTATAAAACCCCAATCATGTGCTCAATGGTTTTATTTGATAATACTGTGCTTCCTGAATCTGTTAAAGGGATACTTCACCGATTTAGCATTCAGCTTTGTATCTGTAGAAACCCGGCAGTATTACTGAATGACCATGTTTCCCTCCCTCAATTCCCCCTGAGAGGAGAGATATCTGCATTTTGGTTCTGCAAAAAAGTCCTCCGATGATGTAATATGACGATTTTTGCATCATCGGAGGACTTTTTTGCAGAACCAAAATGCAGATATCTCTCCTCTCAGGGGGAAATGATGGAGGGAAACATGGTCATTCAGTAATACTGCCGGGTTTCTACAGATACAAAGCTGAATGCTAAATCGGTGAAGTATCCCTTTAAGCTATTTTAGCTCTATTAAATGAAATTGTCTGAATTTCTAGTAAAGAGCCACACAGAATTTCTGCCATCTTTACCTATTGTGTTTTGCCATATTATGTTTTGCAATGATTAATGGCACTATAATTGTACACAGTCGTGTTGATTTTTTTATTTTTTGCATAAATGCGGGCGACGCATCTTGAGCTCAGATGGGTAAAACTTCCGGTGAGCCACTACAGCTAATAGTAGTCATATTGCGAGGGATACGAGTCTGCCGTTTTGACTGGCATTTTAATGCTTATTATAAAATCCAGGAAGACCGGCATAATTTGTGCAGTTAGTGGTTGCCATTATAGATGATACAAACGCAGTAAATCTCTACAAAACAGTTGTTTTAACTATAATACACGCATAAGAACTGAATGTTTATGTGCACTGTAAAAAAAAAATCTGTAAAAAAACGGTAAATCTCTGGCAGCACGGTCGCCAGAGAAATTCCGTCAAATTACGGTAAAAAAATGTTTTTCAAAATTACATACAAAAACCGTAAAAATACAGAGAATCTTTTACAGTCCTAATTAAATTACAGAATATTACTGTTAATAATTGTTATAAAACTGTAGAAAAACAGATAAATTGAAATACATGAAATACAACTACTTTTCAGGTCAATCCCTGTAAATATACGACTTTTATTAGTTATTTTATTAAATTGCTCTGTACTTATACAGTAATATTATTTTAAAATACAGTTTATCTTTGTAAAATAACTAAAAAACACCTGTATAAAAACGTATTAAGTATGTGAAAATACATGAAGCATGACGCACGTGCATTTATTAACTGTATCCACACATCCATCCAGTAAAACCTTTCATAGAAACTGACAGTGAACAATAAATACAATAATTATTCAAAAACAACATATTATGTTGATAAAAATATGCTGATTTATTTATTCTGCTACTATATATTATTACAAAAATGAGATTACAGTACATAATATATAGCCTATGACATTAACTGCTTATTAGTTAATGTTTATAATAGTTTGTGATGTGTTTACGCGTACCGTTACTTTTGTTATGTTTTAAATGATTTTTTAAAGCAAATAATTTCATAAGCTCATGTCTTATTTAATGTATAATATTTTCATAAAACGAAAACAATACTGAAAACATGTAATAGGAGTTTAATATGTTTATTATGGTTTGTTTAAATAACTTACATTGTGTTGAATGAGAAGCATAAGTTACTGCTGCTGTCGGATCGCGTGAAGCTTGATGTGTAGCCATAAAAACTCGATAAGTCGATCAAAAATTGCCGTTTAAAAAAACCTCACACCACAACAGTTGTGACATTTTAAACCATCACCTGAAAAGGTTAAAAACAAGAACTCTCTGTATATTCCATGTCTCAAACATGGAATATGTATGAGACATAAACACTCGACTGACTGTCCCACTGTAGAGATACGGCATATCTCTGTGCTTTTATATTTGCACATTGAAGACTCGTCACCCCTGAGGAACAACATGAAACGATTGAATATATCTTGATGTATCAGGACACTTCTTAATTTCATCCTCACACTGGTTCATACATGAAATTATGACCGTAATCATCATGGAAATCGGCGGCTCTGGTTCAATGACCGTACGCGCCGGAAGTCGCACCCATAATTCGCGCAAAGCGTCATGGGGCGTAGGAATAGTGTGGATAGCAACCGAATTGCAACAACTCAGCAATCTCCCACAGTTGTAGCAGGTTATGCATAGGCAAGGACTGCTCACATTTGCTTCAAAAGAAACAATAGTCTAGTTTACCACTACATACCAACATAATGCAACAGGGCTTCAGACTAACTTTTTTTACCAGAAGTACTGTAACCCCTGATGGCTACGCGTCAGTTTCATTCATTCTTCTGTAATTACACATGCAGACCACTAGGAGACAGTATCCACTAGGGGTGTCACGATTCTCCAAATCCTTGATTCGATTACATTTTTGATTCTAAGGTTTTGATTCGATTCACAGTATTTTTATTTGAAAGCACAAAAAATACTATGCCTAGACTTTTATGAAATATAATATCTGACCTTGATCCCGCAGATGCCCTGCCATGTTAGTCGTGCTGCCAGTGGAAAAAAATGCGCACATACCTGATAAAACTAAACTTCCTGTGAGATAAACATTCCTGTCAGTACCTTAAAAACGCGCTTTTATTACCGTCAGACGAGATTGTGAGACTATACCCCAATAAGTCATGTTTAAATGCTGTTTTCATAACTCTTAAGCAACTGAAATAAGTTGTTGTGAAACTTAAACAGATCTCAGTTAAGAGAAAAGACCGGTCCGGTCACAGACACGGCTCTGCTGTGCAAACGTGGATGCTATGATTGAGTTCAGCTGAAGGCGGGAGGCGCGTGCTGTTTTTTTTCCCATGCAAAGAGCAGCTTGCGTGGTGTCTCCTGCATCTGCCAGTCATTTCCGGACTCTCCCCCTCTCATACACATAGGCTGTTTCTCAATTCCAAGAACGCAAAGAACGGACTTGCGTCCTCGTGGAGATCGGTCTTGCCAGGCGACATTGGAAGAACGAACTCGGAAGTTTTGCCGCAATGACTTCTGGGGCGTAAAGCGATTTCAGCAAGTCTGCACTCGATGCATCCTCGATATCAAGAACACATCCGGGTATTTTCATGCGTCCTCTGTCCTTGCGTTCTTGAGAATTGGAATGAACTTAGACCGTTAATGATGACGTAGAGCGAGAACACGAGGACGCAAGATCGCTGAAGAACGCATATTGAGAAACAGCCATAGGCCTACACACTGGTGGGCTCCCAATCTACTTGTCTTTAAAAGTGCAGTGTGTACATTTTAGCGGCATCTAGTGGTGAGGTTGCGAATTGCAACCAACGGCTCAGGCCACTGCTCACCCCTCACTTTTGAAACACATAGAGAAGCTATGGGTAGCCACCACCGGAAAAACATGTCAACTTAGTAAAAACACTTTGTCCGTTATGGGCTTCTGTAGAAACTGCACAAAATGAAGACTTCCATGAAAGGGGACCGTCGGTGTATCTGTATAAAAACGTCTCATTCTAAGGTAATAAACACATAACAGTTCATTGCGGAAGGTCATTTTACACCCCTGAAAATATAGTTTTGTATATTATTTTGGATTTCTGTCAAGAGATCCTTCTAAAAATTACACACTGCATCTTTAAACATAAAATAACAACTAGAAGAAATTCCAAATTTGTAGGTCACACTTACGCAGATAAGATGTTTGCACAAAAACTGGTAAAAAAATGCAATCATTTGGTCGTAGTCTGGAGCCCTTATATATGTTGTGGTGTTTACTGCTAGTCAGACAACTGTCCATAATAAAAAAGGTCCACTTTTATCCCACGATGGCGCTGTTGTCTCTCTCTCTTTCTCTCTCTCTTTTTTTCTCTCTGTATCTCTCTCTCTTATTTCACACTGCTTCTGAATAATTTCTTTCCACTGAAATGGGTGAAATTGTGCAGAACACAAGGCCTGTGCAATGATTATCCTGATGGATAGTACAATGATGAGATGACTCATATGTTGTCGCTAATAGACTTTTTTTATTTTTTCGCTCTCCCCTGAGACTTCTACCTCAGCCCCAAATGTGACATCACTTTGCTAAGATTTGTGACCACAGAATGAAATCAAGGAGGAAAGACATCTTCTTGTTATTCCCTTTTGCCATGTGAACCAATGAGGCAAACGGTCAAGCATAGATATTTTTCTCTATTTTCTCTCTTGGTTGGGTACTGAAGAGCTTTGGGGTTTAATTAAAGTCTCATATGAGTTGCTATATAACTCAGATACTTGGATCCCTGTCAAAAGTTAATCAAATTGAAGTCTATATATATAATCATATTGCAGTCTTATAGAAAAGGCTTTATTTTAAAGAGATAACAGAGATTATGAAAAATGTTTTAAAACAGCATTTTAGCATACAAAGTAATTTTAGGTAAAAAGACAGAATCATTAATGGAAATACTTTAATTACTGTTCATTTCAGTGAAAACATTTTATGTGACACCATTCCTAAAATAATGATGCAACATTGCGGTAATCGTTGAAATCAAGTTTAAGCTTAAAATGGTCATTTTGTGGCATGAACTTCTCATGTTTGATCTCCGTGAAATGTAAACCCAAACCTCTTCTCTGAGATGTTTGATGTGCCAGATTTGAGGTTCACTGGTTAAGACAGATCCGCTGACAGGCCCTTATTATTCCAGACACGATTCCATTATAGATGGCAAATTTCGGGTCATCAAACTACATCAAAGAACATAGACATTCACATCTTACCAGTGAAAAAGGGGGACTTTGGCTTTTATACTTCTGAATTACACTGAGATGCATCTGTAATGTGTTAAATTGCTGTACACAGGAAGTGTGCTCTTAGACATGAGGCTTTTACAGGCATTTGGGAATCGAATAATCAGATTTAGGTTTTAGTGCTGAAATAAAAACATTAATTTGAAGAACGCAATTTTCTCCCTTGTGTTGATGGATTTCCTATTGAAATTGATGGTTGATAGCTTTTTAAAAAGAATTTACAGCTCTGAAAACTATGATTTGCTGAACTGTATACTGTTGTTTTGGTACGTGATATTAGAGAGAACACCTTATTTCTAGAAAGCATTTCATTGGATAAAAGGTGCATTTAAGTTGTGTCACAAGTATGCTTGGTCGATTATAGTGACCTAGAAAGCTGTGCATTAGTATGTAAATGTTTTTACCAAAATCCCAGAATTGAGACCTGAGATCTAACTTAAAGGGGACAAATCATGAAAATCCGACTTTTTCCATGTTTAATTGCTGGGTCCCCAGTGCTTCTATCAACCTAGAAAATGTGAAAAAGATCAGGAGTTAGCTACGCTCCGTTTGTTTGAAAACAGTTCAAACATCAACAAAAAGTGACGTCACACAGATTCGCTTAGAGCGCCTTTAAAGGAATAGTCTACTCATTTTCAATATTAAAATATGTTATTACCTTAAAGGTATAGCGGAAGATTTTCGTTTTCCGGGTGGATCACCTCTGTTATTGGTCATCCCAGATGTCAATCATTCTGATTATATGTTGACGTATAACCGTCGTACGTGCTCGCCTCTCGGTTCGCTTTCTGCACATGCGCACTTTCACGTGTATGTGTGTTGTGCTACGGGTTCAACCATTCATTGAAGCTCGCATTCTCGCTGTGGTTTTTTTTTTCAAAATGTCTGAGAGTCGCAAGAGAAAAAGTGTCTTCGAATTGTATGACAAGAAGAGAAAGGACTATAAAGAAAGAAACAAGACCAGAGTGTTTATGGGAGACTATTTCACACGCTGGCTGCTGGTGTGAGCTAAAAGGACAGGTTGGGCTTCCCACGCGAAGTTTCTACAGGAAAGGTACATTCTGTCATGCTATTTGGAGAAATCCATTTAAAATCACTGCTAGTAAAGTTGATGTAAGTTATGATTAGCGATGCTAGCCCTGGCACGAGTCACGAACCGCACAGACACGGTAAACATGCCGACAGCAACTTGTAAACAGAGCGAATAGAAGAACTAGGCTCCTGCATGCTCTCTCTCTCTCTCTCTCTCTCTTTGTCTCGTGCACGCGTTTAACAGGCGTTCCCTCTCGGGAGGAGGTAGAGAGTTTTGTGTGCATTTTTTAAAAAATACGGAGGGGCGGTTCTTTTAAATAATTCGGGAAAATCTTCCGCTATACCTTTAACTAAGAATTGTTGATACATCCCTCTATCATCTGTGTGCGTGCACGTAAGCGTTGGAGCGCGCTGCGACGCTTCGATAGCATTTAGCTTAGCCCCATTCATTCAATGGTACCATTTAGAGATAAAGTTAGAAGTGACCAAACACATCAACGTTTTTCCTATTTAAGACGAGTAGTTATACGAGCAAGTTTGGTGGTACAAAATAAAATGTAGCGCTTTTCTAAGCGGATTTAAAAGAGGAACTATTGTATGGCGTAATAGGACTTTTGGGAGTACTTCGACTCGGCGCAGTAACACCCTCCCTCTCCCATTATGAGAGGGAGAAGGGGAGCGGACTTTTCAGGCGAGTCGAAGTACTCCCAAAAGTGCTATTACGCCATACAATATAGTTCCTCTTTTAAATCCGCTTAGAAAAGCGCTACGTTTTATTTTGTACCACCAAACTTGCTCGTATAACTACTCGTCTTAAATAGGAAAAACGTTGATGTGTTTGGTCACTTCTAACTTTATCTCTAAATGGTACAATTGAATGAATGGGGCTAAGCTAAATGCTATCGAAGCGTCGCAGCGCGCTCCAGCGCTTACTTGCACGCACACAGATGATAGAGGGATGTATCAACAATTCTTAGTTAAGGTAATAACATATTTTAATATTGAAAATGAGTAGACTATTCCTTTAATGCTAGACTTACATTAATGTGATTTTGACTTCATAGGATTTTTAAAAGTTATTTTGTTAAGCATGCTAATATTTAGCGCTTAGACCAAGAGAAGAAGCGTTTATATAAGCTTTTATCTCTAAAAAATAATGTCTATAACTTTTAAAGTTCATGTCCATTAACTGGCTCAGTCTAACTCAAACAAATTGAGTCTTTAATCAAAATGGACACGTATTGAGTCTTTTTCCTATCATTTCAAATATTTTATGAAAAACCATATGTATTATGTCTGTGGAGACATCATTATACAGAGCTTTGACAGTTCTCCTATCTCTCATTGTGAAAATAATGTAGCAAAGTCCAATTTTTTAAGCGTTTTTGAAAACTCAATGGGAAATGTGTCATACCTGATAAATGTGAAAAAGGAGAAGATTCAATTTTAATGGAAAAAATGAACTATTCATTGGCCTGAATTGTCCTCTGCGATCAGTTCAGTGCTGAACAGAGCAAAGAGTCTCGGTGTCTGTCAGATTTAATACGCTGTGAGAGCATTACAATGACTTGCGCTCTGCTGTGATGTTGAAGGGCTCTTTGACTGCTTAGATCATTAAGACAAGTGTTGAGAAAATACTCTTTCTTATGTTATTATGATATTACTGATTTGGTTCTGTTTTGATTCAATTACTATTGATGTACAGTGTGTGGCTTTATGTTATTGGCACTTACAAATAAGATACAAATTCAGGGTTCCCACACCTTAGTTAACTTCAAATTCAAGGACCTTTCAAGGACTTTCCAGGTCCAATACCCTCAAATTCAAGGACTAAATGTGGGGACACATTTCAAGGGAGAGCAAGTCTTATCTTTTAAGATACATTGTTACAGTTCCCTTTCGAGGGAACTCGCGCTGCGTCACTGCGGTGACACTGTGGGGACGCCTCAAGGGGTAAGTGCATCTGAATGTGTATATCAAATTCAACCAATGGTGAGGCTTAATGACAAAGACAGGGTGACGTGGGGGCCAGGAAGTATATCGCTATCTGAAATATTGCCAAAGACGGCGTTACAGGGATGCAGGAAGTATGGCAAGGGAGACGCAGTGTCTCGTTCCCTTCTCAGGGAACAACAGTTTTATACGTAACCAGAGAGGTTTTCATGTGTAAAACACAACTATGCAAAAAAGCATTTTGGTATGAATCAACATTCGCATTCAGAAGATATAAGCATTTAAAGTGAACAGTTTAGCACGTGTGCTTAAAAAGTGTAGAAATTTTATGATATTATACTACACCACAGAGTGAATAATATGGATTTTTACCAGAAAACTTCTTGCATAAAATAGATTCAACCACTTCCAATGACCTGTATCTATATTTGTATATTTTTAAAAACCTTGATTTTTTTCCCCCCAGATTCACAAACTTTCAAGGACCCGTGGGAACCCTGCAAATTGTATTTTAAAGCATAACAGACACAAAATACATCTTTTTTATGTGAATTTGTAGATATGTTTAATAAACTGTTATATTGTCTAACTTAACATTTACTGGCATGAGAAGAAAATGCTGAGTAAGATTTACAAATCCAGACATTTGGTTACATTGGATTGTTAATTTGACCCAAGGGCTGTCATGATTATGAAATTTGGCTGACAGTTAATTGTCTAATAAATTGTGACGTTTATGACAATTAATTGCCTGTTTTAGAGCTTTGGCGATTATGACGATTAATTGACTGTTTTATTGCTTTGACATTTAATTCTCATACTTTTTGTTTGTTTATAAAATAATTTTCACACATTGTTGTGATTATTTAAATTAAACATTTTGCAAGGTTTGCCTGGCAGTAAATATTAATACACATAACACATAATGTCTTATTTATACAGGCGCTGCAGCTCCCCCTTGTGTTTTTTAGAGGGATGTGCAATCATTACGGTGATCTGAAATCATCGCGATGAGGTCAAACAATCGCGATGAGATGATTATTTAATCATTGTGACAGCCCTAATTGACCCAACAATGTGTTAAAACAACCCAGCATTATGGGTATAGACAAACAACCCAGCATAGGTTAAATTACAACCAAGGGGTTCAACCCAAATTTTTACCCAATGCTGGGTTGAAAAACACATTTTGTTCTTCTCTGTCTTGATCTTTTCAACTACATCCAAATGTTAAAATAAAGTCCATTAAACTGACTTATCATTGTGGTAAAAATTATTAATTATTTTAAAGAACAAATAACATATAAAATAGCCTATAAAATTGTGTCCCACAACCCTGTTGTTTCATGAATTTGTCCCCTTACAAAACATATAGCAACCAGACAAACCAATATTTGGCTCCATATATGGTCACATATATTAAATACACTGTCAGTCACTTTGGATAAAAATGCATATTAAATATGCAAATATGCAGATATGCAAAACCTCTTAGTGCATCTGACATGTTTTTGTGAATGACATTTACAAGATCAGATTCTTTATTTATCAGATTCTTAATGGATTTTGCCAACAAACCAGTATTTCTAGATGTATTTGATAAACGTATATTATAAGCTGAGAGCTTTCGCTCAATATCTTTATCAAATTTTTAAAGGAGGTGGCATTTAGTGGCTTTTGCATCTGTGCTCCTCAGCTGTAAATAAATGTAAATGTAGCTGTGAGTAGTGCAGTAATCAAACTTTTTGTCCCTTTTGACAGAGAAAGTCAGTAATAGTGAGCAGTGTGATCGTGCTGCTGTGTCTGTTTCTGGTGGTGATGAATTACTCGGAGAAGCCGTATTTCCTGCTACAGCCTGTGTTTGGCCAGAGCTTCAGCAGAAACTGGATGTTCTCCCGGGTGCCACACAAAGCCTTCAAACCCCACCACGGATACCTCAGCATCCCCAAACAGGAGGTGAGACTTGAGGACAATTATGCAACTCAATCCGAATGCCATTACTGAGGCCCACACTTGGTATTAAGATGCATTTTGGTCAATCGGATGACAAGTGGATGAGATAGACCATTCCTAGGGTTTTAATCCACCTCTTTTGTCCACTTTCAGCCGCTTCTGTCCTAATTATTCGTGGGAATGATCTATGGGCGAATCCTTCTGCTTTCATTAAAATGTAAGAAGGAGAAATTATGGGTTTAAGTTGAATTGAACAATTACATTATATATGATGTCAGAGCACTGCTGCGTTTGTTGTTAGTAAACATGCTGCACAACGTTTTGTAGATATACATGTAAGGGTTTTTTAAGATGTTTTCTTCAGAGCAAAAGTTCTTGCAATTTTCACACGCTCGCAAAATTAAACAAAAAATGAAAGAGGCAGCAACAAGCCGTGCGACAAACACTGTGTGTTCCCGGTAGATGTCAGGACCGTAGTAAAAACATTGTGCTCGGTAAATCACTTACTAGATCAGTAGGCAGAGAGTAGTAAAAAAAGTCCTTATCAATCTAAAATCACAGTTTGAGTCATTTATAACATATGTTGGGAAAAAGCAACACTCGTCAAACATAATCATTATAAATATTTTTATTACCATAAAAATACCTGTAAATGTTTGAAGAACAGCGATATAAATAGGCTTACACATTTCCTGAAGCTTCATGTGTAAATGGTAATTTTTCTGCGGCGCATATTGAGTTTTTGCACGAAAACTGAAAAAGAGGAGCCAAGGCCGAAAACCGAAACACAGAAAGAAATTATTATGCCAATTATTAGTACCATTGCATTTATGGCTATCACTGTGTACCAACTTTACTAGGGGTGTGACGGATCACAAAACTCACAGTTCGGATCACATTACAGTTTTTGAGGCACGGATCGAATTATTTTTGGATCAGCAAAAAGGGGGTGGGGAATATCTAATAACAAATAAAGAAATTGCAAACATTAATAAAAAAGAACAAAGTTGCACATTAAGCAAGGTTTGAAATTAGCATTAGGTATAGAAATCGAATTCAATGAGTCATAACACTGTCTTTATTGTATAAATTAAATATAATTATTATTATTTTTAGAGCTACAGAAGTGATTTTCTCTTTGTCTTTGGTTGTTTGATTAACATAATGACACAGACTTAAGTAGGTTAATTGAGGTTACTGTCTCTTTAAAACCAAATCTCCAACCGCAGATGTTGCTTCAGACAAGCACGTGCAGGTTGGGGTTTCTGTTTGCATCATCACAACATTTTGGCCGTATTGTTTTGGTGATAAAAGTCTTTCAGACTAAATTTTTCGGTGGCCGAATATTCGGTGCATCCCTAATCGTTACACCCCTATTTTGAAGTGGACAAGCTCAAAACCCTGTTTATACCTGTATTTAACATTGTCCACTAATGATCTGATGATCTGAAAACATTTAAATATCATGTGTAAAGGTTTTGAGCAGTATATTTGAAAAGATGTACAAGTACGGTCAGTGTGTATTTTACCATGTACAATAAATAAAAGTATGAATAATGTATAATCATTTATTCTGTTCACGCTATCAAAGCATCTCAAATTCAAGGCACCAATGTTTATTTTTTGTCATCTTTAAATAAGCTTGTTTACGTAGCAATGCAATACTTCCTGTTATTCTGCATCCTGAGAAATCAACATTTGACTTTTCTGACTTCTGTTTGTTTTTAACTCATTCCCCGCCTTTGACGAGTTATTTCGTCAATTAAAAGAAAACATTTGCATAAAAAAAACGTGTTCCTGATGAGTTTTTATGATTATCTGTAATACCGCGATTATCCACTAGATGGCGCCCAATTTGTAAAAAAACTGAAGCAAAAAATCATTTTTTAATTTTACACTCTGTGTATGTTTTGATAATCATTCTGAATCTGATCTCTATAATAGCCATATAGCCAAATTTAAGAGTTTATAAGCAGAGAAAAAATAAAGATAGGATGAAACGTTTTTTCACCTGTTTTGTTTGTTTGTTTGAAAGCAGAGGGTCTGTTCTTTCATTTGATATATTTGTATGTTTAAATATTTTTAGAAGGAAATTTCTGGAAGGCATTTTGTAAAACATTTGTGAAAATCACAAAAATGCTGGTGGGCAACTTTTCACAAAAAAGGCTGGCGGGGAATGAGTTAAAGGGTTCATTTCAAAAGAAATCAAAATTTCCTTGATATTTCAATATAAAATCTCAATGTGCTATCAAAAAATATTACTTAACTCAAGTATCTCACCAGTTCAAAAAGATCATTAATGAAACTAAGCTGGAGAAATTATTTTGAATTCAGAGGCTAAAAATACATGATTGCCTTCATTTACATGACATCAACACCTGTTCCAGTCACTGAGGTAAAGAAACATGCAGAAAAAAAACATTTATAAGCAAAGATAAATTCTTTGCTTATAAATCACGTATACAGGTCTTAATTTGCTTTGTATGTTAGTCAGGTTGTGAGATATTCACCTAAGAGACAAATTAATTTAGAAATTAATTAACACACTCAGTCTTTTGTACCATGCCAAGAAGTGGTTGGAAATGTTTCAAAGCAAGTACAGAAAAAAAAACATATATTACCCAGTACTGATGAGTTAAGACTGCATTCTAATAGCATACATATTTATGAGGGTGTTAGCAATAGTTTAGGATATTGTGCCTCAAGATGTTGTTAAGGATGTTTGGATGATGAAAGAATCTGGTGCCCAAATGTTTAGAGATAGTAGAGTTTGCCAAGTCTTTGCTCTCATATTCAAGGTCATTGGAGAGGCTTTTACACACACAGATGAGGCTTTGACTCATAACTGCCAAGTTTATGCAGTTTCAAGTGCTCAGGTGATTTATAGCTACAATTAGTCTGAGGGTTTGCTTGTTTCCCTTCTCACAATGGAGCAGAATATTAAAGATGGACCAGAAATTTTAATTGAATTTATTAGTCTAAAATGATTCACTGCGCATCTTTCTTTTTAATTGCTGTATTGAATTGATGAAATGGGTCGGGATGATCAATTAAAATGTTTTGGTGCCTGTGAATTCTATGTATTGTATGAACAAACATAAGGTCAGGAAGGGTCTGGGTGGTAATGCTGTGCTGAATACCTTTGTCAAGGTTACGTTGTCATAAAAGTCATGCTTCAGTGAAAAGTCTTTTAGTTGCCAAGCAGCCTGTCTTATCCTCCAAATAATTGAGCTCTTTTAAAGTCACAAAACTTCCCTCACCGAAAGCTGTTTATATTATAAAGCACAGAAAACCAATCAGATGGAAAATGTGACTGACAGTTTCATGAAGTACACTTAGTGTAGTACACTTAGGTCTATTTAGTGTTTAACACATATTGCCATATTTAAATCCATGCCACATATTTCTTCCCTCACAAAAAGACACATTGCTTCTTGTGTTTAAAGGACATCTGCATAAACTGAATAAATAAAGGAAATGAGTAAAAGCTAAAGAAATTAATTGCATTTGACCAGACACTAAAATTCAGTCAGATAACAATGCACAGAAATAATTGTTCAACAGCAGATTGTGATTTTGATATATGATTTAGATATGAAATTTTTCTAGTGTGGCATTTGGTAACTGTTATAAAGTAAGTTTTTTTTGTTTTGTTTGGTGAGTTTTCCTCATGTAGCACATGGCTTCAGGAACAAGGTTTGTAAAAAACTGTAAAAAAAAGACCATTGGTGAAAAGTGAAGCCGGCAGTGTCCTGATACGGCGCTGACATCTTGGGTCTTGAGTCTGTGCAGTAGAGATTTCGCGACCAGTCCTGCGCAGTAGTGAGCAGGAAGTAAAGCCGCGAAATCAAGACCCCGTTCTTGCTCTCGCAGAATGCGCATATCACACGATATCACAGCTGTCAATCATGACGTGACACCATGTTTTTATATCATTAAATAACTAACTAAACACAAACTTATTTTAAAAACAAACATTTGAATTTACAGCAGCGTGATAAAAACTACAGTAAATGACAGAAACCAGATTCAGAAAAAAGATAATTGAAGTGTAATTAAATTTTTTAGTTGGTCTCAAGTCCCATTGAATAACATGGGGAGGCGGGACCAATCACTAGGGGCCGATCGAGACGTTTTGGCTTTTCACTTTTCAGGGCTTGTATGGCACGCTTGCTTTAATCTAAATAATTGTATACACAGCAAAATCTGGAACCTCAGAATAACTCTATAAGAGTTAATTTCAACACTTTAAAAGTGTCTCATGGGGTCCACTCCCAATAGAGTTATTTTAACACTTTTAAAGTGTTAGCAATTGACACTATACAGAGTTAAAAATCTAACTATAAATTGACACTAATCAGTGTTAAATATTTTTTATTTGTTAAAATTTAACTCCCTCTGTGTAATTTGTTAACTCCAATGTAGTGTTATTTTTTTTAATATGGTGCTAATATGGTAAATGTAAAGACAGAAACATATTAAGGTACTTTTGGGATAAAAAACTTTATTTTAAACAGTTTTTTTAATGTAACAGTACAGCAGTGTAATCTATCATTCTCATTATAAAACTGTTAAGGATTTTGTTTAATGTCATCTGATCAACATTTATTTATGGCAGAAAAATTGTCCTCAATGTATCATGCATTTAAGTGTTCATTAAATTAACATATTAACATTTGAGACAACTAAAAAGCACATTCCCAATGTATAACAACAGTAAACACAGTTTATGGGATGCTTCAGTTCATACAAACAAGTTTGACTTCATTTCAATCCAAAATCCATGTTTGTCTTCACATATTAACAGCGCAGAATATGATGATCCAGTAGCTGTAAGAGGTGATATGATCCTCGACGGTCAGACCTTCAGACTGGATATTTAACTTTTCTGTTAATAAAACAAAAATAAAAGGGAAAATTTCAGTATTAAAAAACAATACAAAATGCAAAAAAAAAAAAACAATTTATGTTTTGCACAAAATACTCACTTTGTTATAAAATTGCTCAACAATTAAAGGTGCAGTGTGTAATTTTTAAAAGGATCTCTTGACAAGAATGCTAAATAATATACAAAACTATATTATAAGGGCTGTATAAAGACCTTTTAATAATGAACCATTTTGTTTTTATTACCTTAGAATGAGACGTTTTTATCTACATACACCGAGGGCCCCCTTACGTGGAAGCCGCCATTTTGTGCCGCCATGTTTCTACAGAAGCCACAAACTTTTTTTACTAAATTGTCTCAGTCGATGACATGTTTTTCCGGTGGCGGCTACTGTAGCTTCTCTATGCATTTCAAAAGCAAGGGAAGAGCAGTGGACTGAGCCATGGGTTGCAATTCGCAACCTCACCACTAGATGTCGCTAAAATTTACACACTGCACCTTTAAAGAGAACGTTGAATTGTTTTAGCGATGACAGGCTATATCTTCTCATCTGAAATGATGGAGTGTGGGCGCTGTACTCCAGTTCTTCACTTTCACAGTGAAACATGCTCACCTGTCAGATGCGTGCGTGTGTCTGTCAGCTCCGAGCAGATGAATGCTTCTCATCTCTTTGCTGATGTTCCTGTCAATACCAACACTTTTACACTTCTGCCAGACACCGACGTGGTTTGGTACCAGTGGTAGTAGTCTGTCCAGGTACTTTTCAATGCAACCGATCCGAATGCTGTACAATTTGTAGTGTCATTAGTATATCATCATCATCATATGTTGGGATCTGTCATTTAAAGGGGACATTTCACAAGACTTTTTTAAGATGTCGAATTAATCTTTGGGGTCCCCAGAGTACATATGTATAGTTTTGGCTCAAAATACTATAGATAATTTCTTATAAAATTGCCACTTTGTAAGTGGCAAATTGTGACGTTTTTGGTTGTGTCCTTTAAAATGCAAATGAGCTGATCTCTGCACTAAATGGCAGTGGTATGGTTGAATAGTGCAGATTAAGGGGCAGTATTATCCACTTCTGACATCACAAGGGGAGCCAAATTTCAATGACCTATTTTTTTCACATACTTGCAAAGAATGGTTTACCAAAACTAAGTTACTGGGTTGATTTTTTTCCCCATTTTTTAGGTTGATAGAAGCACTGGGGACCCAATTATAGCACTTAAACATCTGAAAAAGTCTGCCATTTATCATTGTGAATGTCCCTTTTGAAATTATGTTTATACATCATTTGAAAGCTGAAATACGCTTTCCATTGATGTATGGTTTGTTAGGATAGGACAATATTTGACCGAGATAATCTGGAATCTGCTGGTGCAAAAAAATCAATAGCAACACATATTACTGATAATAAATTAATTTTTGATATATTTATTGTAGGAAATGTACTAAATATATTCATGGTATAATATATATTCATAAATCATGATCTTTACTTAAGAATCTATTGATTTTTGTTAAAAAAATAGTTTTGACTCATACAATGTATTTTTTTCAGCTACAAATATCCGTGCTACTTAAGGTTTTGTGTTCCAGTGTCACATTTAAGAATCTATTTATTGAAATATTTTGAATATTTGAGTGGAACTCATCATTTTACCTAATAACACTACAGTTTGTTTAAAAGTATTTTTATTAAAAAATTCATTTGTGCATTTAAATGATTTCAGGCAGGCAGTATAAGAATTTTTGGTTTGCAAAGAGGTTTTTATTCATGTCTTTTCAATCCTTTGCTACATTAAACTACATAGTGATTATGCAAATCTCTTAACCTTTTGATGTGCACATTTGAGAAGAAACAATACTGTGCTGCAGGAACCTACTTTAAAATTTTACATCAAATGGATATATTCATTTGATTTTCAAAATGTTTGAGATCCTGAATATCTAGGACAAATGGCCGTTTTTTATTTTGCGCCTTGTTGTATATCAAGATTGTCTGCACTTGACACATCAATGACCTTTTTTGAACATGAAGCAACTTGGCACGTCTCCATTTTCTGTTTAATTTCAAAATTATAATATCAAAGAACCATGAATTCAAAGAAAATATATTCATGGCGTATGGAAAAGAAAATTGAACTAGCGTGTCTTTGTAGTGGTGACTAGAAATAGGAAATGATTTTGTCTTCCTTGGTTCTCTTTATATTCAGAGAAAAAAAGCCACACAGTCACACAAAAACTATATTTCACAAATATTGCTTGTTGTTTAGATGCTTATGCAGTGCTATTGTAGCTTGCCATAATATAATAGCAGATGCAGGATATTCTTCCTGTTTTTCTCATCTCAACTTTAATGAAAAAATGCTATGTTATTTTCTCCAGGCTGCTGGACTAATGTGGTGTATCATTTAGTTTCTTTCTTGGGTTTCACAATAGCAGTGGATATGAGCATTAATATATTCTACTATCCAAACCTTCTGCTGCCCAAAGCCCAGTCATATCAATTTGCATTTCAAGCCACTATACTTTTCTACCCCTTAGAAACACGCATGAATCACAAGTAAATGATCTGCTTCAATGAAGACCGGCTCCACAATGCCCTGCGTACCATACAAACAACAAAATCAGGGTTCTTAAAGCAACTCAGACTTTTATCCACATGTCACAAAGCCTTGGGAATGAGCGAAGGCTTTTAGCTTTGCAGAATGACATCCAACATCAATAGGCCCCTTGCCTACCTGCAGGTAACATAAGGCAAAGTGTCAGCAAAATTCGTAGTGTGCCCCATGAATCATTCATTGCACTCCTGAGTGGTGGTCAGAAAGGTTAAGGTCATGGCCTCCTGTCAGGTGGTTGGAGACAGGTTGCTGTGTAAGCTGAGTTTGTGCTTTCTTGTTTGTGTGCTTTTACATTAATGTCCACCAAAAAAAAAAAGATATTTTGGTCATTATGAGTTTTTGATAAATTGAAAACCTGTGCATTCTTCAAACAAGTCTCTTTTTGTGTTCCTTTAGCTCAACTGGTAATGCATAGAGTTAGCAGCACAGTTTGTGGGTTCAATTCCCAGGTAACACACATACTGATAATATGTTTACAGTAGCTTAAATGCGCTGTAAGTCGCTTTGAATAAAGCATCTTCAATATGCAAATGTAAGGAAAGAAAATAATGTAAGTCTGATAGAATTTTTATTTAGGGGAAACTGTTCCTTTAAGTCACACTTTAATGATGAATTGTCATTGCAAAAATTCAAACATAATGTTGTTTTTACAAACCAAGTACCATTTATTTAACAAAATCTTGCACATTTTTCAAACAAAACTGTAGCAAAATTTAGATAAAGGGCCCTATTTTAACAATCTAAGTGCATTGTCTAAAGCGCACGGCGCACGTCCTCAACGGGCGTGTCGGAACCCACTTTTGCTAATTTAATGACAGGTAAAAATTGTTTATGCGCCAAGCCCACGGCCTAAAAGGGTTGTTCCTATTCACCTAATGAGTAATGGCCGTGTTTTGGGTGTAATGTGCAATAAACCAATGAGAGTCTCAGCTCTCATCCCCTTTAAAAGCAAGTTGCGAGTGGCGCCATGCCGATTTCCTATCTAGAAAGCAGAATGTGTAAACTGATAAACTAAGCGGAGGAAGAAGACCACCAGTTTAAAATTAATGTTAAAAAATTGTGTTGTTTTTATTTGTACTGAAATTATACATTTTTTGGATTAAAACCTTTAAAAGCCGTTTTCTTTCAGCTCTTTACGCCTTCTAACGTCTCATAATCGATCCTCATTTGTCCAAGAGACTCAATAATAATCTTTTACATTTTAATCCTTAAATTTTTCATATTTAAAAGCTTTTTTGCACTGCTGCAGATCCATGTGTGTGATAAGCAAACCCGCATTGTCGTCCCGTTTATAGACGCATATTTTTTATGCGCTCATTAAATAACAAAAACACTATTGCGCCATTGACTTTAGACTTTAGATCAGATTTTAGTTGCCTCAAAATAGCAACGTGCCAACAATGCACCTGAACAAACCTCGTTTTCAGACTAGAACGCTCATGGGCGCAACATTGGGTGCAAATGCATTTGCTATTTAAACAATGTGGCGCTAAACGTGAAAATGATCATTGCGCTGGGTTGAAGCAAAAGACACTTGCGTCGCGCATTGCGCTGCATTCTGCCAGGTGTATGATAGAGCCCAAAAAGTTGTAACATTTTCTGGTTGTTTCCAGAAAACTAACTCTTTGAATTAGTCTTTCCTAGCTGTTTTGTATTCCCTTAAAATACGCTTTACTTTACAATTTACTACTGTTTTGTCCTTGTTTGATGTAATCTTGAAGGTGAGTAGATGAGTGGGAACCTGTATGTCATAAGTGTATATAATCATCACAGGATTATGCTCCAGGATGACTTAATCTAATCAAAGACCATAAATGTGTCTTCACTGACATTTATTTTGACAGAAATATGTGACTTGCCCTTTAACAATGAGTGATGTTTAGACTGATAGCTGTACCAAGGACACAGTGCTTAAAACTAGGCCCTGCTGTCGGATAAATGCATAATACTGCACTTCACATGTATACTACATACATAGATTACCTAAAAATATTTGTAGTAATTTCTTAGTCTGTGAGGGACAAGCCAAATATTTGTTTGTTATTTACAGAAAATCTCTCTGCTGCAACTTTGAGATTTTATTCTCTTATGCATGTTTAAACTGGTATGTTTACTTACATGCAATATTTAACTGTAATGTCAAACCTGGCAAAGCTTTAGCAACCTATGCAAAGAGCATTAAAACCTATTTGTTATTATTATTGATTAGCAAGCATTTCAAACACAAAGTAATGAGTATTTCTTTAGGATGTGATGTGGTGTATTAGTATTCATTGTGTGTGTGTATGTTTCATATGTGCTGATTTAATATCACATGTATTGACATTTTCTTCAAGGATATACTTATAATACACCATTTATTTCATATAAGATGGTACCCTAATAAAGGAATTAGTGGATAAATTAAATCACCATCGTGGGCTAAACTTAGTTTAAATGATACAAAATTAGTAAGAAAAAACCCCTTCAATAATTCATATCATAAAACTAATAATGATGAAGATTAGATTAGATTGTTTTAAATTGTTGCAAGCAGTTAGATCAATATGCTTTTGTGAAGTGAGGCTGAAAATTGATCCCAGACTGAAGTCATTTTTCTTCAACATTTCTCTCCTGTAGTTTCTCATTAAAGATGTATGTGCATAATGTTTTTTTCACAATGCAGTAAAAATGTTGCAGAAAAAGAATTTTGATTCTAAACAAGATACTTTAAAAGTGTATATATAAAATCTATATATATATTAGCCCTCAAAAATTTAATATGGCATCAAAAATCAAATTATATTAGATTTTTGATTAAACACAGTGGGCCCTACACCTGGCGCAATGTGACGCCAAGCGTGACTCAAGTGTTTCTTATAGTTTTAGTTTGATGCATTTCTCATTTTAATGTCCCGCGTCAAATGCATTTGCACCCATCTGTTCGCACATCAGTTTAGGTGCGTTGCTATTTTGAGTAACTGAAAACGGTTGTGCCATTGACCAACTAAAACCTGGTCTAAAAAGTCAATGGTGCAGTATTTTTATTTTTTTTATTGTAAATATGCACAATGCGTGTACACTGCATGTTACACACACAGGGATGTGCATCAGCACACAAACATCCCAAATATTAAAAATGAAAGGATTACAATGTAAAAGATTATTAGTGTCTCCAACCCTGCTCCTGGTGAGCTGCCATCCTGCAGACTTCGGCTGCGTCCGAAAGCTTAAAGGTGCAGTGTGTAATTTTTAAAAGGATCTCTTGACAGAAATGCAAAATAATATACAAAACTATATTATCAGGGGTGTATAAAGACCTTTTTATAATGAACTGTATTGTTTTTATTACCTTAGAATGAGACGTTTTTATCTACATACACCGAGGGTCCCCTTACATGGAAGTCGCCATTTTGTGCCACCCTGTTTCTACAGAAGCCCTTAACAGACAAAGTTTTTTTACTAAGTTCTGTCCGTCGATTACATTTTTTTGGTGGTGGCTACCGTAGCTTCTCTATGCGTTTCAAAGTGAGGGAAGAGCAGTGGACTGAGCCGTTGGTTGCAATTCGCAACCTCACCATTAGATATCGCTAAAATTTACACAGAGCACCTTTAAGGTACATTCACATTATAAGCGACTTTGTCGCTGCGTGTCGCTCGTATGTTTCAAAAGAGGCGTTTCTATATCTGGTTGTCATAAGTAACATCCACTTCAGTCACTGACAAGAGCCGGATGACGTGAACTCCACTGCTTCGTTCTCATTGGTAGTCGCTCCCGAAAGTCACTCTTAATTTGCATAAAGTTAAACATTTCTAAACTTTCTCGCGTGACTGAATGGGCATGTCCAGTCGTGCGACAAAGTTGAGAAATGTTTAGGGAGGTGCGTCATTTTAAACTTTTCTATATAAATGACTGGATTGCACATGACGTCACAACTGTGAAGCCACCGCGCCGCCATGTTGGTATACCCAAACATTCTATTAAATCATTGGACGCGATCAGATTTTAATGATAAAACATCACTTTACTAGTCTTCGTTTTTATATCTGAAGTTACCCTGTAAATTATTACAACACAAACGTCCTAAGCATGTACATAGTTATTTACTGAAAGTTGTACATTTTAGTTTTTAATCAGTTATTATGTTGGCTTGACAAAGCCAACATACTGTTCTTCGATCTAAGCTTATTATTATTATTATTATTATTATTCTTCTGTTCATACTTTTTACCAATTGTAACTCCTCCTAGAGCTTTCAAGCTACACCCACAAAACTTTACAAAACTTTTAAGACTGGTCCGTAGATAGGTGCTATGCCTTTTCTAACTGATGGGACCTACCGAATTCCTAAACGGGGCGCTCAAACACCCCAAATTTTCCATTGACTTAACATTGCGACAAACTTTGACGGGTCATAGCTGCAAGCGAGAAATTTGTACAAACTTGTGGGTTACCACATTTGCAGAGGCTGGCAGGCTCTGTAAGAACATACATCACATTGGGGTGTAAGTTTCACCCCTGGGGTGTAGGAGGCCCCCAAAATTCCCCATTGACTTATAACGGGGCAGGAAACACGCCCATATAAGGGAATAAAAACGTTCCAGATGGAATATCTTCGCTTTACAGTGTCATAGAGACATGGGGGTGGGCTCATTTTACTCAGGCATCCAATCAGTCTCTCTGGATCATCCCATAGCAATTAAGCCACGCCCCTAGCAACCATTTTTGGGCACCCTAGCAACATCTCCCATAGACTTCCATTATAAAATGCCCAGATGGATATCTTTGCAGCACAGTGTCACAGAGACATGGGGGTGGGCTCATTTTACTCAGGCATCCAATCAGTCTCTAAGGATTCTTATTGAGCTATTAAGCCACGCCCCTAGCAACCAAATATGAGCACCCTAGCAACATAATAAACAAAGCCTTATATCTCTGGATCCGAACATCATAGAGACATAGGGGTTGGGTCTTTTGGTCATGTTAGCTTCATGATAGCTTCAAGCTAAGTCATACTAGCTTCATGCTAGTTTCATGCTAGCTTTATGCTAATTTCATAATAAATCTTGCTAACTTCATGCTTATTCATGTTAGCATCATGCTAGCTTCATGCTAATTCATGTTAACATCATGCTAGCTTCAAACTAATTCATGTTAACATCATGCTAGCTTAATGCTAATTAATGTTAGCATCATGCTAGCTTCATGCTAATTAATGTTAGCATCATGCTAGCTTCATGCTAATTCATGTTAGCATCATGCTAGCTTCATGCTAATTCATGTTAGCATCATGCTAGCTTAATGCTAATTCATGTTAGCATCATGCTACCTTCATGCTAATTCATGTTAGCATCATGCTAGCTTCATGCTAATTCATGTTAGCATCATGCTAGCTTCATGCTAATTCATGATAGCATCATGCTAGCTTCATGCTAATTCATGTTAGCATCATGCTAGCTTCATACTAACTTCATGCTAATTCATGTTAGCATCATGCTAATTCATGTTAGCATCATGCTAGCTTCATGCTAATTCATGTTAGCATCATGCTAGCTTCATGCTAATTCATGTTAGCATCATGCTAGCTTCATGCTAATTCATGTTAGCATCATGCTAACTTCATGCTAATTCATGTTAGCATCATGCTAGCTTCATGTTAGCATCATGCTAGCTTCATGTTAATTCATGTTAGCATCATGCTAGCGTCATGCTAATTCATGTTAGCATCATGCTAGCTTCATGCTAATTCATGTTAGCATCATGCTAGCTTCATGCTAATTCATGTTAGCATCATGCTAGCTTCATGCTAATTCATGTTAGCATCATGATAGCTTCATGCTAATTCATGTTAGCATCATGCTAACTTCATGCTAATTCATGTTAGCATCATGCTAGCTTTATGCTAATCATGCTAACTTGATGCTAACTTCATGCTAATTCATGTTAGCATCATGCTAGCTTCATGCTAATTCATGTTAGCATCATGCTAGTTTCATGCTAATTCATGTTAGCATCATGCTAACTTCATGCTAACTTCATGCTAATTCATGTTAGCATCATGCTATCTTCATGCTAATTCATCTTAACATCATGCTAGCTTCATGCTAACTTCATTCTTATTCATGTTAACATCATGCTAGCTTCATGCTAATTCATGTTAGCATCATGCTAGCTTCATGCTAATTCATGTTAGCATCATGCTAGCTTCATGCTAATTCATGTTAGCATCATGCTAGCTTCATGCTAATTCATGTTAGCATCATGCTAGTTTCATGCTTATTCATGTTAGCTTCAGGCTAATCATGCTAGCTTCATACTTAAACATACTAACAGCCAGATAGCCTACTAAACTAAACTTCTGTCAATCCGTTTTAAACGTTCAGGCCAGGCTTTGTCAAGCCAACATAAAGTTTGTCAACAAACTTTTCTATCTAGTTATACATTCATCTTCATTGCAGTATCAGATCAGCAGACAGATCGCAGCATATTTAGTATTAATGACAAACGTGCTCATTCTGAAATCTAAATAAATAATCATACTTTGTACCGTATGTGCATGCAATAATTTGCTGGTTTTATGTTATCTAAACTTACAAGTTACCTAAACTTATTTAGAGAAATAACGCTGACCGCGTAGCTGAATGTAAAAAAAACTTTATTTATACCCGTGTCATTAACAGAACGCAGCAGACACACTCACCTTAACGGTTTTTATAAATCCATTTTCCTGCCCGATTAAAGCATAAACATTGCAAATAACACCAGAATTAACAGTTAATTTACGTACACATATCCTAAAAATAATCTTGCGTGACTGATACGCTGTAAAGCGGGTGAATTTAAAACATGATTTTGAATGGAAGTCAATGACGCCGTCTGCCGGTTGGGTATACCAAGATGGCGGCTCGAACTCTGCGCTGGCTTCACCTCACGCTGTTACGTTAAGCGTTCTATGCGCAATCCAGTCATTTATATAGATCAGTGGTGTCGCCGGAAGTCGCCAAGCTTCCATTGAAATCAATGAGATTGTGTCGCTCTGCTACAGCTAGTCTGAATGTAGCTTGTTGCCTTGCTGCCTCATGAGGCAATGACTTCGGAGGCATTAAGGCAGCTCTGAGAAACGCATTCGGACAGACTTCATAGGCAGCGTAATAAAATTACGCCCCTTTGTGATAACTAATCCCATATTTGAAAACTACAATACTAATTTCTTGCTATAAATGCAATTAAAATGTGTAAAAAGTGAAAATATAACTTAATTTACACTACATTTGTGCTGAAGCCGCTTTCTTCTTAAATTTGTGCCTCCGAATGCAGCTTTTAGAGCTTTCGGACACAGTATTCAGTTCCCGCGCGGCTCTAACACACCTGTCTGTAATTATCAAGCAAGCCTGAACACCTTGATTAGCTGCTTCAGGTGTGTGTAATTGGGGTTGAAGCTAAAATCTGCATGACGGTAGCTCACCAGGAGCAGGGTTTGAGACCCCTGGTGTACATGAAGATAAAAATACCTACAGGTCATAATGGATAGTCATTGCATGAATCAGAATTCTACCTATTTGCAGTAATGGCGAATAATATAGGTTTCCTCTTCAGCCATATAAATAGCATATCCGCCATGGTGCAAGCACAACCATGTTACTATTACAGTTTATTATTCTGGTTTTTATTTCAGAGTCTCCGGTTTCTTTTTATCACACACGTTGACATTATTCTTGACTTGTGCTATTTTTGATGCTATTTCAGTTCAGGCAAATGAAGTTTTAGCCTGAGGCCAATGATTTTATTCTTTTTTTCTTTTTTGCACGTTTCCACACAGAACCACAAGATTTGTTTTGGCAGCTGAATCAAGTTTGATGTTAAGTGGAGATTGTTGACTGTATGCATCAGGTTTTAGAAAGGAGCAGTCAACATTAAAGGCATTCCATGCAGTTTGACGTTTTTGTCAAACAGCGACCCCTAGAGTCACTGGGGAAAACGTGCATAGTATAGTGTTGGGCGTGAATATGCAGAGATGGACTCTGAAGATAATGACCAGGGAATGTTTCACAATTTCATACAAATATTAGGCTACTGCATGTCTACTAAACTACAGATGATGGTAATAGGATAATAAGAAGTTTATGCCAAGTGTAGTAGGCATATAATAATAAAGTA
The DNA here is from genome assembly GCF_027580225.2 of Misgurnus anguillicaudatus. Taxonomy (NCBI): domain Eukaryota; kingdom Metazoa; phylum Chordata; class Actinopteri; order Cypriniformes; family Cobitidae; genus Misgurnus; species Misgurnus anguillicaudatus. The sequence goes on from NC_073338.2 coordinate 33,561,404, forward strand.
GCCTACCGCGTTTGCTGGCTTATTACGTTTTTACAAGATTGCAGCTTAATCACAAGTAAACAGTCTATAGTCTAACGTTATGTCTACTGTATAATTTCATTTGTTATTTAATTGTAAACATTACAAAATGCATTGACAAAGTTAATTGTAATGTATACGTTGCATTATTTCATAACATTGGCTGTTATTCATTGGCCATAAGAAATCGAAATTAGACAAATGACTATGTACACATCACAACACAACACTTGAGTTTAGATGGCAAAAAAAAAACATGTAAGAGAAACGAGTGTTTGTAAGCAAGTCTGCTAAATGCTCTTATGATCGTAAGCTAGCTAGACCCATGTTGAAGTTATTTTACTGGTCTAATTATCAACACTGGATGAATGAACAGCATAGTAAAAAATACACACAAGCAAGCGCAACCACATACAACATAGACCGCAAACAAATGTACAAATAAGAGATTTACTTACTTGTCCATCAACAAGATCGCCAGATCAGCATCCCTTTTGCATCAAGTGCTGTCTATTAGCTCACGCCAACGAGTAAAAACCTGACCGAGTGGGACTCTTGTCCGGTTCCTAACTCGGTCAGAATCTCTTTTTCGCTTTCTACTCTCTTACGAACGGGTTTTCTTAGCTGTTTCTCTCATCGAGCATCACGTCTCAAATGCGCGCGTGCAGTTGTTGTTATAGGCTTGTTTGACTTCATGCAGCGCTGCAGGAACCGACAGCCGGATGACGTCAAAGTGCCGTCTTGGATCATTCTCGCGGTACTTTTACGTCATCCGACTGCCGGTTCTTGCAGCGCTGCACGAAGTCGAACAAGCCTAACGTGTGTGACGTCGTTGCCGTAAAGCAAGTCGTGATTCTCGCGAGATTTGTCAGGGGCGGTTCTCTCAAGCTTGCATTGGTGGTTTTGCTAGCGGCGTCCTCCCCGAGCTTCAACAGAAGGATGATTCGCCATACTATGACTTCGTTTACCATCGAAATGACTTTGAAGCTGTTATATTAAGGTAAAATAACTGCATAGTGTGTCTTTAATGCTGTGCTCAAATGCTGTGCACATATAAAAGCTTGAGATACTGTATCAGGGGCTACTGCGGTGGTCTGTGGTGGTCTCTCTCTTTCTGCATTGTAATGAAATTAAATAGTATGGTAATTACACTACAGCGTGCCATTTTATTGCAAACAAAATTAAATGAAAATAAATTCGATTCAAATCCCAGATTTCCACAAGGCGTGCACAGACGTGTGTGTCCTTTTCAAAAGGCCTTCGTTTATTCACTTGAATACGTTCATGTAGTCATCCCTAACTGATTAAAATTCTGTAATGCAAACCATTTGTTTATGCAATCACTCTTATCTGACATAACACTGAACAAAAACTGGGACAGCTGTGGTTGTTTCTTAAATCAGCCACATCATTTATTATAATAAAAGCATTGGCCTGCTTTGTAACAGAAAAAATCTTAGTCAGTGCTGTTTGTATTTGGTCTTTTTCCTCTTTGTTCTGACCTTTTTTTCAGTTTGGTTTAACATATTCAAAGGTGGTAAACTCTGCATGGTGCTTTAGATCAAAACAGACAATTAATGCATGAAGCCCAGGCACCGCTAAGCAGACCTATGAACTGTTATCATAAATATTACAGTAGGCACGATTTCTTTTTGTGCTGCTTTTATATAATGTTTTACTTTATTCTTTCACATACAAAAAAGACAAACGTATACGATGTAAAATACACTTTATAAGAACCATTCGCCATTTTTAGGACAGCCTTTGCTATATATAATCTATATCTTATATTTTAAAGTACTTTACCTTGTCTTATATAATAGCTTCTTGTAGTTTTCACTACTGCACACTACATCCTGGTATGGTAGAGATCGATCTGTGTAGATCCAGTGTTAGATATGTTGAGGGTTAAGGCAGACAAGTTGGTGGTAATAGGACAAACCGGAGTCCAAGGCTGCACTGATATGTCTCTCAATCTTAGACCGAGGGATTTGTAGGTGTGCAGTTAAAAGGGTTGTGATCCAGGGTTGGTTCTGGATGGCATAAACCGACTTGTAGATATAAACTTTCTGGTATGTTGTATGCCATTCAGAATTGAATTGGGAATGACTATCCAAATTAGATATTCATAAACATATCTTTTCATTACATAACATCTGATCATGGTTTTTTATATTTTTATATAGAGTCAGTTGTGGAGACTGTCTTACCAGCATAATTTCTTTAATGTCACTTTATTAATTGCATAATCTGTTTTAGATGAACCCAAGCAAACTCTAACTAGATAGCAAAACTTGTGGTTGGTTTACTTTGCATGTTTAAAGGGACCAGTATAATCTGAATAGTCTTTATCCCATTAGTCAAAAGTGTGGCTGCATGCGACTAATGCAATTCAAACAAACCTTGAAGGATTGACTTAGAACGGCTCGAGTCATCATTCTTCCCCGAAGACCTGCAGTTGACAGTTAAAGCTTTTATCTGGCAGGGTCATATGCTTTAATACCTGTACAATGATAGAGGAGAGTGCAGGTGAAGTTTGAAAAATGAATGGCTAGTAATGGTATTAACACAAGGAAGAATGACAAATGGTTTGAATGGAAATGGATGAGAGTAGTATTAGTTTACTTCATTTACTTCATTCTATTATTTCATTAGTATTCATTTGGAAACCACCTGTCTTTCTTGACTCCAAATTATTTCTCCCTAATTAAATGTGGTCTAAAATTTCCTATATGCTTGTTAGTGTGCACTTGCAATTTAAACACAGTTCCAAGCCATGATATACTCAAACAAAATCATTGATTTTAAAGGGGCCATGTCACAAGGCTTAAGATGTAAAATAAATATTGGTGTCCCCAGAGTACACATGTAAAGTTTTAGTTTAAAATACCATATACTGTATTTTATTATATCATGTTAAAATTGACACTTTGTGGGTGCGAGCAAAAATGTGGCGTTTTGGATGTGTCCTTTAAAATGCAAATGAGCTGATGAAATTCAAACACTGATTACAATGATGGTGGTTTGTTGCAATTGAAACTCAATTGTGCTTTTCTTTGACACTAAATGGCAGTACTGTGGTTGGATAGTGCAAATTAAGGGGCGGTATTATTATAATAAGATCTCCTTATGACATCATAAGGAGAGCCAAATTTCAATTACCTAATTTTTTATGTGCTTGCAAAAATATGGTTTACCAAAACTAAGTTACTAGGTTGATCTTTTTCACATTTTATAGGTTGATAAAAGCACTCGGAACCCAGTTATAGCACCTAAACATGGAAAAAGTCTGATTTTCATGCCATGGCTCCTTTTAAGATTCGAGTGTCAGCATTAATTAAAATAAGTTATAGAAATACTTCATCATGAAATACTTACATATAAATCTGTATGACTTATAAGGCAGTACGTTAAGAATCAAAATCAACTTATAGTACTGCGGGTTTACACGTACTGTACAAGGATTTTGTCTTGGTGTGTAACAATGTAGCAAGTACAATGCAATAAATAACAGAAAAAAATCAAAAGTTTTAAAAAAGTAAAAGGACATTTATAGTACATTAAAGGTGCAGTGTGTAGATTTTAGGGGCATCTAGTGGTGAGGTTTACACCTGGTATTAAGATGTGTTTTCGTCGATCGGATCACGAGTGGACAAAAAAAACATAGGGGATTATCACGCTTCCGGGTTTCGTGGACAGGATTTTGGGTTTCGTGCATGTCCACTTCCTGCACAGTTAGGTCAGAGCCGGTGCCAGACCATAAGCACGTGGCTTCCAACGGGGGGCACACAATTAGCAACAATAACTTGCAAAAACAAGGCATTAAAACAGGGGTGTCAAACTCAGTTCCTGGAAGGCCGGTGTCCTACAGAGTTTAGCTCCAACCAGCTCCAACACACCTGTTTGGAAGTTTCGCGCTTTGCTCGACGCAACAACAAATCGCGTGGCACAAGCCATTGAAATGAATGGGTGTCATAGCGCAGCGCACACCGCGTCCTAAAAGCTGCTTTACCATAATCACGTCGTAATGCTGTTAACGGTCTATAGCCACACTTCACATATAAGCTTACATAAATTAAAACAACGCTAACTTACCTTTAAAAAAATCTGAAGCCGGCGTGTACAAACATTAACCTGATAAGGAACACTGTGTCGTACACGGTACACCCCCTCCCTTGTACGTGAGGCTGCTTTACGTCATTGTAACCTTGAAGCATTAAATCTTCAAAATATAGGGTCATGCGGCACATCGTTGTAAAGCTTAGACTTTCGGGATTCCATTAAGCGCCCACACAAAGCATAATATGATTTATAGCAGTCATAAAACGGTAATCTAGTTGTTAGTTACCTGAACCGGGCAGCGCCGATTTAGGATATTTACTTACCTTCAAAATCTTCCCTTTATCCGCTTCGGTGAAATTGTCCAAAACAAATTGTTCATAAATCCCCAAAAGTCCAAGGAAATGGAATATCCAAGCCTTTTAATCCAAAACGATTTGCTCATCTCACAATCTTGATGTTTCTGACCGAATTACAATATAAATAGTGTATACAATTAGTTCACTAATGGACATTCTTTCGAATCTCACTTTTCATTCACGATTTATAATGAATATATTCAGATGTCACGTTTATTGTGCAATGTCTGAGGAACAAATACGCCCCCTTGTGGAATTTCAGCCGTTCCATAAGAGGCTAAACTTCCTTAAAACAGTGTCCTGTAGATTTAAAAATTCCACCTCGACCTCTTATCTCTGAGTTTGAGCCAATCTGTGTTTGCATGAAGACAGATGGAGCAGGTGATGCTGGTTCGTTTTTAAATGTTTTAATATCCATATTTTACATGATCCATAAAATGCCGCGAAAAACATGTTGGTATCAAGTCACAAATATGCTAAAGACGCATGAGACGCCGCAATGCAACCAATCAGAGAAACTGGTCTATTTTAATTAAAGAAAACGTATATTAACTATATTTTCCTCATTTGATTACATGAAAAGTCATGAAACATTCAATGTTTAATTTATTTGAATTATTCTTGATATATATTAAATTAATAAAAAACTGTAGGGGAGGCACAACAACCTGTTTGGGGGGGCACAGCCCCCGAATGCCCCCCCCTTGACGCCGTCCCTGAAGCAGTGGTGGAATGTAACCACCACAGGACAAACATACAGTTTGTCTGAGACAACATAGGGACGAAACACACTCTGTAAAGCAGTTTGCCCCTTTTATGGCTAATGTAGAAACATGGCGATCCAAATTGGGGACTTCCATGTAAGGGGACAAGGTGACTAAGGTGATATAAACGTAACAGTTCATAATGTAAGGTCTTTATGCATCACTGAAAACATAGTTATGTATCTTATATTGGCTTATTGCATTTCTGTTAATAGATCCTCCCAAAATGTACACACTGCACTTTTAATGCAGGGAATATATAAAATGGCACACAGTTCAGGTAGTAAGGTGCATTTTGACAGTGACAATATTTTTTTATTAGTGGAAAGTGGATAGAATATTTTTATATGAAATATATCAACATATTTCAAATTGTAAGTGCACTGGAAATCCCTTACTTACCATCCACTAAAAGGTTGGTGTTCATCTTTGGCTCTTTAGGCAACATTGAATGCTCTTTCATTTGTAAGTTGCTTTGGATTAAAGTGTCTGCTAAAAGAGCAAACGTAAACATGTTTCTGTCACTTCACTACCAATGTAACCGACTCAGTGGCCACCTTCAGTTAATTGTGCCTAAAAATAATTTGACTAATGTGAGGGTGTAACTTAAATGACTTCTTAATTGTTACTGATCAGTTGGTCAGTCATAAGCTATTGATCAGTCTCCTCTACCATTATCTTTCCTAGAGCAAGATTTGCAGATCGGCCAAGCATGCTTTAATTTGTTAGGGCAATCTCATGGCACTTAGTGTCCCTTTGGTATTCTACGCGAATAAATAGAAAGAGTAGGGTGATAGATTTAATGCCATGGGGCTGATGATCAGTCATTACATTGCTGGTTAGTATAGGGATGTGTTTAATTCTAACAGCTAGTATTCTTACATTTCACAAAGCATTACAGACACTATCGAAACATTGCATTGCACTATTATTTTGACTCAAACTGTGTTGTGCGTTTGGGGTAGGGTTACCTGTTTGACTCACCAGTGGCAGATGGGGATATATCTTCAGAATTATAGAGATCATACTGGCAGTTCTGCTAGCGGCACATGCACTAAATTCAGGTTTATTTTTATCAGGATGCTAATGAAGACTCGCAATGCAATTCTTTCTCTTAGCTAACAAAAAATATACCTGTTTACCAAAATAGAAGAGGTATAATAAAATACAGCATCTTTGTCCCTGTTTTACATTTCCTGCAGCACATCCTTCATGCGCGTTAAGCAGAAGCAATAACAGGACATTATGTTTTCATTATGTTTAATGTGAGATTTCAAAGTCATAAAAGATCAAAGCCTCTAAAATGCAAATCTGTTTTGTTTGGTTTATTAACCATTCAAAAATTCAATATAAAAGTCTGCATGGATCATTGAAATGGTTCTCGAATGCTCATCCAAAACTCTTTTCTCTCTTCCAGCCGTTGAAGCTCCATTGTGAGGTTTGCAGTATAGTGTCCAGCTCTGGCCAGATGTTGGGCCGTGAAGCAGGAGCTGAAATTGACCAGTCCTCCTGCATATGGAGGATGAACAACGCACCCACGCGTGGTTTTGGGAGGGACGTGGGCCACAGGACGGACCTGAGGGTAGTGTCGCACACCAGTGTTCCTCTGCTAATCCAAAAGCCCCAGTACTTCTTCGGCCAGGGGAACGAGACCATCTATGTGGTTTGGGGGCCCTTGCGCAACATGCGGCAGGATGGAAAGGGAATCGTCTACAACATGCTGCGACAGGCAGTGGAAAACTACCCACAGGCTCGCATCTACGTCACCACGGATGAGCGAATGAATTACTGTGACACCGTGTTTAAAAAAGAGACTGGTAAAGACAGGTGAGTGCTCTGCGGTAATCCTGAGGCATGTTGGTGCTGCACTGTGCAGAATATAGAGGGATAAAATAATCTGGCTAGGATGTTATGTATACTGTAAATCATATTACATAACTGTACAACATTATAGGCACATAGAGTTCCAGAGAGTGGAGTTTAAACTGCTTTTACAAATATGTGACACGTTTGTAAGATCCAGGCTTAATGTCATTTTTAGATTAGGAGCATCAAAGTTAGATATCACTCATTGATTTCACTTTCAGTCTATGACGTGGTCTTAGTGGTCTAAATTTAAAGATTTCAATGTGTTCTTTACATTATGAAATATGATTTTATGTTGAAGGCTTGAGCTGGGTTGCCACAGCTGGATCACATACAGTATCTGCTTTCATCCCAAATAATATTATTGTGACTTATACTGATACTCTACGGAAGTACGCAATATCAAGTCACTAAAACCAAACTCCTGCCAGGGTGAAGATTTTTAGAAACTCCGGTTGCAGCATTGCCGTGTAGCCTGTAAAACCGGAGTTTTTGGTTTGTGATGTTGTTGTTCATGGTGAGGTGAGACTTGGAATGGCTTCTGATTAGCCAACATGGCTTAAAGGGACACTCCACTTTTTTTGAAAAATATGCTAATTTTCCAGCTCCCGTAGAGTTAAATATTTGCTTTTTACTATTTTGGAATCCATTCAGCTGATCTCCGGGTCTGGCGCCAGCACCCCCAGCATAGCTCAGCACAATCCACCGAATCTAATCAGACCATCAGCACCGCGCCAAAAATAACCAAAGAGTTTCGATATTTTTCCTATTTAAAACTTGACTCTTCAGTAGTTACATCATCTACTAAGACTGATGGAAAATTAAAAGTTGTGATTTTCTAGGCAGATATGTGTAGGAACTATACTCTTCTGGCGTAATAATCAAGGACTTTGCTGCTGTAACATGGCTGCAGTAGGCGCAATAATATTACACAGTGCCTGAAAATAGTCCCCTGCTATTGAAAGTTACTAAGGGGACTATTTTCAGCTGCTGCGTAATATCATTGCACCTACTGCAGCCATGTTACAGGAGCAAAGTCCTTGATTATTACGCCAGAATGAGAGTGTCACTTTAAGAGTTAGTGATATAGCACCATCTGTTCAACACAATGTCATTTAATGTAGCATGATGCAATGAAAAATATGATGCTATGCAATTTAATACGGTACAGTTTCTTTGGATTTGTACATGTGCGTCGAAACCATTACAACAGTCAGTGCTTCTCAAACTTGGGGCCGTGTCCCCCTGGGGTGCCCTAAGATGGTGCCAGGTGGCCCCCAGTTTAATGACATTTTATAAAATACATTAATTTATCATAAATTCTGTATTTATACTTCAGATATAAAATAAGGCTACCAACAGCACTGCATTGTATAATTTAATATGTTTTGTTTGATTCAAATTTTAAGTTTTGTAATGTTTAATGTCAAAATTTACTTTGAGGGGCCACGAAAGGATGCACCGTACATAAGGGGGGCCGCACGCCAAAAAAGTTTGAGAACCACTGCATTATAAGATCACTTTTTAAGACTAATGATATTGGACCCACTCCATTTTTCTCTAATTTAGCGCATTTGTTCCACTAGAGGAATGGCAATAAATTAAACTCCGTTCCGCATTTTAGCTACATTTTAGACTTTCCCGCTGCTGCTTCCTCAAATCCATTCCACTTGACTCATTTAGAGTCCATATCATTTAAACTCCATTTCGTGTGTGTCACTACTTTGCCAACAATACTTCTGCAACACAACAAGGTAAGCAAAGCTTTTAGGCTATAAAAGCAAATTAAAAGGCACCAGAAAACAAAAAATGACATTTACTACCAGTAAATGTTTTGGACCAACCCACATTTTTTTTTGCTTTCGACTCCCATGGATTTGTAATTACTTTGTGGAGGGTGGCTCTACCTCTGCCATGTTATGCTCTGTGAGACTTTCATGACACGCCTCGGTTTCCGTTTTGTGTTATCATACGTCAGCAGCAGCAGGACGGAGCAACAGTTTAGAGAGGAAAAAGCTATCTTAAAATATTGGCCACTTTCTAAATAATAAAAGTTTAGTGCATCTACCAATAATTATAGATAAATAAATCTTTTTTTACTGATTCAAAATATGTTTGAAATGATGCATCAGGATGCAAATGCTAATTTGTATCTGATGCACGGTTTTTAAACCGACGCATTGCATTATTAGCTGTTTATTCCGATGCACCGAATCAGGGAATCTTATTTTCCCTGACCCTTGTACAGTTCTAGCTCTTACTATTACATGATATATTACAAATTAATTTCAATACAGTTTTCTATTATCCTTTATCCAACTATTTCTAAATAGTTTTTTGTGTCCATGTTCTCATTCTGTTTACGTCAAATTCTGACTCTACCATCTGAAAGTCTTAACAGAAATCGAGACTCATCAGTCCAGGCAACATTTTTGCAGTCTTCAACTGTACAATTTTGGTGAGCTTGTGCAAATTGTAGCCTCTTTTTCCTATTTTTATTGGAGATAAGTGGTACCCGGTGGGGTCTTCTGCTGTTGTAGCCCATCTGACTCAAGGTTGTGTGTGTTGTGGCTTCACAAATGCTGTGCTGCATACCTCGGTTGTAACGAGTGGTTATTTCATTCAAAGATGCTCTTCTATCAGCTTGAATCAGTCGGCCCTTTCTCCTCTGACCTCTAGCATCAACAAGGCATTTTCACCCACAGGACTGCCACATACTGGATGTTTTTCTCTTTTTACAAAAACCCTTTTCACAAAAACCCTTCTTTGTAAACCCTAGAAATAGCTGTGTGTGAAAATCCCAGGAACTGAGCAGATTGTGAAATACTCAGACCGGTCTGTTTGGCACCAACAACCATGCCACACTCAAAATTGCTTAAATGACCTTTCTTTCCCATTCTGACATTCAATTTGGCATTCAGGAGATTGTCTTGACCAGGACCACACCCCTAAATGCATTGAAGCAACTTCCATGTGATTGGTTGATTAGATAATTGCATTAATGAGAAATTGAACAGGTGTTCCTAATAATCCTTTAGGTGAGTGTACATTCCAACATTGGTTTAATAAAATGTTTTACTTTTACATTGTTTAATATTTGCACAATATTTTAACCTCTGTTCTTTAACATATAAACACCCTTCAATGTCACAATCACCTCTATAATGCTTTAACAAAATGTTTTTATACATCTTCTTCTTTTTTTGTGTGGACTTTTATTGTGTCTACCTTTTACACTCCTGTGCACTTATTACTGGCATGAATCATGTCAAATCTAAAACCACTCTTCACTAAAAGTACCAATTTTACTTTGATATCGTAGTTCCGTATTTTCAGGAAGTAAGAGGTGGGTAAAATCTTCCTGGTGTCACCATCAAAATCCCAGAACTACCAAAGGTGAGCTGTCGTTAAAAAAAAAAATCAATGGACTCTCAAGGTTATTTGAGTTCTGAAGAGCACTTGCTGTGTGCTAATGAGTCTGGCGCAGTGTGCAGTCATAGCGCTGGAATTAATCAACTGTTGATATTACTCATTACAGTCATCAGACCATAACATAAAACCCTCATGAATGTTTCATTTTAAAGATGAGCTCTCAACAAGACAGCAGGTTCACTGTCGTTCCCAAAAAATCATCCCAATAATCTCTCTTTCACGGAGAGGCTTAGATTACTTTAGATCAGCTCTCTGATAGTTCTGCCTTTCAAGCCTAATCCCTAATGATAGCACTAATGCTGCTGTGTTAGAGCACAGATAAAAGATATTCCTAAGGAGGTCTGGAGAGGATTATCCTTTATTCAGCCTCAACTCATCTCAAACAAAACCAAGGTGGTTGTGATGTCATTAACCAGTGGCCTGCATTTTGTGTATCCATTGGGTGAGATCCCGGCATTTACTGCATAGGGAAAATCCACTGTGTGTGTGTGTGTGTGTGTGTGCGTGGGCATGAGCAGATGTGTGTGTGTAATATCTGTAATAAATCAGCCTTAATAGAGCAGATCGGCATGTCAGGAAACATTTGGCAGCAAAGCTTTAGTTTTGAATTACACTTTAGGAGCAGCCTTGCTTACAGTCAGCACCTGTGAATGGACCGCATATAGTTGGGAGTAGTATAAAATCACACCAGCAGATTGCAGCACAATTCAAAAGCTTTATAAATATGCTTTCTTTCATTTACATTTATTCATTTGCCAGATACTTATGTCCAAAGTGACAGTTCAAGCAACCCATGCAAACCTACAGCATTATATATTCAATCCAACTGAAAGGATTGTATTGTAGGTATAGGTGTAGCTATAATACTTGTTTATTATGTGCATCTTGAATCAGAGATTTATTTCATAGATAAAATAAGAGTACTTTAAGCCTGTATCGCAGCTCGAGAAGTCATTTCCCCCCGGCATTCTGAAGTTGTGTCAATTTCATGCTTTGGTTAGGTTCTGCATCTATTGGGAGGAAATCAATATAAAGTAATATGTAAATGCACGGTAGATATTCATTGTCTTTTATTATTGCAACATAGCTCTTCACAGACTGAGTTCATTTGAAGCCTACCCACTGTAATAGATTTTGTGAATGCTTTAAGGTGATATGTGATATAAGGAGTTTTGCTTGTCCGGTGTATCTTAGTGTATCATTATTTCTATTAGATTAACGGCAGCATGCACAGACTAATGTTACTGAAGTCAGGATTATATTCAGCTATTAGTCCCTCTCTAAAAGGTTTGAAAACGTATCCTGCATTGGTGATGCACAATTTAAGCTATTAAAATGACTTTGTATTGAAGATGGATTAGTTAGTAATGCTTAGTACGAAAGTTCCATTACTTGTCTTGCACGTTTGTGCTATAGTATGGACAAATTGTATCTCAAAGTGGTCAGGCTCACTACCTGGGAGATGATAAAATATTAAAAAATAACCAAAAAGATTGAGTCAATAACACATACATTTTTAAAAGTGCTGTTTCAAACCATAATTGGATAAAATATGGGCACACCCAACCATTGGGTTAAGGTAAACTATTGTATTGTCCCTGTTTGATCCTACTTATCATTTTAGAGTGTATGAGTGATTCTCGCGAAATTAGACTTATTGGGTGTCATGAAGCATTTTGGTAAAAAAAGTAAATGCAGAGTAAGAGTATCAAAATAAGAAGCGTACAGTTACAAACATCTCTTCATGTACTATTTTGCACATAATTTAAAATGACATCATACAAACCAATTTTGTTGTTTTTTCCACATTTAAGGGTGTAAGGGATCTCAGGTTTCGGAAGGAGAACAAAACTGCAATCGTTCCCCGGTTTCGACCACAATATGTCTGAGAGCGTTGCTAGAGTACGAATATATTGTATAGAAATATGGAGCGTTTAAGTGTTAACCTTAAATCAAAATTAAACAACAGATTTGTAAATGAAAAGGTTTAATTACAGCACTGACTTAAAGTTACAGTTGAAATGGTTACACTATAAATGCATGAAATGGTAAATAATACAAACAATTGACTGTTTCCAATGTATGTGAGATATTACCTGATTAGATAGAGAACAGAGAAAGAAAGTTTAGAAGAAAGAGATTCACAATTGAGAACTGAAATCTAGGCCTAATGGCCCGAACCCCAGAACTTAGGTGAAGAGAGAAAGGAAAGGGGAAAAGGCCAATGCAAAGGCAAAAGCTAAAATGCAAAGGCCCAGAGCTCATAAAAACCTTGACCTTTATCCTCTATCTCTTGACCATGTGACTAAGCCTAACTTGATACATTCAAATTGACCAATCAGAAGATCACCTTTAACCCCAACTGTACTTGACCAAACCCAACATAATACACTCAAACTTACCAATCAGAAGACCATCTTTAACCCCCACTGTATTGGATAAACAGCTGTAACAATAGGCCTAGTCTTTGATCAGCACAGGGGGTTGTGCCAAGTTGTGACCAAGGAATAAGTTCCTTCAATTTTAATCTTACAAGGGAAAATGTTCATTACCGCAACATGTCCATGACTGGATTTGGGTTCTTTGACATGGAAATATTTATAATTAAAAAATCTAAAAAATAAAAAGCTTCAGTGCATGTTATACTATAAACATTTACAGTAAAGAAACATGTGGTATTTGATGATGATCATTGGTAAATGTAGAGACAATAATCAGGAATATAAATGGGTCCAAAACCAATTTTCTCATCCTCCGCAACAATTTTCAATCATTGTTTAAGCCCTCAAGGAACAAACATTTTCAAAAAAAAATTGTTGAAAGGGACATAATTGACTGTGACACTCAAGATGGCTACTAGTTAAGCAGTTCTTATTTTTTCTCTCCATATAAAAGTTGACATTTTGTTTGTCATAGTACCTAGACCACTTTTTAGTTCTCATTACCGAAACATACGTTTGTAAATGCATATATTTAATGTAATATCATGTTGCGGTAATGATAATTTTTGATAATTATAATCTGAAAAATGTAAATAATTATATAGGAAATATTAAACCCTCTAAAAATAATGGTTATAGTAAGTTCAGACCTTAATCTTATGTGCAAAATGGCTTCAAGGGCTTTTAAAAAAATCTGATGCTGGATACCTTTTAAGTCTGGATTTTGTTAGAATCACTTGGATAGCAACAATCTGGAAACCCCTCAGCAACCATACAGTAATGTCCTACCACCCATAACCTACCAGCATTGTAGTGATTCGTTTTGAAAGGGTATGCTTGACTTCTCTAACAATAAGTATTTTATAACAATTGTTAATATGGCTCATTAAATGTGTGCATTTGGTGTGCAGAAGCCTGTTTATGTTTTAATGACAAAACTGGAGGAAAACATATTTCATTTTACTTAATCTGAACACGGTTTTCGTGCACGGTCTGGTGTTTTAGAAGGAGCTGATAGTGTTGAAAGCTATAATCGTGTTGTTGTCCATGTAAACGCAAACATTATTTAACTCATGAATCAAGTTTTTTTAATATCTGTCAAATGGATTGAACTAAGAGTACATCAAAATATCCATTTGTGTCTTATAAGACTGGTGTGATCCATCAACCAGAGGACAGCAGTGTAAAGCAGCAGGGAAATGAATGAAAGACAGTCCAATATTCTTAGTGTCAGACATCAACCCCATGATCTCAGCAGTGGTCTTTCGCATTCTGTACATGTGACACGGGGTTAATGTAGCATGTAAGGAAATGAATTATGATGATTTCTGGAGGAGGATTGTGTCTTCTTTGAGTTATTATGTGATCACCTGATACTGTATTATTCTCTCTGAGTCTGAAGAGGAGGAAAATGAGACTGATTGTCTATTGATGAGGTTTATTTTGTCAGTAAGTGTTCCAGAATATGGTGTAGTACACTGAGAATAAATGTGGATAAAACCAATATATTATTTCAACTGAGATTTTAGTATGATTTAAAGGGACATTTCACTTTTTTCAAAATAAACAAATTTTCCAGCTCCACTAGAGTTAAATGTTTGATTCTTATCATTTTGGAATGCATTCAGCTGATCTCTGGGTCACTTTTAGCATAGCTTAGCACAATCCATAGAATCTGATTAGACCATTAGCATTGCACTAAAAAATAACCAAAGAGTTTCGATATTTTTCCTATTTAAAACTTGACTCTTCTGTAGTTACATTGTGTACTAAGACCGACAGAAAATTTAAATCTGCGATTTTTTTAGGCAGATATGGCTAGGACTATACTCTCAAACTGGTGTAAAAATCTTTGACTTTGCTGATGTAACATAGCTGCAGCAGGCGTAGTGATATTACGCACTGCCCGAAAATAGTCCCCTTGGTTACTTTCAATAGCAGGGGACTTTTTGCCTAGAAAATCGCAACTTTTAATTTTCTGTCGGTCTTAGTACACGATGTAACTACAGAAGAGTCAATTATTGAATAGGAAAAATATCTAAACTCTTTGGTTATTTTTTTGCCCGATGCTAATGGTCTAATCAGATTCAATGGATTGTGCTAAGCCATGCTAAAAGTGGTAGCGCCAGTCCCAGAGATCAGCTGAATCGGTAAGAATAAAATGTTTAACTCCAGGGGAGCTGAAAATGAATATTTTCAAAAAAAAGTGTAATGTCCCTTTAAGATGAAAATATAATTTGTCTTTTTTCATAAACGTTACAAAAACATCAAATTACAGTACATACTGAAAAATTATTGGTCAACCTACACAGCAAAATCACCAGTGTTAAATTTTCAGGGATGGTGTTAAATACACAGTGTTGATGCTGTTTTAACACTATCTGGTAATGAAATAACACTGCCATTGCTAGGCCAGTGTTATATCCACGACAGTGTCGGTGTAAAACAAGGGTGTTACCAGATTTCACACTGAGCGGTGTAAATCAAGCCACGCCTCCACTAAACATATCCTGTCAGGGATTTTACCGCCATTTTCTTTCAAAGGAGGACTGAAGAGAGCAGGTAAATCTCATATTCACTTGGTTTAGCTAAATTAATTATAATGTTATTTCTCTGTCTGACTCTACGCAGCCATATGCCAAAAAAACCTAAATAAGATATTTTTCCCATTTTATTTCCCGTTTGTTCGTTATTTGGTTCAGTTTAATCAGAGCTACCTTGTGTTACGTTGTTCCCTTGTTAGTTTAGTATAAAGTTAAACTGCTAGGTAAAAGTTTGAACCAAGAAGGATAATATTAACAGGAGATATGAATGAAAGAATTGAACCATGATAATACGCGACATGCACTACAAATTGAAGGTATGAAATTAAGTTAAATGAAAGCTTGTTTATTCACCATATTATGCTCGTTATGAGGTAATCATATAAGTTAGGCTAGATACCGTGAGTTAACGAGGTCGTTTACATGCACGCGAGTGCACGGATATCGCTAGTTACGTATGTAACTGTGGTTCTGTGAATTCCGGATGACCGCCAGAGGCAGTGCTAAACACTAGTGGATTATCGCTGCCAAGCCAGATAGGTCGAGAAAACATAAAAACAAAGTCACGTCGTGACGCAACCGAGACGCAAGGATAAGTACCGAAGCAGCTCGGTGCCCAGCCTCGAAATGCTTTCTCGCGCATTCCGAGTGACAGAAAATCTCTGGCGGTCATCCGGAATTCACAGAACCACAGTTACATACGTAACTAGCGTTCTGTTTCATTCCTCCTGACCGCCAGAGGCAGTGCTAAACACTAGTGGATGACACATACCAACATAGTCACGAGGAATGTCACCCACCTGAATCACAGCTGATCTTGAAGGACCGCAGAACTCATGCGACAAGAAGCAGCCACATTCACTTTGTAAAATCGAGCAAAAGTACATGGTGAAGACCAGGTAGCAGCAGTGCAGATATCCATCAAGGAGATCCCTCTTAGAGCGGCCCAGGATGTCGAGACGGCCCTGGTAGAATGACAAGTAACATCATTTGGCAAGGGTTGACCAGATTTTGCATATGCCAACTTAATCACCTCCACAATCCAGTGAGACAATCTCTGCTTGGATAAGGGTGCACCTTTACGCACCCCCCCGTAACAGACAAACAATTGGTCAGTCTGCCTGAAAGCAGTGGTAGCGTCAACATAGTATTTCAAGGCTCTCACCGGGCATAGGAGACGAGACCTCCCATCAACGTCGGAGTCAGGTGAAGGCGGTTGAAAAGCCTGCAGATGAATAGACTGATTCACAAATTGTGGTGACAAAACCTTAGGTAAGAAAGCTGGATTCGGTCGAAGAATGACCCCAGAAACTTCAGGCAGCCAACGCAAGCACGATTCACACACTGACAGCGCATGCATTTCTCCCACACGCTTAGCTGATGCAATAGCTAACAAAAAAGATGCCTTCAAAGATAAGCACTTGATATCCGCAACAGCCAACGGTTCAAATGGTTGCGAACAAAGAAACTCAAGAACAAGAGGCAAATCCCACACAGGGAAAGGGGCAAGACGAACCGGCTTCAACCGTTTTGCACCCTTCAGAAAACTACATACAAGGGTATGAGACCCTAAAGAAGAACCCTCAACTGGTGCATGAAAAGCAGATATAGCAGCAACATAAACTTTTAAGGTGGAAGCTGCTTTATTCCCATCCAACAAGTGCTGCAAGAAACTTAAAACTTTTGGTACTGTACAATGAACTGGGTCGACGTCCTGATTCTCACACCAAGAAGAAAACAGTCTCCAACGAGCGGCATAAAGCTGTCGTGTTGAAGGAGCTCTAGCATTTTCAATTGTATTGATAACAGCCGGTTCACAACCCACTAAGAGTGAGCTGGACCCAGCGGCCAAATCCAAAGTTGAAGACGAGCCGGATCTGGGTGCCAAACACGGCCTTGTAGTTGGGAAAGGAGATCCCTCCTGACGGGAAGTTGCCATGGTTCGCCCCGTACCAGACTCAGAAGAAGGGGAAACCATGGCCTGGCCGGCCATCGAGGTGCAACTAACAGCACTCTGTGATTGCACAGGAGCACCCTGTGTAATGTTTCCCACAGTAGTGGAAATGGAGGAAACGCATACAACAGGCAGTTCGGCCACTCGTGAGCCAACGCATCCTGTCCCAACGGGCTGGATGTCTCCGTCCTTGCAAACCACAGATGGCAGTGGGTGGTCAGCTCTGACGCAAATAGATCGACTACTGCTTTGCCAAACCGTCGCCAAATTTCCTGCACCACATCCGGGTGGAGCCTCCATTCCCCCGGGAGCAACAAGTCCCTGGACAGAGCATCTGCCACCTGATTGGCTGATCCTGGAAGATGAACCGCTTTCAGAGAAGCCAATCGATGCTGAGACCATTTGAGGATCTGATGCGTTAGTTGTAAAGATGCGAGAGA
Source organism: Misgurnus anguillicaudatus (assembly GCF_027580225.2). Taxonomy (NCBI): domain Eukaryota; kingdom Metazoa; phylum Chordata; class Actinopteri; order Cypriniformes; family Cobitidae; genus Misgurnus; species Misgurnus anguillicaudatus. Next base: position 33,579,280 of record NC_073338.2, read on the forward strand.
CCTGGTGCCGCCCTGGTGATTCAAATGGAAAACCGTAGATGTATTGTCGGATCGGATGAGTACATGGCGGCCAATCACGTTTGGCAGGAAGTATTGTAGAGCTAAAAACACTGCTTTTAGTTCCAGAACATTTATATGTTCCAAGGTCTCCTGTTGCGACCAGTGGCCGCCAATTCCCCTCTGGTTCCACGTTGCACCCCATCCTGTCAGTGAAGCATCGGTTGTGATCACTTCTCGACGAGAAGTCACCACACCCAATCGAACACCTGTTCTCAGAAACCCCAATCGTTTCCAAGGCTTTAGTGCACGGACACAAGCGGCTGAAACAACAATCATTTGATGAAGATGTCTCACAGGGTCTAGTCTCAGGCTGTTGCTCCACCTCTGGAGAGGTCTGAGATGAAGCAGGCCCAGGGGAACCACAGGGGTGGCGGCAGCTAACATCCCCATTAGTTGTAGGAGAACACAATAAGGAATCTCCTTTCCCAGCTGGAATCGCGTCAGTAACTGGTGAATACTGTCCGACCGAGCGAGTGACAGGGTTGCGGACATTGCAAGAGAGTCGAGAGTCACGCCAATGAAGGTTACAGACTGTGTTGGAACCAAGTGACTCTTTGACTCGTTCACAGTCAGACCCAGCCGCTGGACATGTTCCAGTAAAATCTTGGTGTTCTGCAGAGCATGTTGTCTTGTTGGGGCACAGAGCAACCAGTCGTCTAAATAGGGCAGGATCCTCATGCCCTTGGACCAAAGAGGAGACAGAACTGCACTCATGCATCTTGTGAAGACGCGAGGAGCCAGGGACAGGCCAAAAGGAAGAACTCTGAACTGGTAGGCCTGCCCTTGAAAGCTGAACCGAAGGAACTTCCTGTGGTGAGGGGCAATGGGAATATGAAAATATGCATCCCTCAGATCCACAGTCACAAACCAGTCCCTTTCCATCACGGAACGCAGAACGTCGCTTGTCCGTAACATACGAAAAGAGAGCTTCTTTAGGAACACATTTAACCGGCGTAGGTCCAGAATGGGCCGAAAACCCCCGTCCTTCTTGGGAACAAGGAAGTACGTGGAGTAAAAACCGTCCCTCTGACTGAGGGGAGGAACTGGCTCTATGGCTCCCTTCAATAACAGTGAACCGATTTCTTGGGAGAGAGCCATCGATCTGGCCGGATCTTTGACAACCGTCTGAAAAACCCCTGAAAACCTGGGAGGCCGGCGTCGGAACTGCAAGGCGTAACCCCGGTTTATTGTTGCCAGAACCCAGGGGTCGGACACTGAACTTTCCCAGTAATCCAGATGTTGCACGGTAAAACGTCCGATCGCCGGCCCAGGAGCTTCAGGGTTTCTGGTATTTGCTTTTAGTTGCAATGGGGGGACGCTGGCGCGCTCCACCATGGTGCTGGTGGTGAAAGGAGCGTCGCCCCTGAGCAGCCTCATTTCCCCTATGGCGCTGTGAAGTTTGGGGCTGAGCAACATTGTGATGACGGGGACGCTGGTCCGGAATAGGGTAACGAGGTGGAGCTGGTGTGGCTGGCATCCGAAAAGCAGGCGCCCGAGGGACCTGAGTGAGCTGACGCGAGGCTTCCGACAGCTTCATTCTCCTGTCCAAGACCTCAGAGACATTCGGACCAAAAAGATGACCTGGTACGATTGGTAGTTCTCTCAATGTCTTTTTACAATCTTCCGGCAACCTCGCCTGCGCTAGCCATACCTGGCGCCGGGCTGTCAGAAGTGTAGCCGAAAGCGTGCCAAGCTCACGAGTTACATGACCCATAGTCAGCAAAGCAGTCTGTAAAAATTGAGGCACAGAGTCATCAACCTTAGATGACTGTAGGGTTGTACTGCAAGCAAGAAGCAGCTGGCAGATAGTGTTCTCTGCTCTAGTAACATAAGCTACCGATTCATACGCTCTCTTTAACAAGGTGTCAGTACGTCCACATTGAGCACTAGGGCAGCGTACGTTGCCTCTCAGTGCCTCATCAGGCGACACAACCAGCGCTGCTACCGGCTGTTCAATCTCAGGAGCGCGTCCCACTCCAACGGAATCAGCCTCGGCCATAGATGCAAGAGTGCGAGCGGTTTTGGATCTTCTTTTAGGTACGTTAGAGCCCGTTAGTGCATTAGAGAACTCAGTGACAAAGTCCTTACACGGTGGCATCATAAAGGCAGTCTCATTAGCAGGTTGTCTGAAAAACACATTAGTTTGTGCAGGCTGAGCAGGTGATGTGTCAAGACCCAAACGAGCCACCGCCATGCGCAGTGTGGACAAAATGTCATCTGGAGAAGATGGATTTGTACCAGATGAATGTACAGACCCGCCGCTCGATTCATCTGCCGCGGACAGGTTGGAGAGAGCGTCCTGATGAGGGGGGGGCATGGCGAGTTCCTCGAATTCATCCTCACAAAAATGTGAATTAGAGGCACTTGTAGAAAGAGCATCCACATCCATAGTAAGTGGAGGCTGGGATTTACACACCTCCGCATGTTGTCCTGACTTGGATGTATCCTCAGATGGTGCTGTCGACATAGAGGGTTGTAAAGACAGAAGAAAACGTTTCATCTCCGCCAATTCTGACGAGAGAGAAGCAACCGTGTTCGACAGCGTTTGCTCCGCTGTATCGGTAGGTGGTACAGATTTAATCTTTTTTGGCGGAGCGCCAGCTGCGGCCGACGCGTCACGCTTCTTAGCCCGTTTCGGTGCCGAGTGTTGCTGAACGAGGCTAACAGAAGACTTGGGGTCTAATTCAGCAAGCCGGAGCTGTCTCTCTGATAGCGGTAGTAAGCTGCAGTGTAAACATGGATCAGTTAGAGCCTCCTTTAAATGTTGGGTTCCAAGGCACGATGGGCATCGATCGTGTCCGTCGTCGGGAAGAAGGATGTTCGGACATAATTTGCACGTCGGCGGAAAAGCGTTATGGGACATAGTTCGAATATGTCCTCGGTTGCACCGCGTCCAACAAGAAAAATCACAGGAGTATGAGTCAGCTGCCCTCGGATAGCACCGCAAGGCTCAAATACGTGAAAAATACAACGTTATTATAACGGCCACCGGATAGTACCGTAGGCGCAAATTATCGAACAAAAAACAAAACACAAAACAAACCAAGTCACGTTAAGTTATGTATGGTTGCGATAGAACGCAGCCCAATTGCAGCCGATACCCGCCACCGGATAGCACCGTGAAGCACAGGGTATCGCTAACACGACAAAAAATATACGGCAAAATAAAATATCAAGAAATATATCACGTTGCGAGAGCACGCAATCTGAGTGTGGTCGGAACCAGCCACCGGTTAGGACCGTGAGGCACGAGGTATCGCCAACACTATTAAAAAGTAATAAAAGACTCACGTCTGCAGAAAATAATCCAACTTCCAAAGGTGATGATATTGAGAGCGCTGTCACAGCTCGGGAGGGCGAATTTTCGCAACTCAGGTGAGCTGCACCAGACAGCACAATGATGACCTATCACAGCGAGAAAGCGAAAGAGGCTGGGCACCGAGCTGCTACGGTACTTATCCTTGCGTCTCGGTTGCGTCACGACGTGACTTTGTTTTTATGTTTTCTCGACCTATCTGGCTTGGCAGCGATAATCCACTAGTGTTTAGCACTGCCTCTGGCGGTCAGGAGGAATGAAACAGAACGGTTAATTATTCAAATTACTGAAAAACACGGAGAAAACCGCAACCGCATTGCCATGTGTTTTTCCAAGATGTTTGCAAACAGGGGAAATATCACCAAACCAACAATTAATTTTACCAAAAACTCACTATATCATCATTTGTATGCACAGATTGCTGGATTGGATGCATTGTGTGTTGTAAGCTTTTCGTGGCACTAGATGTCAGACAGATGCAAATGGCAAATACATACGAAAGTGTAAAACGTGTATGGCGAACATTTGTTTTTCTGTCATTATAGATGCTAGTTTGGTAAAAGTACACACTGAGTGCTTCAAATCATTCAGAAGAGATGCTGTTTTTAGGGCAGTTTATAAAGAAGATCTGACATGGATGACTTCCAATGATAAACGACTGCTAATACTTATATAAATTCATTACAGAAGGTAAGTTTATATATTTATACATGTAAATCATTTTATTTGACATAACTGAACAGTTAACCAATCTTTTTAGTATAGTTTTGTACATATTATGGTTATTGGTCTGGCAAGAAAGTCACATGACCTGCTGCCAACTTTAATAAAAATATATTATCTTCTCATACATCGTTTTGCTATTGATATCATATTAAATAGCAATCAAATTGATTAATAATTTGGAAATGTATAAATGAAGATTCATATTGTCTTGAGTGCTGTTTTTAATATAAAAAGAATGTTGAGTTTTCAGAGTCTTTATTGTCATTTTTTGTGATAGGACCCTACCAGACTATATTTGAATACGGCATACCCGTGAATTCTGAACTGTTATTCCTTAACCCAGTTTGGAGGATAAGAGCTTACCAACTAGTTATGTGAGTACACAGAGTACATTAGTACTGTACACTGTTTCTAACATGATTTGTTATACTGAGATGATTTTGATTCAAATAACGGTTAAAACTGCACCCTTTATGGTATTTTCTTGACTCTTTTTGTCTTTGAAAATCTGCAGAAATATGCTGAGGCGATGTATTGCAAAATAGCCAACATACAACAATTAAAGGATAATTGCAGACTACGTCCTGATGAAGATATGGATGACCCTCTGTCTGGTCAACAATAGTTTAAATATGGTAAGTGTACATGGGTTTGCTACTTTTATGGTTTTAAAGTTTAACTGTATACTCATGGTGTTTAAATTCTGTTTTGCTAGGACGGGACAGTTATGTGGCAGCTCTTCCCTGGCTCATTCACCTCTTGCCTTCATTTGTGAAAGGAGGAAAGACTGGAGAGGGTCAATGTGCAACTGAAGCTACTGATTGTGCTGTGTAAGTTTTTTGGTATTTTGTTCTAGTTGTTTATTCAGCAGTTAGTTTGCTTGCATTGTTCACCCCATGTAAATGCATACAAGTTCATAAATACACATCAAATACATTCATCAAATACACTCTTTTAAAACACTTTTAGGTGATGAGCATCAATCCATGCTTTAAAGGGGATGAATCAGCACAGCCCTGCCTGCTCTGCGTTGGGAACAAAAGTTGCATCCAGAGTTTTTGCATCATTCTGGACCAAAAAGCCATTCCCTGCATGATGAAGACCACTGATGCAGCCTTCCACTACATCATGAGTAAAACAACTACTGAACTTAATACCAGGTTGGAAAGTATTTAAGAAAAATTAAATGTCTTTTGAATTGAAATGTCTGTTTTGTTATGGAAAAATCTTTAGTATTGTGAAGGATAAGCATTTCTGCCTGCCAGTAAGGTAATTGCAGTGTATTTTAATAGTCAAGTTTTGAGTAGGGTGGCTAATTTTTTTTAACTCTCATTTGATTTATTAAAGACTTTATAATAAGTGGTTTTCATGTCACTGCGCTGTGGTATAAGATAACTTTCATTATTCCATACTGTATTCTGTTTCTAATTGTAGCTGAGGTATTTAAATAAGCAGTGTTAAATGCAAAGTGTTGTGTGTATCAATGTAAATATTAAATGTGATGTACTTTAATAAAAAGAGGTTTTGAAATATTTCTTGTCATTTGTCTTTTATAGAAACAACCCATTAGCAACAAAAGTGGCTATTAATCAGTATTTTAACACTTAACATTGTTGAATTCACATTACACTGGTGTTGACCTTAAATTAGGAGTGTTAATTTTTAACACTGTATTTGTGTGCCAACACCAGTGTAGTGTGGAAACAACAATGAATAGTGTTGAACAAAGTGTAAAATTTAACAATATTGAGTGTTGAATTAACATTTAATGGGTGTTGTTAAATTAACACTACACTTTTGACTAAATTAACACAGTGTAGTGTGGACACATATACACACTTTACCGGTGTTAAATTTGACACCGTGGGTGTTATTTTAACACCAGTGATTTTGCTGTGTAGCATTTATTTAACCAATTAAAGCTGCCTTCATACAGTCACTATCTTGTACGCAGTTAACTAATGGCAAAAATTGCTGCCTTGAAAGCTCCTTAAAAGAAGGTATTTTCTTCAGGAAATGCAAATCTGTTTTTCTTTAAAATAAGAACAAATATATCTTTATTTGTCTTCTAAAAGGTTTTGAAGAAGAGTGATAAAGAAAGATGCAGTGCAGTAATCAAAGGACGATTGTTATTTTGAGATATAATTATACTACAGTATATAGGCTAATTATACCATCCCATATGCCAGAGCTACTTACACTATTACTGTATCTTTCTCATTCATTACTACAATGCCCTGGTCTACCCTTACAAATAGGACACATGCTCATTGGGTGTTAGGACATCAGACAAGTTTATTTCTATATATTATAGTGCAAGGACACAAACCAATGCCACTGATAACTGTCTTCTGACTCGCTAATCCAATCAATTAAATATTCATTTTTCTCAAACTGTGGTGAGATTGATCTCTGTTGGTTTGAAATAGGATGAAAAATCCACATTCCTAATCCGCTTTACTCGAATTGGAAATTACCATTTTTCTTTCTTTCCTTAACCTTTCTTCTGAACTTTCTTATTGCTTTTATTTTTCTTTATTATTGTCTTCATATCTGACTCCCCACCCTTTCCAGGTTTCATTCAAGGTAATATGTAAGCCTTTTTGCCTGCCTGGTGCGTGAGGCCCAGCTGAACCCTCCACATTGAGTTCTTTTATCTGAAATGTTGCACCTTTACTGGTTTGCTGTCATCCTATGTCTGTATGGCAGGGTGGCCTGGTAAACTATGTGCTGATAACAACAGACAGGCCTCTTAAATCACACTGTCACATTGGCTTGTTGCTACCTCTGCCATGATAGTTCTGTTGACCTCTGGGCCGACACACACACACACACACACACACACACACACACACACACACACACACACACACACACACACACACACACACACACAAACACACACACACATTCTGGTTTCCATGTTTTGTGGGGACATTCCATAGACGTAATGCATTTTATACTGTACAAACTGTATATTCTATTCCCCTTACCTACCCCATTCCCTAACCTACCCCATTCCTTGATTTATTAGCTTGTTTCCTCATGGGGACATCAAAATATCCCCACAAGGTCACAAAAATACTGGTATTCCTATCTTTTGGTCAGATATTGGTCACCACAACGTGATAATTACCAGGTACACACACACACACACACACACACACACACACACACACACACACTTGTATATGTGGTCACATTTGAACTATAACGATTACTATAATTATAAAAATATAGTATTAAATATCTTTTTATTTTTTTTTCACACCACAACTATAACGATAAAGATACAGGGAATGATATTGTTGGAATCACTTGCTGAGCAATTTTTTTCCAACTGATAACCAATAAACCAATGACAGCCAATCAGATCCATTTGAATCTAAAGTGCACGCACATTTGAAATGATAGCACTGTGGAGAAGCTGAGGTCCATTACCTAAAATCACTTTAGGTGTCCAGCGCTGTTGCAGTTGCAGTAAAATTGACTTCAAAATGTTTTATTCCACAACACTGACTATACCAAAAGGTAAAATATTAGATTACACAAACTAGATTCACTGATTAGAGATACACGAAACGCAGTGTGTTGAGGACATCTGCTGGTTATAGCCGCTGTAAATGCACAGGAACAGCATATTTATACATTTAATGACATGTTATTACAGGAAATATGCAATATTAGTGAATGCCATTGAAGGTAAGTCATTTGCGCGAGTGAATTAGCATTAAGTATGTATGATGACAAAATTTTCAAAAACTTCAAAATTTATCACATGACTAGACAGAAAAGACATTCCCATTTACAAAGAAACCTGAATTGTAAAAATCCGTTTTAGAAAGTTATGATATTTTTAATATTAGAAATCAGAGGGAAAAATTATATATGGATGTCTATGGAAGGTGTGTGACCAAAAATGCTGCATGATATTTGAACAGAAGGTAGAATTTTGTTAGTTCTTTCAAATTAAATCATGAACATTTACTGTTTTAGTTGGAATGGGCATCAAACTTTAGTTGGAATGGTAACCATGGTTTTTAGAACGATGCCTGCAGTTCTGATGTTCTGACAGGACGTTCACTGTAGTCTATTACTAGAAATGTGACTACAGTACCGAATTTGCGCGATTTATTTAAATACCTTCTCCTCCATAGATTTAGAGTACAATGTTTCAGTAAGATAAAAGATATATATTCATGTCCACCTACCTTTCATTAGTGTCCAGAGTTTAGTGGAAGCACACCGAACGGTTGAAAGCGACACAAAGTTTCAAACAGTTGCTGTGAACTAAAAACACTTCCTGGTTGGAAGCTCAAAATATCAAACGCTTCCGTTGATATTTGCATGACACATTGTAACAGGGCCATGCGGGTGAAAAAAAATGTTTGCCACAGAATTTCGACGCACATAAATGGTAAATGGTAAATGGACTGCATTTATATAGCGCTTTCATAGACCAATGGCCATCCAAAGCGCTTTACATATTGCCTCACATTCACCCATTCACGCACACATTCATACACCGATTCATACACATTCATACACATGCCCACGATGTCAGCATTGCTACATAAAGCTAACGTTTTTGTCGGGTTGTGTTGATGCTAATATAGTTATCGTTATAGTTGTAATGTGAACGGCCCTTCAGTAATGGTTATTATACTTTGCAATCTGTATATTCTACTGTAAACCCAACTGATGAAAATATCTGCTATTTTTCTACAACAATTTCAGCTGAGACTCATCCAGCAGAATCCAATATCCATTTTATCATCGTTATTGTACAGGTGGCTTTAAATTGGCAAACTCTTATGGTTCTCATCAACCGTATTCACATGAGTGCATTGGTAGACTGCTTCCCTGTGCCTACTTCAATCAGAGCCTTTTGCCAACTGTATTAGCAGGTGCACCTGCACATCACGTAAAATAATGTGACAAATTTCATTAGGGATAATGAGATCTGCTGACTGTTTGAATGGAATTAATCTAGCTAAATACACTTTGTGCTTAAACACGCCGAGTGGACTTTTTAACAGCCCTGATGAACAATGTAAGGTGCCAACTTAAACAGAACAAAATTCTCATAGGTCGGGTCTGTCCTTTATTGATTAATCATCTCGGTTTCTAGTGATTTAAAAGTTTACTTTATACTACTGCTGGAAGCAAAAGCATAGAGCTATGTTTAAAATTATACCTATAAATAGTACAGAGGAGGATATAGCCGGGCTTGCCAGCTGCATTAAATCTTTTGAATTGAAAAAGCATATGGTTCCACTGAGGCATTTTAAAATCCAAGTTAATCAAGAGTAACTGTTGCAGTAGCTAAGCTTAACCAAAGCATGTTTCGGTTTATGATATGTATCCGAAGTAAAATGTCCAGAGAGTGGTTTAATAATGCCATAAAAAACTCTGAAATCGTCCATTACAATACCATTGGCTTATGTTTCAACTATAATCTCTTATTTCTTTTAGATTCATTTTTCAGTTTACAGTTTTCATAGGTTTTTGCAAATGCACTTTAAATTTACATTTAGTTTTGTTTTTCCATTAATTTGCATAATTTTGCTATGTATATTATTTATTAATTTCCTCAGTCCTATCTGACGTATAGCTAGATTCTCACGGTGTTCAAAAATCCATTTTCACTACCTTAGCAGCTCCTGTAATTTCAGATCTTTTGTAAAGGTTTGGCTGAATGTCAGCAGAATAGCAGAAATGACCTCCCATTATCCACAGACTGCTTCCTGAGGCTCCACCATTTGTGTACTTTTGGGCAAATTCTATTGAATCAACCTCATGCAGGGACGGGCGACTCTATAATCCATGAATTCAGGTACTGACAGAAAACCGCATGAATGAAAGTCGTAATGCATGCAAAGGGACCTATCATTCATTGACTATTATCACAGATCCTGTAGCTTTTGAAAGACACATTACCCACGTGGGATGTGAGCAGAATTCAAATATTGAAATTGTTCATTATTTTGCTCTCTCGGATTCCTCCCTGCAGCAAATACAGCTACGCCCTGATTAGATTTGTAGTTCAGCAAAGTCAATTTAGCCCTTGAAGATTGATATTGAATCTAAAAGTGATTTTTTCGTATGTTTGTTTTGATGTGTAAATGATAACTGGGTTTGAATTTACCAGTAATATTTAAAAGCCAGATAATGCAAGGGTTTGATAACGCAAGGATAAAACATGTGGATATGCTTTATTATATAAGGAAAAATGAATAAAGTTTATCTTGATTGTTTCAGTGGAGATTAGGGATTTAAAAAATGTACCCATTTTGTTTTTGTTGGTGGACTTGCCTGTCTCAACCCGGATGGCTGTGGTTATCAAAATGTTATACTTTAAGAACCCTTAAAGGAACAGTATGTAAGAAATGTATATCAATTAATCATAAAATGGCTCTGATATGTCACTAGACATTAAGAAATCATTTTAATTTCAAATACTTACATTACTGACAACAGTGGTCCGGCCAGGATATTGTCATTTAAAAAGTGGGGTTGCAGCCCTCAACTGATGTTTATGTTGTCATGTTGTGTATTGGCCACCAGTTGTGTGATTGCAGTACCAGTTTTAGCCATAAGTTTTGTGATTGCAGTACCAGTTTTGTCCACAATCCTACATACTGTTCCTTTAACTTTCCTCTCTTAAATTTTGCTCATTATAATTTAAAATGAAAAATGTTCTCTTTTATATTGTTTACTTTTAGTTTCTAAAAATTACTTGCTCATTTCCTATGCTTACTGTTGGCTTTTAACACAAAATTATCCTTAATTTGTAAATAGCTTTAGATAAATGCGCCTAGTAAATGAATAAGGCGTAAATGTAAGTGAAATAAACAGTGATATGCTTATTAAGCTGATGTAAAACAATTTAATAGTGATTATTAAATCATTTGAAGAGCTCTAACGTGAAAAAATGAGCATTTTTATTTTAAAGTGCACCTATTTCATTTCTAAAAACAACGTTATTTTGTGTATTTGGTATAATACAATGTTTGCATGGTTTAAGATTAAAAATGTTTTTCCACATACTGTACATTTTTGTAGATCCAGATTTTACTTTCTTCCTGAAACGTGCTGGTTTTGTACAAAACTCATCGATTTAAAAAGCTCAGTGTCCCTGATTGGCATCTAATCTGTACATTGTGATTGGCCTGAATACCTCTGATGTCAGCCGGAAATGTGACGCTCCTTACCATGTTTGAAAGATTTGCTCACAATGCAAAGCCAACAGGAGTTAACTTACAGGCTGTATAGCAAAAGCGGAGGAATTATGATAATGTCGGTCTTGTCTACATCACCAATCCCAGGAAGTAAACCGTTGCCTACAATCTGTGTGTTTGTTGTAGTCCAAGAAAAGAGATTTACTAAAAGAGATAACTCGCCTCATCGCATACATCGCAACTATATGTACTAATACACACTTACACACCAAAGAAAATGTAAAATCGTGAATCGGACCATACACTGAAAAAAATGATTCATTGAATTTAATCAATTTTTTTAAGGTAAGTGGTTGCAATCAGTTTATTTAAGCTACAAGTTTTATATTTTATTTTACTTTACTAATCTTTTTTGTTTAAATGTAGCTTAAATAAATTGATTGCAACCACTTAAAAAAATTGATTAAATTCAATGAATCTATATTAAATAAATATTTAATTTAATTTCCTTATTCCCTTAACTAATAACATGCAGTTGTTCAATACATCCAGTAATTTGTCCGAGCTGTTTGACTATGCTATTCGAAAAGATTGTATTTTTGTTTCTTTGTGCTTGATCCAGTTTCTTAGCAAGGGACATCTTTGATGATCCACATTGATTTTAGCATGCCTTGATGCAAAATGTAAATATGCAAATATGAATTCTTTTCTAAAATAAATCTGCTTTACTTCACAGTAAATTAAATCAACAGATGTTTTGTCTTACTTTAAATGCACAAGCTATCGTCAGATGAAGTGAAGCTGACATTAAAGACATTAGATCTATTTCCAACCATGAAAGAGGGTAAAATTGTGCAATTCTGTTTCTCTGGGCTGATATAGATTAGAGCAAAAGTCTGGAGTTGTTCATAGATGAATGAATATTTCTGCTGATGAAATTTCTTCTGTAAGGAATCCAAAGCGGAAAAGATGGTAAGACGATAAATTAGTTCATGCTTTTTGACTCGGCCGTGTTTAGCATTTGGATTTTTCCATTCCATGTGGGAACTTTGCCAAGATTGTAAGTGTGAAGGTCACCTTATTACTGGATTTGTTTCCTTTGTGGCCATTCATTGCTGAGATTGAGCAATCATGACTCATAAAGCATTATTGCTCCTGAAAACTTTATAGAGCCTTCAGTACAGGGACACAAACAAAATTAATGCCTGTCTAGCTTTTTAAGGAGAGTTTGTTGCCATGGTGAAAGTCAGGTTAAACCTATAAGTATATGCAAGTCTGTACACTGTAAAAAGTGAAAGTTAAAAGAATGTAATTGTGTTACCAACTGAAATATTTTCTTTAAGTAGATTTAACTTGCACTTTTTACAGTACGAAGGCATGTCTTGCCCTTTAAAAAATCTTAAAAGTTTTAGTTAAAAAACTGCAGGACATTCTTAAGTATACTCAGGTTTTGGTTTGAACCCAATCAGTAATCACAATTAGATTGCAGAGTTTACTCAACTATAGATAAAAAGTTTACTAGAAATGTCTAACGGTTAGTATTATCATGCCATTTTTTAATTACTGTTTAACCGTGCAAGTGTCATGGCTCGAAAACCCCTGTCCAGCATCAACCAGTAAAAGCAATAACGTGAGACAAACGCATTAATTCACGTGTGCTCCAATGTGTTTGTGATGACAGTGCTTCACTGACTGAATTTCAATCCAACAATTGTTTACATTTAGGGAAATCTAGTTGTACTGACGCATGTTAACTTAATATTTCTTTAGACAAATCCATATTTTCTATTCATTTCCATTAAATTATGTGATCCAATGAGTTTAAAGCTGTTTCTTCCAGAACTGCCGTGAGCGCAAGTGTCATGCAGCTTACCTCTGGGTCATAAAGTACACCTGATTACTCACAACATATGCAGACAGATGACTTGCTAATTTATCCTGTGTTTATATGAAAATCTGATGTACTCACTTTTGTTTTATGTGAACTAGATGAAAATTTATCTCACAACTCCAAATGTGCCATGATTAATGTTATTTATTTGATGGTTATGCAAACACAAGTGCACTTATCAATTTTAAATTTGGTTTGCATCAGTACTTTTTACATTTCTAGAAATTATTCACAAATCCATGATAATATTGAAAATCGTAGGGATTTTGGTATCAATAAACGTGATGTAAAATTTTAGTTTACCCAACTCATTTTAAAAAAGGTTATTATTTAACTTTATATTGCTTTATTAAATACATACTCCACTCAAGGTAGACTAAATCATGGGTCAAAAAACTTAAAAGCATATTCATTTAATGTTGAATGCACTTTCACTGAAAGCAACTTTGCATAATGCATTTAGACCACAACACTGAACCCACAAACAAATCATTCAGTAAAATAACAACATCATAAATAAAGTCAGCAAACACTTAAACAGTAGTCGTTTTTAATAATATAGTAACCCTTTACAATGAGGTTCATTCGTTAACATGAGTTAAATACATTAGTTAACATGAACTAATAATTAACTGCACTTATACAGCATTTCTTAATCTTTGTTAATGTTAATTTCAACAATTGCTAATACATTTTTAAAATCTTGTTAACGTTAGTTAATGCACAATGAACTAACATGAACAAACAACTAAAAGCTTTATTTCTATTAACTAACATTCATAAAGATTAATAAATACTGTAACAAATGTATTGCTAATGGTTTGTTCATGTCAGTTAATACATAGGGCCCTATTTTAACGATCTGAAACGCAAGTTCGAAGCGCGAAGCGCAAGTGACTTTGTGGGCGGATCTTGGGCGCTGTTGCTATTTTCCCGGCGGAGAAATAACTCTTGCGCCAGGCGCAAATCAATAAGGGGTTGGTCTGAAGTAGGTTCATTATTCATAGGTGTGGTTTGGGCGTAATGTCAAATAAACCAATCAGAACGCTATCCAACATTCCCTTTAAACGCAAGGGCGCAAGTTCCATGGCGGGTTGCTATTATTATGAAGGATTTACCAGGCGCACGCCAGGAGCGGTTTACAGCCGAGGAGACAGACGTTCTTGTAAGAGCAGTCAAAGACAGAGAAGTTTTTTTGAATGGGGATGGGAGAAACCCGCCCAAATCAGCGTCGGTTAAACAGGCGTGGGAGGAAATAGCCACAATTGTCTCATCAGCTGCGCCAAGCGCTACAATGATATCAGCAGACGGGGGAATCCCAAGCTTGCCAGCATAAATCGGGCACGCCGTGTAACGGGAGGCGGATCTGCCTCTACATATGACCTGACGCCAACAGAGGACATCGCTGCGTCCACCCTCACCGCTGAAAGGGTTTGTGGGCTTTGAAATCGGACCCAAGAAACGCAAGCAAGGTCCAACCCCAAAGTACACTTACAAATCAAGTTCATGTACATTAAGGTTTCTTATGAAAACATTTTAATTATTATTTACATAAAATAAACGTAATACAGCCACACAACAAACTTATGAAAATATTTTAATCGTTATTTGCATTATAATTTTTTAACGCAGCCACACAATAAATAAAAACTATCACCACAATGCTCACCACAATGATTTCCTTTATCTCATGTGTTAATATTTTTTATGGTAACAATTTATGATTTGCAAAAATTGCATCTGTGTAGATTAGATAAGCAAAGTGTGTGCGTGTTGTGCACGCTATACATTATGGTCAAGCATGCGCCCTTAAAATAGCATAATGAACCACACGCAACACGCCACTGACTTTAGACTAGTTTTTTTTTGGTCAGTGGCGCAATTGTTTTTTGAAACTGCAAAATAGCATCAGGGATGGTTTGCGCCGGAACACGCCCATGGAGCGCAAGTTCATTCCCTAGTTTCCCGACGTGCGTCTGTGGAGAGAAAAACCCGCTGTGCGCCGGTGCAAAATACGAATGATACATGCGTCACTGACAAAGTCAATTGCGCTGGGTTCAAGATATGTTA
Source organism: Misgurnus anguillicaudatus (assembly GCF_027580225.2). Lineage (NCBI taxonomy): Eukaryota > Metazoa > Chordata > Actinopteri > Cypriniformes > Cobitidae > Misgurnus > Misgurnus anguillicaudatus. The sequence goes on from NC_073338.2 coordinate 33,594,524, forward strand.
ACTAATGAGCCTTGTTGTAAAGTGTTACTAATAATATTAAAGGTGTCAAAGAATGCATTGAAATAATATGTTAAATTGTTCTTTGATATTTACATAGAAGGTATGTGACTTAATTAAGTGCAAAAATTATCCAGAAACGTTTTTTACATGTCCATTTAAAACCATGGGATTTGTCCCTTGAATGAAATGGTCTATTTTTGCCTTATTTGGAAGGGTCATGAATAATAATGTTGAGCTCTGTTTTGATTGGCTTTGCTCTTCTCTGCTCTGAGGCTCATGTCAGTAGCTCACTAGTAAATAAGACCTTATATGTTTGAACCTGTATCAGACGAAAAAACAACGAATTGTTTGGAGATTGTTAATGGACGTTTCTAAGTGGTAAGTTTGTGGGTTTTTTTCAGTATGAACCAGAAAAACGTAACTGTAACGTTAATAGTGGAACTTTAGCCAAAATGCTAGCATAAAGCATTAAATAGCATATAGCGCTAACTCAGCAGTCACAACTTTGTAATTAGTTTAATGTGTAATTTAATCCAGTGGTCTTTTGCATGCACAAGGTTTACATAAGAATGAGGAACCAAACGCGTTTGAGGCTCACAATATGTCATTACCATGTGCAGTATATACAGTTTTACATTCTATGGCACCTTTAACCACATATATTTTCACATACTGCAATGACTGCAACCCTTGCTTAAAGGGATAGTGTACCACAAAATCAATAGACAAACACTTAAGTATTTTTGTTATTATCTTTGTTATAATTAAACCTTTCAAAACACGCCTTAGTACACCTTCATGTTTTCTGTAAAAAATGACTAGTAACACATGTTCTGGATAAGTGCATAAATCAGTGTAAGTTATTACAAGTGGAAGTGGTTCTGTGTTCAGCAGACTGTTGAAAAGCAATAAAGAAGTGGATCGTTTGACGGATGCGAGTGACAGAGAATATTGCCACTTTTACTTTTTACTTCAGATTACAACTGCAACCACTCAGCCAAACATTAAACTAAACTAATTCCAGATTGCCATGTATTTCAACATGAACTACAAAAAAAAACTTTGCTGCGTGCCTCTGTATACAGTAGAAACATCCATGCCTTAAGCTGTCACATATTAGTGACAGAATAAGTCATGTCAAAAAATAAATAAATAAATGATGAGACATGTCCCCACAGTAAATGACCCCAATGGCTGTAGTGCTTACAGGTATGCGGAAATGCAGGTTTAATTCATCTGCCCCACTCCAAAACCTTCCTGTCTCTTATTCTGTCAATGTACACTGTAATAAAAACTGGCAGTTGCCTTGACCAACAGAAAACTAACATAATCCCTGTGTCCATCCTCATTAAAACAAATACAGCACTTTTCAAACCTTGCTTTTCTATTGAGGTCGGAGTTTAAAGCAGCCCGTGCAAGAAAACATTGACGTACTCCCTCTATATCGACATGAAGATGAAAACCAAGTACGGCACCATTAGGTGTTTGTAAGTTAAATTGGAAGGAGTTGATCTGCTGACCACGCAAAACCACTTAAAAAACAAAAGCTGGTGCACTTACTAAAGGCCCGGCATTTACTAGTAACTGCTGACAGCCTGAGGGTTATTAATAGATCTCGCTGAAATGAAAGTAAACACAACCTTAGCTTCGAGGAACTGTCCGTCTTCTTTAATGTGTCAGGTAATAATGACCATACTTAGTTCCCTCACAAAGATAAATTGGTGCAGCATAAAAGCTCAAGCCAACTCTACCATTCCCCTCCGGCTAAATAAAGAACTCGTCCCACGGGAAGAAATAGTTTAAAACATCTTAGGAAAGCAGTGCTCGGCTGTATTAGTCAGACGAAGTCTACCATTAAACATGAGCTGTCTAGTTCAAGTCAGTTAAATTTTAAAACAGCTGGCCTTTTTCCCAGATTGTTAAGTCAGATTTCATGTTAACATGTAAAATGGTTAGGGGTCGTGGCATTTTTTTTAAGCTCTGTGCAATTGATAGTTTTTGACTATAGGCCGTTTCATCGGATGCTTATGCGGTGATGCGATACGCGTCTGGTCCGAACTTTACTTCCGGTTTCAGTTTTTTAAAAATTGTCTGATAGGGCTGTTGCGATGAGTCAATAATCATCTCATCGCAATTGTTTGACCTCATCACGATGATTTCAGATCACCTCAATGATTGCACATCTCTTTAAAAACACAAGGGGGAGCTGCAGCGCCTGTATAAATGAGACAGTTTTCTTTAACTGACAGTGTAACGCGATACATTGTAAAGCCAGTAAATACAGTGGAAAATACAGCATTTAAAGAAATGCTGCAATACTTTGATAAGTTGTATTAACTGCCAGGTAAAACATACATTTCCAAAACAGCAATTCCAAATTTAGGGAAGTGAATGATGCTATTCTTAAGGATCTGTAACGACTACGGACATGTGGTTCAGAACTAATATAACCTGTTCTGGTATAGTCCATTTATTTTCATTGCACTTTATTGACACTTTATTGTGTTTACCTCTTATGAAGAATTTTCAGTTGTTGAAAGATATATTTAATAAATAATTACTTTTAAATATGTGTTATGTGTATTAATATTTACTGCCAGGTAAAAATATTTAATTTAAATAATCACAATAATAAAATGTGTGAAAATTATTTCATGAAAAATAAAAAATAAAACGTAAGAGAATTAAATGTCAAAGCAATAAAACAGACAATTAATCGTCATAATCGGCAAAGTCCTAAAACAGGCAATTAATCGTCATAATCGCCAAAATTTATTAAACAATTAACCGTTATAAATAAACTACGTTTAAAGTACTTTGTTGTTATTTATTCTTAGCAGAGTTTAACGGAAGTTACGTGTTGACCACGGAATACGTTTGTTTATGTTGTTATGGCTGAAACCGTCTATATACCACAAATGTTTTTTTAACCCAAAACATGCACCCTAAAAGGAATTGCTTTATAATTTTTTTATTCTTCATTATTTAATTCATTATTTACTTTTCTTATTTACATTTATACTATTATAAAGTTCCCAATTTGTACGCTGACATTTTTTCTGCATATAACACAACAGGAGAGATTTTTCATTTTAAAATTCCACATGTCCACATCAAAAAGGACGACATGATGAGCAATACAGTTTTTCAGCATTTATTAATCTTTGTTTATGTTAGTTTATGCCAATACAAATAAAGAGCTCAGATGCAAAACCCAGATGGAGAAATGCGTCTGACATGGTTTCTTGTAAATGCACTCTTAAAAATGCCCATTGTTAGGTCAAAAAGGGACAAACCCAGCTGTTGGGTTAACTTATTCCAGAAAATGTTTATATTTGACCCAACAAATAGGTTGAAACATTCTAGCATAGGTTAAATTACAACCCAGCTGGCTGGGGTCGTCCCTTTTTGACCCAACACTGGGTTGAATATAACCCAGCATTTTTCAGAGTGTGAGCATTTTTTATCAGACTCTTAATGGATTCTGCCAACACACCGTTATTTCTGAATGTCCTAGGGTCGGGATTAAACCAAATTTTTCCCCCCTAATAGTTCCATTGTACCCTTGGAGGAACACTGCATTTTTTTTACAGTAAACTTCATGACATACAACAACTCAAAAACAAAAAGCTAAACATGTCAAATATCTTTTGAAAGCTGAGATTCTTGTGATTCCAATAATGTAAACCCTTTTAAGATACAATCAACACAGCAGGTACAATTAGTGTCCTTTTTAGGCGTTTATTTGAGCCTTTTCATGGTAGAAAAGCTATTATTTTAGTGGTATTGTGTTTTTTCAGAGAAATCCTATGATTTAGAGTCTAACAATACCTCAGAAAGTGTGTGAATGGCAGTTTAAACCTACTTAGATCAGAGGTGGCTAGCTGGTGGGGAGCGGATCTTTAAATTAATGCCTGTACTTTGAAAGCAAGTCTGGTCTTTCTGATGAAACGGTGTTTTTTACAGATCGCCTGGGAAATTGATTTTTTCCACAGGTGCCAATACCTTCTCTAAATGGCCACGTGGTCTAATATGTCTTGATGATTGACCATCTTTCTAAGTCTGGAGAGGAGGGTTTCATGGGCCCAAGGTTGCGGGGAATATAAGATTCTGGGTTTAAATGTGTGTGAGATAGTGTTGTAGTTCTCGAGACCGGTCTGGGTCTTAAGACCGCTCTCAAGACTACTTTTTAAAGGTCTTGGTCTCATCTCAGTATCGGACAAAGGGGACTTGGAATTTTATTTCAAGACCGGTCAAGACCACAACTGATGGCACATTAGTGCTGTGTTCAAAATATCGATATGACGATACATCGTCATGGACGCCGGACGATGCGCGCATCGATACAGCACCTTCCGTATCGATTCGGATGTACTTTTGAAAGTAACGCAACGAATCGCTGTTGATCCGTGATGCATATTGAAAGGACGCATGTGTCCCGTGGAGTACGGAGAGTTAAAGGTAGCGGGGTATACTTTCACTTTGCGTGTCTGTTCGCTGGCGCACGTGTCTGCATAGCGAGCCGCGTACAAACACTCTCTCTCTCTCTCTCTCGCGCGCGTGCGTGCGTATTTAAAATCAAGGAGTTCAGTATGAAAGCGCAGAAATCTTAGCCTATACTACTGCAAAGGGCTTTATTATCCACTCTCTTATAAAACAGTACTAACGCATTTGAGAAGAAACACTACAAAGATTTGCATGTGAAACGTGTACATCTAGAGAAGATACAGAGCTAAACTATAGCTGTCACATTAATAATCTGATTTCTACTAAATAATATTAATTCTGGCTGCATTTTTATAGATATATTCATAGATATAGAATAATTAAGTGAGAGACAAATATAATCTAGAGTAAGGCACTATCTTTATAAAGCTGCTTTTAAAAAAAAAACATAAGTACTAACTCTGGGATTTTAAGCATTTCTATGTTACCCCAGAAGCTAATAAATGAATGGCAAAAACAGAACTGTTACAACACTGCTTATTCAATGTACAATAAACAGATAATAATAATAATAATAATAATGTTACTAAATTCTGAAACAAAAAATGTCATTCAAAATAGTCTTGTATCGTGATGCGCATCGTATCGGGACCCTTGTATCAGGATACGTATCGTATCGGGAAATGGTTGGCGATACACAGCCCTACACATCACAAATTTATTTTTATTATTAATTTATTCAGGTTTGGCATATGATGTTGGCATTGTTTAAGCATTGTTTAAGTTTCCCCCAATGACAATTTTTCTAATTTTATTACTAAAAACACCTGCATTGTGTTAAGTGGCAAGCCATGGAAAGACAGTTCAGAATAAATGGTTAAGTTGATTTCAGCTCTTTAGTGTTTGTTCACTTCTATTTGCTTATAGACGAAGGTAAATTCCCACATATCTGCAATGCCTTTAATTATTTTATCAACTTTACTGATGGCACACACACATACACACGCACGCGCGTGCACACACACACACACACACACACACACACACATATTCATATTCCACATTTTATCATAAGTGTTTTAATGCAGTGACTTGCACTGATCTTGGTCTTGACTTGGTCTCGACCCTTTAAAGTCTTGGTTTAGGTGGTCTTGACTACAACACTAGTGTGAGAGAGATGGATTTTTCAAAGACAAGAAAATGGCCAGAAATATTTAAATGGGTCTTTGATTATGATTTTACATTTTAACTACAGTTAGTGTATAATGGTGCTGTTTGAGCATAAATAACATATGCAAAGTAACAACGCTCAAAGTTCAATGCAAAGGGAGATATTTTTCAACAAAAATTACAAACAAAGGGCCGGATAAACTACAAGTGAGCTTCCTCCTGGGTTAGTGACATTACAAACTCCAAAATTTACACAACAGGAACATGCAACAGGGGATGAGGCCATTTCGGGCTGCTTTTTATGTTGTAGCAAGGATGTAAACAAAGGACAAGACTATTTGGTTTCATTAGCCAGTTCGCTCAATGCTTATTCATACAAAAGCCTACAAACACCTGCCAACCAGTGGCGGCCGGTGACTTCTATTTTCGAAGGCGCACGATGCGAAGTTCGTCACAACATGTATGTAGCCCGTCATGTGTGTGGTTCCCTTTTTCAAAATATGTGTTCTGCGCATTGAGAGATCCTATGTGCATCACATGTCTTGTCAAAATAAGTGCCTGCTGCAGACACGTCTAAAGGGTTTATGATAAATAGGACGCCCGGGTTTACCAGATCTCGCATAATCTCATGCGTAATTAGAGTTCACTGTTAAGTGAGTGTCTTGCGTGTATTTTGTGAACGTGAGCGTCTCTTTTATCATAAACTGTTTTGACCCGTGTGCGGCAGGCACTTATTTTGACAAAACACGTGATGCACATGGTTCACATGACGCAACAAACACATATTTTAAAAAACGCAAGACACACACGTCACTCCGAATACTTATTTTAAATTAGCGCCCCTGGAATGAGCAGTCACAAGCCGCCACTGCTGCCAACGTCTTTTTAATCTTACCAGTGAACTTTGAATGTTGGTGTTTGTTGGGTTTTATTATTCTTCAATAATTCTTTGATTATAGCTTTTATAGTGTTTACTCGCATGCTCCTATCATTCACAAAAAAATCACAAAAATAGCTTTAGCCAGGTTTCCCTTGCAGGGTCACATATGAGTCAGACATAGATATTACTTTGTGATCAGGCTTAGGATTTTTGCAGACAATAAACAGGTGGAAAATGACATTGAAATTGGAATGAAGGAGGGAGCTGAACCGTATCTAGGGACCAGAAGATCATACACTTGAAGGTGGCTCTTATTTCTTGGGCCATTAAGCAAGCATTCAAAACACCTTTGCAGTCACATAACAATGCTTTTAAACCACCCCCAACACCCTAGCATTTTGCACAGGCAAGCACCACTTACGATTGTTTTACAAAATGTAAACATCTAGCAGTGTTTGGTATTAGATTTTATGTATTGCTGTAATGCATCTATATAATACATATTTATGCTGCTTCATTTTTCTTCTTCAAGAGATTTTTGTTTGCCTTTCTGTGATTTTTATAAAGGATTATAATATTTCATGTTGATGCTTTTTCATAAATGTTGAATCGATAAGTACATCTAAAAAGATTTATCATGGTTTCTCCTGCTTTGCTACTCATAATAAATATTTCTGAGATGTTGTCTGTCTCCAAATGAACAAAAGGAAGCCCTGGCATTCACGCAATTCTAACATGCCGAGACTCAAACCTTTGTGCTGCCATTTAAAATTGCCAGAGCATTAATAATTATTTTTTTCAACCATTTTCATATTAAAGTAAGACCCAATATATTGAATGATTTTGAGTGTAAGTACTTACACATGGTGGTTTCCTGTTTTTCAGGATTCAGTCAGGTTCATACCTGAGCACCGGCTGGTTTACGCTCATTTTGGCAATGGACATGTGCAAGGAGATCCGAGTCTACGGGATGATCAACGACACATACTGCAAGTAAGACATTTAATAAAAGCAGCTTCAGGACAGAAGCAATAAAGTAACCGAGTGGTGACCAAAAAGCTTATGAAATAGGAAAACATCATTTTGAGATGGATTTGTCTTGGTTTGCCATAAAAATAAATATTTTTAGTGCAACACACAGTGTCATTATCATATCATTCAAATTCCTGTTTAAATTAAAAGCATTTCTTAATGATAATAATTATGGCCAATCATTGTCATGCTGTGCTGTAATTAAGTTTATAGTTTTATGTGGCTGAGCAGCAACACCAATTTAGGTGCAGTAAAATTAATAACCAGAAATGCATACAAAAGAGAGAAAATATATATGTATATAATTATAATTTTGATTATAATTATATTTTAATTGCTATAATTTTTTTCTGTTTTTAATACAATGCCTTGTGTCAATAAAAGTGTTTTTGTTATTTACCAGCTAAAGTTCGAGCCTGATCTCACAGAAATTCATAACTATTTTATGAAGTGGCTAATTTGCATGATTTCATACGATGTGAATTGTACAAAGACGTACAATTATCAGGAAAAAGAACAATAAAAACACCCCTAAACCCCATGTCAGTGCAGCGAAAAGCATACAACTAGGACCTTATGAATTTATACGAATTAGCGACCTTGTAAACCAGTTGCCAACAAATTCTCATGAGATAATCTTAGATGTTCACTTTATAATGGACATCACACTATGTGTCCAGTTTAATGAGGGTGTTCGTAACAACCTCATGTCTTTCCTGCTGTAGATAGACGTGATGAGCAAAGCATGTGATGATGTGATTAATATGTTTGTATAGTAGCTATTTTGGCATGTTTATCTAGACATGTATTAAGTCCCCTTCAAAACAATAAGCCATTTTTATTTCACAGCATCTCGCGGTAACAGGTAAAGATTGCAAAATTAGAAAACAGTGATCACAACACAGAGTAATTTTGATAAAAGGCAGTTCAGCGGGGAAGTGTCTGTTTTGGCATAATGTGTAAGCTGTTGTTGCAATTGACCTCACTGGATCTCTAGTAATTAAAATTCAACAGGTGCTACAGGGAGAGAAAATTTGAATTCATTTGTTAGAAAATCGGCACTCTGAGCTACCATTTCACCGCATGCTTAGTCCTTATGGATTTGGAGATTTGGATGCTTTGATGATAGAGTAACAATAATAGAGTAACTTAAATGTAATAAAAATGTTACCTTTTTACCATTATGAAATAACAAAATACCATAAGTAAATTATTTATAAAAAATTCATGATAAGACTAATTAATAGCATAAAAATATATTAATAGCAAATTTTGCAGTCATCATCACAGCCCAGCTGCCACTACAGGCATCACGCTTCACCCAACCGCAGCAACGCAGAAGCCATTCACATAGGATTCATTCTTGCATTCAAAAACAGCTGGACCAAAGCAATAAACAGTAATGGTACAGAATGAAGGCATCTTGAGTTTCATTTCAGAACAGATGCAAGACGGCACGAAGCAAATCAATGCAACATTTCAATTAAACAAGAACAGACAGAACAAACAAACAGGTTCTGTGTGAACACCTCCTAAAACAGATGGACAAACTGGACACTGGATAGCGTTGGCGAGTGGCAGCCGGTGACTTTTCTTCTGAGGGGCACTAATTCAAAATATGTGTTTGGGGTAGAGCCCGACCGATAAAGGATTTTGAAGGCTGATACCAATACCAATGTTTGTTGGTTTTAAAATCCGATATTCCGATATATCGCCCGATATATATATATATATATTTTTTTTTCCAGAAACGTGCAACAAAACATTAACAGATTTCCCTAACATTAGTTATTTGTAGTTTTTTATGAGTTTTAATTAAAGGTATAGCGGAGGATTTTCTCGAAATTTAGAAAAGAACTGCCTTCTCCACTTTTTAAAAAAATGCAATTGCGCACCATTCCTGATTGACAACTATTTTTCAAACTTATTTTTGGGTTTTCACCAGAAAAAAATGTTATTTAAAAATTTTTAATCTCTCTCTCTCTCTCTCTCTCTCTCTCTCTCTCTCTCTCTCTCTCTGCGTCTCTGTGTTTCGTCCGCTTTTTTAAAAATATTAATTTATCGGCCATTATGAATGCCGATACCGATAGTTTGGAAAAATGCCTAATATCGGCCGATAATATCCGCCTGCCTGATATATCGGTCGGGCTCTAGCTCGGGGTGTCGTGTGTTGCTCATCATTTCAAAATATGTGTTTGTTGCGTCATGTGAACCATGTGCATCATGCCTCTTGTCAAAATACGAGCCTGCTGCACACGCGTCGAAAGGATTATTGATAAAAGAGACACTTGTGATCACAAACCACTCACAAGACACTTACTTAACAGTAAACTCTGATTACACATGAGATTAAGCGAGTATCTGGCAACAAGCGTCTCTTTTATCATAAACCCTTTAGACGCATCTGCAGCAGTCATGTATTTTGGTATCACACGGGATGAACACAAGTTTGCATGATGCGCCGAACACACATTTTGAAATGATGAGCCACACATATGACAGGCTACATACATGTTGTGACGAGCTTCGCATCGTGCACCCTTGAAAAATAAGTCGCCGGCCGCCACTGGCGATGGCCTGTAGTGAAAACAAATGTACGTGAATGATTATAATATATGAAGAGTTCATTTACGCCACCTCCGTCAAAAATGAGATAATGATTGTAACAGAATGCTTTCGACACAAATACGAATGCTTTTGACGTTCATCATAAATTGCAGATTTCTGCTTGCAAAATATGCGGGGCTTACATAATTTCATAATCCTCGCATTTTCGTAGCAAAAAGTCATATATCTTAGCAGAAAGTTGAAAAATGTTGCATTTACTTCACACATGTCCCCTGTTGTCATGGGTATGTTAGGAAGTGACGTAATTACGCGACGTGAACATCAATGAAAAGCTGGAAAGGTGCATACAGTTTTTGCAAGTTCATGCAGTTTTTGCAAGTTCCTGCAATTTTGGCAAGTTCCCGCAATTTCATCGCATAAAATTGCATAAATATCCTGAATATTCCATTGCATTTTTTAAGAAAACGTACCGCAAGATCAAGGAATTTTGCCCACAGCAATCACAAAAAAATCTGTGTTTTTCTGTAAGGACTGGAATTCATGCCAGACACATTTAGCAGGTTTTGCATCTAAGCTTTTTAAATATAATCATTGCTTGCATGAGCTCACTGCGGCTTAACATACAGGATATTAGCAACTTTCAGAAATCACCTCTGATAACAAACTTTTGTAACTTATAATCAGTGGCGAGACCAGACATTTAAAACTAGATAAACTGAAATAGGGTGGAGTTTTTTTTTTTTTTGAGTCATGGAATAATCTTCAGATCAGTTAAAAAAAGGGAAATAAGGAAAATAAAATAAGAACAAATCAAGAAATTAAAAGCATATGGAAATAGAAAAGAAAATGTTACAGATAAAGTATACTGTAACAGTAGTAGTAGTTAGGAACAGAAATAGAATTAAATGAATAATAACACTGTCTTCTTTATTCTATAGATTAAATATAATTCATCTTTTTAAAGCTACAGATGTGATTTTACTTTTGTCTTCTGTTGTTTGACTAACTTCTGATTTCTTTCTGAACTATATGCATTTACTCTAAGACATATATGTATTTATGAGAATATTTGCCAAGACTGTGGTATTTCGGGATAATTCTGTTAAGCGCATATAGATTTTGTGTTTGCGTGCTTTTAGAAACGCGTGTCTACTTGCGTGAGCTTATGAGTTTGTATCCATTTAAGTTTGTGTGTGCATCTGTGCGCACAGAAAACAGCTCACTTTAACTTCTTATTGAGGTCAAATTGTTTAACTCTTTTCATTGAAGAGTTATCCCGTCAATTAAGAGAAAACATTTGCCTGATGAGTTTTTATGGTAATCTATAATACCTCATTTACTCAATTTATAAAAAAAACTGAAGCAAAAAAAATTTGTTAATTTTACACTCCGTGTATGTTTTGATAATCATTCTGAATCTGATCTCTAACAAAATTCCTTCACAAAAATGCAATTATTTCAGCTTTTTGCTTACATTTTTTTTTTTTAAAGAAAATACCCATATTTAAGAGTTTATAAACAGAGGAAAAACTTTTTTTCCCATTTTGTTTGTTTGTTTATTGTTTGTTTGAAACAGAGGGTCTGTTCTTTTATTTGATATATTTGTATGTTTATATATTTTTAGAAGAGAAATTTCCTGGAAGGCATTTTGAAGTTGCTGGGGCAACTTTTTAAAAAAAGGCTGGCGGGGAATGAGTTGAAATGGCTTGAATATTAACATTTGCTAGGTTTAGAAACGCATGCAAATTATACACTTTCAATGCTGTTATTTATTTTTAAATGCTGCGTATTTGAGCGATTATTATTAAAGACATTTTTATAATTCATGCGTGATTTCTTCTGCTTTTATTTTGTTTCTCTTCTAACTGGGTGTGCCAGCCGTCAATCTGAGTGGGCCAGTGCCACCCTGGCCCTTATGTAGCCTCACCACTGGTATAAACATTTCTTTTATAAACATTTCATGTAAGGCTGCTTCAAAACATTATGAATCGTGAAAAACCCTAAACAAATCAATGTGAATTGAATCTATGTGTAATGTAACAACAGTGATTTACAGTAATGTAATGTAACATATCTTATCTTCATCGGGACAATTTTCTCAATTAATAATGATGTTTTAAATAATTAGAATAAATAATCATGTAAAAAGCACAAATGATAACCACTAAAGTGCTAAGAATAACATTCGCTTCATTACTCCTCTCTGTTACTTCAGGTCAGAAAATTACAGGAAGGTGCCGTACCACTACTACGAAGCAGGAAGTCGTGACGAATGCGCCGAGTATCTCTTGCACGAGAGCGCCCCCTATGGTGGACACCGTTTCATCACCGAAAAGGCTGTTTTTGCAAAATGGGCCAAAACCCATCCAATCAAATTTTTCAGTCCAGAGTGGCAGCTATCATGACCACGGGAACGTCCCAAACATTGAGCCATTTTCGGCCTCCATCTCTACCATTTTAACTTAAAACAGAACACAGCTTGCCATGACTACAAGAATCCTTCTGCTTGCAGTGTCATATTCCCAGTTGCTTGAGTGCAGTAAGTGTCCCATCCTAACCATAAGGAGACGTATGCATCTGGTGTGGAATTGCTGTGCGCAAATAGTGGATTTTGCATCTTCTCATTTTTCACTCTGGACAACAAAGTAGCAGATGTTTTCCTCCGAGCACACTTGGCAGAGTAGATGGACTACAATTATAATGCAACGCTCTGTTTCTTCTCCATCATTGGAGACAGGACTGAGATGAGAAATGTTATCTGTGGCTTACATTTCCTATCACAAACTAGTGATGCTCTTACTTACAATGCTGGATCTCGCCTTGTGCTAGTTATTTTTGTCTCATAGACAACCATTGAAGCTGACCTTTCTACCGACCTTTATCAAAGCTTTTAACCCAAAACCCAAATATTTTTACTCTATGGCTTGCATCTTATATGCCACGTTATATGCTTTTGTTGAACAGCTGAACATTAGGTCATTTAGAAAATTTCGCATATCACTTTTTACACGCAACAATTATTTTATGACATGCAATGATTCTTTTTCTGTGAAAAAAAGGCATTTGTTAATGTCAAGCTGGAAGGAATAGTTCACCTAAAAATGAAAATAACGTCATTATTTACTCATCTCCATGACATTGCAAACCCTGTGGGTTTATTATTATTATTATTATAATTTTTTATTTTTTGGAGGGCTTGACAGATCTGCTCACTATGAACTGTCATTGCATAGAAAAGAGCTGCAAGAAGATTCTACTAATTCCCATTTTCTGAAAAAATAGCAGCATCTGGGTTTGAAACGACATGGCAGAGAAAATACAAAATTTGCATATTGAACAAAAACAGAATAACGTGACAAGAATGAGACAAACGTTGCAAAAGCTCTGTTGATTCCACATTATTTGTCATATGTAGGCGGCAAACCGCAGACAGAAGATGTATACGTACGTGAACGATTCAGTGAAGTTTGCAATGTCAAGATAGTGCCTGTATGAAGCATTGTTACCCAATCCATCACTTTCCTTACACGTAACTCGCTTGTTTAAAAAATGACCCAGAAACCTGTCTGTGTTCTGAATTCTCTTAAGATAAAGGTACACAATCCCTGTTGTCAGATCAGCAGGTTAATTTGATTATCTACTGTAGCTGAGTGCTTTAGTGTTATAAACCGGCAGACAATGCAGCACCCTGGGGATCTCCCCGCGGTGTTGTTGTGTTTTTCATCATCGAGCACAGCATGAAGCATCTTGCATGTATATGAAGCACATTTGTCAGTACTGTACGTAACGCATTTTCCTGTCAGCTTGTGACATCATTAGGCAGCTCAGCCTGGATTGCTTTTATATGTAGTGTGAGCGTCGTTGCAGTGCCATTTGTTTTGTTTTGTTTTTTGCTGGAGAGAATGATCCAGCCACTAAGTGTTATATATATGACCACATACAATACAAGATACACTAACAACAATTGCAAGGAGCTAGAGCGCTTTGATGAGATACCACTTACGCCTTTGGCCAATCTGTTCGTTTAAACAATTGATGCCAGGTCAATTTCTCAGAGTGCTGACCCAGGATCATCATTTGCTGCCGTCTCTATTGATTTTGTTCAGCTTGTGATAAAAAGCAGACCTGATTAAGAAACAGCACTTTCACTCCTCTGTGTTTTTCAATTTAACCCCTGTTCTGCTGTTCATTTCTCAGTCATTACACACATATTGGGGAAAGCAGGATAAGCCGTGCTACGTTTTAATTAAGTTGTTCTATAAATACGCATCGAGAAATGAGATAGAGGTAAAAATAGCACGCTTTAACACATTAACCGATTAGTATCTTACTTCACAGCCATGATTTTTCAATCCCAGTCCCTTTCTGAACTGCAGCTGTGACAAACTTTGGTGCAGGAACAAACAGTTTCCCCAATAGCACATCTCACCCCATTCTCCTTTACTTTGAACAGCAAGTAAAAGCTTACGAAGAGCTTTATCTTCATTTCTTTATCCGCCGGATCACAGCCGATGCCTTTCCACAGATCTTAAGAAGCATTTTTTTTGTACAACATAAAATTGTCCTCAGCTTTGGGCTTGTCTGTCATAAGTGCTTTAGCCTTTTAAAAGCATGCATGTTTCAGATATACACTATTTTGTAGCACAAAGTGTCCTTTTAGTCGCTTTTATAGCTTATTTATATCTTATTTATAACCTTTATTTGGCTCTTTTGCTTTTTGTATGTCTTCCAACGATTAAGGTTTTAGCCAAAAGAGATGGATCTGTTTAGGAGATATTGATCGGTGCTAAGTGGTTTGCTCACATTGCTCTAAATTTACAATCAAATATACAATGCCTTGCAAAAGTAACAATTTCACTTATAAAGAGTAACAATTGCCTTACTTTTAGCCCATGGGTCATTAAAATGACTGAAAAAGCTCCACAATCATCATTTACACACTCGAAAATGGCTGGGTTATTTGTAACCCATGCTGGGTAAGTATTGGACAAAACCAATGATCTTACGGAAAGTCGTGTTTTGTGGTCACAAAAAAAAATATTTTTATCCATGGCACGAAATTCAGCTTATTTCATGCCTTAAGCACGAATGTATTTTTCGTGTCAGCCGCAGAAATTTCGATAAATTGAAGAGTTTTGTTGCAAAACGAGATAACTCGTAAAGAATTTCGTTTTTTGTTTTTGCATCCCAATAAATTTCAATGCAACTGCAGTTGGTTTGTTTTGATTTAAACCTTCATAACTAAAAATACAGCTAAGCAGCACCATAAAACAAAATAATAACATGATAACATAATAATAAACATGTTTAGACAAAAATGTTAAAAACGGAATAATCTTGTTTTGCAACGAAAATTGAATTGTTTTGTGTCTATGGCACAATTTTCTTTTTCATGTCATTTTATGTATTGTTTTTTCATTTCCCCCCTATTTTTAAATCATTGTCGATTGGGGTTCAGGTTAGATTTGGGGTTTGTACTTTTATGTATTGGTTTCTACGTGTTTTTCTTCTGCTTTTAAAGTCGCCATGAAACGGAAGTAGCGATTGCCTTATTTTCCCCGTGGTGACGTATATCCGAATGAAACGGCTTTTGAGATGAAATAAGGCAGGGCTGGATTTGAATTTGTCCATCGAGATCTGATTGGATCGTTTGAAGTTGGGTCGTGTTGCTAATTGCTAATCGATGCGATCTTCTCCCGGACCCCGCCCACCTGCCCACCTATATATATATATATATATATATATATATATGTATATATATAGTTTTTCATTTCAATTTCATTGCGACTTTAAAACTATTCTCGCCTGGAGATGGGTTTAGAGTTGAGGTTAGGATGTCTAAAAATGTAACAGAAAGTGATTCTAACCCAACTCCATGTGATAATTGTAAAAAAAAAATAGGAAAAAACTGTAAGAAACAATACATAAAATAAAACGAAAAAGAAAATTGTGCAATGGACACGAAGAACTATAGAAATTCGTGCGAGTGACATGAAGAAGACATTCGTGCTAAAGGCAGAATTTTGTGCCATGGACACGAAAAAAATGTATCAAAATTTGCGTGACTACAACACGACTTTGCGTGAGATCAGTCTGGACAAAACACACTTGACCCAATGATGGGTTGTTTTAACCCAACTGTTTTATTATTATTATTACCCATGATTGCATAACAACAACAACCTAACACTTTGTCATTTTTAACCCAGCATGTGTTCTGTCCAATATTTACCCAGTATGGTTAAAAATGACCCAGCCATCATTACAATGAAAAGTGAGGTGATGTAAAAACAACTTCCCATACTTTCTGGGTCGTTGGGTGATTAAGAGAGCCCAGCCTAACATTTTTATGATAGTTACATTTTTAGATACTGCTTAAATATGAATAAAAGTGTAGCGAGAGCCTTCCATTTACTGACCTGTGGTCAGGGAGCAGCCTACATTTACACTAAATTATATAAATATTTAAAAGTATAATAGTAAATCTAGAATAAAGAGACCCTGCCAAATTCCAAAGCGTATAACTCTCCATTAATAATAACTGCATGCCCACAATGATTGTATGCATACTTTTACAGCTGAGGCGTGTAATTTAAAAAAGAGAGAAAGAATAAATGGAAATCTTTCACCTGGACAGTAATCCTAAACATTAGGTCGATGTTGAAGTAAAAGAGGTGAATTTCCTACAATTCCCAAGTCATAGCCTTGATCCCAGTCCAATTGAAAATCTCCATCTGTCTTTGAAAACCGCAGTGCACAGGTCACTGACTAACCTGAAATACCAATTTACCTGAAAAAATGGACCAGAATTACACATGAGCAGCGTGGAGAGCTGATGTATGCGTATCCCAGAAGACTTTTTTATTTCAGTTTTTATATGTTTATATTATGTATGTTTTGAAAATCCTTGCAAGACACTGTATCATCCTGTGAGCAGATTAAAAAGTTGCCTTGGAAGTGTTTCACAAGGTGGAACTATAAAAATGTAAATTTGTTTTAACGCTGTTGTAGGAAGCATACGAAAGATGACTGTTCTTGTGTTTAATCTCAAAGGTGATCAAATAAATACAAACTTTATAGGCATAGCCCTCTTTTACGGACTACAGTTGCATATATTTTTGAATCATTTACAGGTCAGTCTGCTGTATTGTGATGTACATTCAACGTCGATGTGAAGTTTGCTAGAAAACAGAAAGAGCTATTTTTTTCTAACTTATTATTAGAATGTATTCATGCATTTGTATTAAAACGTTTTACAGCTGAGTTGAGATTATATTTGTCTTGTGAATTCATGTTTCTGATCGTCTTGCTGACAGATGTGAATATCACCATAATGTACTGTAGCATCATCGTTTAAAACTTTTACATATAGAGTGCGCCATCGTCATATACACTCACCTAAAGGATTATTAGGAACACCTGTTCAATTTCTTATTAATGCAATGGTGTGTGGGATGTTTTCTTGGCACACTTTAGGCCCCTTATTGGGCATCGTTTAAATGCCACAGCCTACCAGAGCATTGTTTCTGACCATGTCCATCGCTTTATAACCACCATGCACCCATCCTCTGATGGCTACTTTCAGCAGGATAATACAGCATGTCACAAAGCTCGAATCATTTCAAATTGCTTTCTTGAACATGACAATGAGTTCACTGTACTAAAATGGCCCCCACAGTCACCAGATCTCAACCCAATAGAGCATCTTTGGGATGTGGTGGAATGAGAGCTTCGTGCCCTGGATGTGCATCCCACAAATCTCCATCAACTGCAAAATGCTGTCTTATTAATATGGGCCAACATTTCTAAAGAATGCTTTCAGCACCTTGTTGAATCAATGCCACGTAGAATTAAGGCAATTCTGAAGGCCAAACACAGTATTAGTATGGTGTTCCTAATAATCCTTTAGGTGAGTGTAGATCACGCATAAGTGGTTGATATTAAAAAATATCGAACTGCAAATACTAATCAGATTAAAGTACTCCAGAACGCAAGTGTTAGATTCCATTTGCAAGTATCATCGGCTCATTTAAGCAGAAAAGGATTTGCATTCCAGTTCTGTATAACCCGATAAGACTTATGAAATCTTATAAGCGTGCAAGCTTTGATCAGTCATTTTCTCAGCAGATGCCTGTGATTGTAAAATTCGAATTAATGCTCAGTCCAGGTCGGTCCAGATGATATGCATTATTAGTTGGTGACATGCCTTACTGATGCCTTTGTTGTACTGGTGGGCTGCTCTATTGTTTCTACACGTGGTTATTAGAGAAGTGAGTGTGATTGTGATCAATGGTTAAACTCCTCATTAAAGTGCAAATGAACCATAGAATAGTGCGAGGAAATGAGCATTAATATGCTGTGTAGCACATATCTCATTCTAACATATCTTTGTGTTTCCCCGTCTCCATATATCTGCTGTAGCTTAAACTATGAAAGTTTTATAAAGACTCTCTCCATTGTAAATGCCAGTGGGGAGTGCTAAGTCACAAAGTTACTTGACGTATCTGAAACTTTGCTGGGCAGGGTCAGATAAAACATCATTTTAGTTTTTTTTAAATGTGCATTTTCCTGTCCTAATGCCTTTCGTTGAACTAATGGCATGTGTCACCACCTACACTCTTTTCCTTTAGCCTACCATCACAAAAATTTCACTGCATTTATGTAAAAATCACAATTTTTTTAAGATTACACCAGTGGAATACTGTATATCTCTACATTAGCAGATTAACTTGACTTTGTTGCATTAAAATATGATCTTATGTATATAAATACTGTATATATAGCGAGAAAAATTTTAAAATATATATATTATGCTTTTTATTTTGCCTACCAGTAAATAGGAACTGAGAGGGGAGACCTAATCTATCATGCTCTTTGTTATAAAGTTTACATTTTTGCTGTTGTAAAATCTGTTGTTTGTTGTTTCGTGTGATCACTTTGTCTTCTTTACATCTGTAACTATGTATCTGCTTTTGTTTTCCTGATGTTTTTCTGTTACAATGCTGTGCTAGGTTGCTTGGAAAACAAATGTTACAAATTGACATAATGTTGACTTTTCGAGCAGTGTGAAATGTCACTTTCATTTTTGTACTTGCTGTCTGGCTGTTTTTAATAAATGAAAAAAAATAACTTAGTGATATGAAGGCTTCATAAACTGCATCATTAATGCATGAATTGTAACATATGTGTGTTTGTGAATGAAAAATTACTTTCCTATTGACTAAACTTACAATGTATTTAAAAAAAAATTAAATTAAACGGACACTCCACTTTTTTTAAATATGCAAATTTTCCAGCTCTTTCAGAGTTAAACATTTGATTTTTACCATTTTGGAATCCATTCAGCTGACCTCCGGGTCCGGCGGTAACACTTTTAGCATAGCTTAGCCTAATCCATTGAATCTGGTTAGACCATTAGCATCACGCTAAAAAATGACCAAAGGCTTTTGATATTTTTCCTGTTTAAAACTTGACTCCTCTGTAGTTATATCGTGTACTAAGACCGATGGAAAATTAAAAGTTGCGATTTTCTAGGCAGATATGGCTAGGAACTATACTCTCATTCTGGCGTAATAATCAAGTACTTTGCTGCTGTAACATGGCTGCAGCAGGCGTAGTGATATTACGCAGCACCCGAAAATAGTCTCCTTTGGTAACTTTTAATAGCAGAGGACTATTTTCGGGCAGTGCGTAATATCATTACACCTGTAACTAAAGAAGAGTCAAGTTTTAAATAAGAAAAATATTGAAACTCTTTGGTTATTTTTGAGCGTGATGCTAATGGTCTAATCAGATTCAATGGATTATGCTAAGCTATGCTAAAAGTGCTAGCGCCAGACCTAGAGATCGGCTGAATGGATTCCAAAAAGGTAAACATCAAATGTTTAACTCTAGGGGAGCTGGAAAATGAGCATATTTTCCCTTTAAACAGTTGGGCATTCCATCATATACATTTTTAAAAACATTATGCATTTAAATGTATCAATTTTAAAGACTGCTTACCCATTGCTCTACCAATGCATATAAATATTTTCACTGTTTACAATACATTGCAGCAATAGTAAAAGTGGTATTGGGTAATATTTCAAACATAGTCACTATCTATCTAAACCCTTTTATATAATAACATTTCCAAAGAAATAACATCAATAATGTTAGATCAAGAAAAACAATGAAATGCAGCCTATTTGAGGGCATTTCTTGGTCCCATTATGTTGACAGAAAAGTCTTTTGGCTCAGCTTTGTGGGAGTATCTGAATAATTTTACTGTGATTCAAGGTTTCCCTGGCAGGGGTCTTGAATCGCATCAGCTGCCTTATATCTCGCCACAAACCAATTAACTACAGCTCCCTGCCTGTGGCAACAGATTGCATCAAAGATACTTGATAAACACACATTGTACAATCGCATTCTCCCCCAGAATGTTTACAATAAATGAGGTCCTCCCTATTAAACACGTTATATCTATTCATTCACTCCAGCCCAAGATAAAATGCATTTTTGTTTTCTCATTTAAAGATATAACCCCATAAGCCAAATGAAAAACTGATAAGCAAGCTAAAACACAGAGTGTCTTTGGGTTCAGTGCAGATGTGGGGGGCTGTTCTAAGTTGATAAATGGTCTGATTTTACCTGCAGTCGGTGGAGTTCAGCCAAACTCCTGCAGGCAGTGATGACCGTATGATTTTGTGGAAAGTCTGAGAAAATGTTTGGGTGTTTCTTCAACGATAGTATAAGTAGATTTCTATACCAGGGGCAGATTTATTAAAACTAACATATTTTTTTACAATTTTCACTTAGGTCACAAAATATTTGCCATTAAATCTTGATTTTTTTTATACTTTTAAAAGTGCCTAATGTATGCATAAATTTGATGTTTAACCATTGCCTCAGGTGTTCACTTATTTTTTTTAAACGTATGCATCATAAAAATATGAGGAGTTCAGATGCAAAACCTAGAAAATGAATTTGGCAAAACAACAACAACATT
Source organism: Misgurnus anguillicaudatus (assembly GCF_027580225.2). Lineage (NCBI taxonomy): Eukaryota > Metazoa > Chordata > Actinopteri > Cypriniformes > Cobitidae > Misgurnus > Misgurnus anguillicaudatus. The sequence goes on from NC_073338.2 coordinate 33,615,610, forward strand.
TTGGATGTTGAGGCTGGGATTTAGACATTATCTCATTTTTGATGGTGGAGTTTAGCAGCTCCTAATATATAAAATAATTCAACTTACTTTGTTCATCTTTGGACCACAAGTTAAAGAGTCCCTATGAAAATTTTGTGTATTTGATGTAATGCAATGTGTACATTATTAATGGTTAAAAAAACATTATTTTCCACATACTGTACATTATTGTTGCTCAATTATGCCCCGCTTTTCTTGGTTTCTACAAAGCTAATTTTTACTAAAAATTTTACCGAAGGAAAAATGGTTTGTGCGCCTAGCGCACAGTCTAAAAGGGTTGTTCCTATTCTCGTAATGAGTAATGGATGTGTTTTGGGCCGTAACGTGCAATAAACCAATGAGAGTCTCAGCTTTCATCCCCTTTAAAAGTCAGTTGCGCTCGCGCCATGCCGATTCCCTTTTTAGATGGCGAAATTTGTAAACTGAAAAACTAAGCTCAAAAACTAAGGAAGAAGATCACCAGTTTAAGATTGATGTTAAAAAATTGCATTGTTTTTATTTGTATTGAATTTTTTATTTGTATTAATTTTTATTTATTTATTTTGTATTAAAACCTTTAAAAGTTGTTTTCTTTCAGTCATGGAAGTAAAATTAGCAGGCTTTTAATTGCTGTAAAGGTATAGACAGCCTACACGATCAGTGTAATCTCAAATAATAATTTACAAATATGCAAGAAAAGGTTTGTACTCTAAAAAATACTTTATTTGTAACAAACAGGAGATAAAGAATTTACAAACGGCTCTCCTTTCAGCACTTGGACAGCGCCGTGAGTTTTTTTTTTTTAAAGCATTACTTAAAAAGGTTCCTATTTCATCATATCCACAGGTACAAAGTCATCATATAAAATAAATACGTGGGGTAGCATTTAAAAAAAACATTTAAAAATACATGAAATATTTACATTTGTTTAAAGCAAAACATTTTATTACTTACCACGCTACAGGTTAACCAGCTCTTTACGCCTTCTACCGTCTCTAATCGGTCCTAATTTATGTCCCAGAGACTCAATAATAATCTTTTACATTTTAATCCTTAAATCTTTCATATTTTAAAATGTTTGTGTGCTGTTGCGCATCCATGTGTGTGATAAGCAAACCCGCATTGTCATCCCGTTTATAGGCGCATATTACTAATGTGCTCATTAAGTAACAAAAACAATATTGCGCCATAGATTTTAGACTTTAGACCAGGTTTCAGTTGGTGAATGGCATTTTAGTTGCCTCAAAATAGCAACGTGCCAACAATGCGCCTGAACACACCTCGTTTGCATTTGCTATTTAAACAACGTGGTGCTAAACGTGAAAATAATAATTGCGCCGGGTATAAACTAGCAAAAGACACATGCGTCGCGCATTGCGCTGTATTGTGCTGCGTGTATGATAGGGTCCAGTGTCGTCTTTCAACAATACAAACCCAAATCTGATTAAAAAATACAGATCGATCAACTTTGCCAGTGTGGCTTGAGCAGAACATAACATATGAACATTAAACTATTAGCTGTCACTGTAAGCAGCATACTGCACATATAATTTGTATCCGAATTCCTTAGCTATTATTATTTGACAGTTAAATTTAAAAGGTCAGAGGTTTATTCTTCAACCTTTTAAAAAGAAGGTTGATTTGATAGATTGTGTTTAGCTCAAGTCGGCACAACCAAAGTTGAGAATATTGACATGGAAAATGTATAGTATAATGGATAATTGATATTTTAATCAGATTTCTTAGCTTAAATGAAATGTTAGCTTAAACCTCAATATTACGTTAAACATATTTCTGCATGAATGCCAATTTAACTGATGGAGGTCATTAAGTGTTAGAGTTCTAATCACACTAATACCTCCTTTTCACAATCTCAATCAACTTAGCTCTCTCTGAAGTCAAAGACCAAAGCGCCTCCAATCAAACTTTAATGAGGAACATGCTGGCAGCCTGAGACATAGCTGAAGAATGGCCAACAGTTCAAAGAAACACTCAGATAACATCATATTTCGTCATGGACTTTTCAAGCAACAAGCTTTCTGACACGTGTCACCGTTTCACTGGAGTTGTGGAAAGATATTATAGAAGTTTATACCGTGGATGATGAGCGAGATTGGCCGTCTAGAGAACTGCAATAAAAGCACCCAAGTGTTAACCAAATTTCACTTATTCTCATTTAAATATGTCCGTATTATAGCTCAGATCTGGTATTAGAATATTACATTGGGTTAGATATGCAACAGGGAGCTGTAGTTTGATGGTGTCATTATCTTATTGTGTCACAAAAAATGAGTAGTCTGCCTGTATTTCCTCACAGACCACTTTAGCTTTCAACCCTAATACTGCTAATACGAGCACTGACACGTAGGTTAATTATAAAAAGAGAGAGGTAAGGAAACAAGGTGTAGTTACGATGGCCATTTGTTTCATTTGAATTAGGGCAAAATGTCTACAAGGTCTGGTGTGTATACTTTAAGTCAACCAGGCATACAGGCTGTAAGCCGTGCAGCTCTTGTAACGTACTCACCCCTGAAACTAGATTTCAGCTCCATCATGCCTCAGGGAGCAATTTAATTAAAGCTTTGCTGTGAGAATAGGACCATCATCAGCTCTAACCAAACTGGGAGATGAACAGGTTTGGGTAGGAAAAAATGTCATGGTGGACATTGCTTTCCCGTACAGATAACCAGATACAAAAATTATGAAAATAAAATTTTTTGGGCATTTTTGATTAATAGATTTATCTAAGTATGTGCTTACCAAAGAAGAAGGGAAACCATTTTAACAAAAAAACTAAATATGAACTAATTTTAGGCCATAGTAAAAACTGCAGAAATACACTGGTGACTTGCCAAATGAGCTCATTATGCCAGCTGATGAATAAGGACATGTCATTCGCTCTGACTTTCCACTATAGAGATGATTGCATCCCTGATGATAATGAGCATCTTTATGGATTTCTTTTTTTACTCAATGACAAATTCAAGACATCGGTGCATTTTCTATATCAAGGTTCTTGCTGCAATGGCGTTGAGACCTTCACTCTGGGGTTTGGCTGGCTCTTTGTCCTATATATAATTAGCAAGTGCATCCAATCCACCTCGTTCATTACCCAAACGCTGGTGACAAATGAGAGGGAGGCCTGTTTTCACTCTAATATCTGTTCCCTGCAGAAATATGGCACTGCTGAAAGGAACACATTGAGGTGATGGACGACAGCACATCGTCACATATTAAAAAAGCAACAGAAGTTTTGTTTCTCTTTGAACTGTGAGCTCTTTTAGTCCTGTGAAATTTCCTTACACACACTTTTTATACTCTGACTAGTTTTTTTATGTGTCAACAAACAATGTCAAATATTAAAGGGACACTCTACTTTTTTGAAATATGCAAATTTTTCAGCTCCCCTAGAGTTAAAGGAACAGTATGTAGGATTGTGGCCAAAACTGGTATTGCAGTAACAAAACTTGTGGCTAAAACTGGTACTGCAATCACCCAACTGGTGGCCAATACACAACATGACAACATAAACATCAGTTGAGGGCTGCAACTCCACTTTTTAAAGGTGCAATGTGTAATTTTTAGAAGGATCTTTTGACAGAAATGCAAAATAATATTACAAAACTATATTATCAGGGGTGTATAACGACCTTTTTATAATGAACCGTTTAAGTTTTTATTATCTTAGAATGAGACGTTTTTATGTACATACCCAGAAGATCCCCTTACGTGGAAGTCGCCATTTTGTGCCGCCATGTTTCTACAGAAGCCCATAACGGACAAACTGTTTTTTACTAAGTTGTCTCCGTTAATTACACTTTTTTCCGGTGGGGGCTACCATACCTTCTCAATGCTTTTCAAAAGCGAGGGGTGAGCAGTGGACTGAGACGTTGGTTGTAATTCACAACCTCACCACTGCACCTTTAAATGACAATATCCTGGCCAGACCACTGTTGTCAGTGATATAAGTATTTGAAATGAAAATTATTTCTTAATGTCTAGTGACATATCAGGGCCATTTTATGATTAATTGATATCAATTTCTTACATACTGTTCCTTTAAACATTTGATTTTTACTGTTTTGGGATCCATTCAGCTGATCACTGTCTTCAATTTTATGTACATGAGTTTCACATACACTATATTGATTTTTATTTTTTTAGAACTAAAACTTTAACTTTGCGGCAGTAACATGGCAGCAGGAGGCGCAATGATATTACAGTGCCCGAAAATAGTCCCCTGCTAATGAAAGTTACTAAGGGAACTATTTTCAGATGCTGCGTAATATCATTGCGCCTGCTGCAGCCATGTTACAACATCAATGTCCTTGATTATTACACCAGAATGAGAGTATATTTCCTAGCCATATCTGCCTAGAAAATCACAACTTTAAATTTTCCGTCAGTCTTAGTACACAATGTATGGAGCCCCTGAGGGGACACAAGTTAAGTTTCAAGTGCGCATGCAATAGTTTCACGTGAGCATGCGAAACTTAACTTTAAAAAAATTCACATGAATCTAAACTTTAGATTTTTTGACTCCAAAGTCACCTTGGGGCTCGATAACAATGTAACTACAGAAGAGTCAAGTTTTAAATAGGAAAATATTGAAACTATTTGGTTATTTTTAGCGCGATGCTAATGGTCTAATCAGATTCAATGGAGCTATTCTAAAAGTGGTAGCGCCAGACCCGGAGATTATCTGAATGGATTCCAAAACGGTAAAAATCAAATGTTTATCTCTAGGGGAGCTGGAAAATGAGTCTAAAATATTTTTTTTAAGTGGAGTGTCCCTTTAATGGCTAAAATATGTATAGCTAAAATATATAATGAAGACTTCCAATGTGACTTATAAGATTTGGGGCATAAGATTGCCAAAGGCTGAATAAACATCTGTTTATTTAAAATGGAAAAATACTTTTAAGTAGTCTTTGTTTAATGTTCTTCTTAGTTAGCTCCAGTTTCTAAGCCCTTGAAGTTATAATGGCAATGATAATAAAAGCATGTTCTGTAATAGGTAGACTATCATTTGTTTTCATCAAGTTTTACGAGAACCCAGTTAGCTTTATTCATTGTGCTAGAGATCAGTGATCAGTTAATTATTGTGTTTTTAGAGAACACATTGAGATCAAATCGCAGGTAGTTTCAAGCAGATTAGTCAATGATATGGCTGACGTGAGACTACTGATCCCAAGAGTCTTTGTATGATTTTGCAAACTAAGCTTTTTCATTTCAAAGCCTTTACTTTAATGGGCTATAAAAAGGCCCACAAATGATTATTTGATATACCCGGTCCATATTATCTGTAATGCAATCTGTAATACAGGAAAAGGCCCGGAGCTTTTAGGTAATCTCTCTTAGATGAATGTCAACATGCTTTTTGTCATAAGGATGCTTTTGAATCTCAATTTTGTCACCACAGAAGTCTTTAGAGGTGAACAGCAGTGAAGTATTTTTACTTACTACTTACAGTGGGGGAAATATTGAACACATCAAAAAAAAATTCAGTACATATAATTCCAATGAGGTTATTCAAATGAAATTTTCACCCCACTGTAAAAAATCTCAATTGCCTTAATTTTTTGTTGAATCAACTTTACAAGTCATGCCAACTTACTACTATTTATCTTGACAAGAGATGAGTTGATACAACTTATAAAATATACAGTTGAAAAAAGTCAACTTTATTTAAAGGAATAGTCTACTCATTTTCAATATTAAAATATGTTATTACCTTAACTAAGAATTGTTGATACATCCCTCTATCATCTGTGTGCGTGCACGCAAGCGCCGGAGCGCGCCGCGACGCCTCGACAGCATTCAGCCTAGCCCCATTCATTCAACGGCACCATCCAGAGACAAAGCCAGAAGTGACCAAACACATCAACGCCTTTCCTATTCAAGACGTGTAGTTATACGAGCAAGCCTGGTGGCACAAAACAAAACGTAGAGCTTTTCCAAGCGGATTCAAAAGAGGAGCTACATTCCATGGCGCAACAGCACCTTTGGGAGTACTTCGACTCGGCGCAGTAACACCCTCCCTCTCCCATTATGAGAGTGAGAAGGGGAGTGGACTTTTCAGGCAAGAATCACCTGGTAAAGGGCTCCATTCATCGTTTCTTAAATTACATAAAGTCTGCCAGTACCATGTGATGAAAAACAGCCCCACACCATGATGCTTCCACCTCCAAACTTCACTGTTGGTATGGTGTTTTTAGGGTGATGTGCAGTGCCATTCTCCAAACATGGTGTGTAACATAACAACAAAAAAGTTCAATTTTGCTCTTGTCTGACCAGACTACATTCTCTCAGTATTTTTATAGGCTTGTCCAAATGAGTTGCAAACTTTAAATGAGCTTCAACATGCCTTTTCATCAGTAATGGAGTCTTGTGGGGTGAGCGTGTATAGAGGCCATGACGGTGGAGTGCGTTGCCTATTGTTTTCTCTGTGACAATGGCACCTGCTGCCTCCAAGTCTTTCTGGAGCTCTTTCTGAGTTTTCCTTGGCACTTGGGTTACTCTTCTGACTATTCTACTGGTCAGCTACTGACTTCTGGTAAACTCTTGCGTGGCCGCTGAGCTGCTGTGCGGTTGATGATGACAGAGTGATATTGCTTTCACTTGCAGATAATGGCCTCAATGTTGCTTACAGGAAGACTCAGAAGTTTTGAAATACATCTGTATCCAATTCCATCAATATGTTTCGCAACAACAAGGTTGCTAAGGTCTTGAGAGTGCTCATCAATTTACTAACCCAGCTGAAAATCATTTGTACAGAAAGGACATATAATTACCTTCTAAACACTTATAGATTTAGCCAGTTCCTTGCCTTGGTGACTAGCTTTTTATTAACGTGTTCAATACTTATGTCCTGTGTCATTCAACTTTATTTCACATAAATTTATTTATGGAGTTTATGTTGTAAATGTTTTATATTTGTGGATTTCTTGAGTTAATACTGATATTAAAGGAATAGTCTACTCATTTTCAATATTAAAATATGTTATTACCTTAACTAAGAATTGTTGATACATCCCTCTATCATCTGTGTGCGTGCACGTAAGCGCTGGAGCGCGCTGCGACGCTTCGATAGCATTTAGCTTAGCCCCATTCATTCAATGGTACCATTTAGAGATAAAGTTAGAAGTGACCAAACACATCAACGTTTTTCCTATTTAAGACGAGTAGTTATACGAGCAAGTTTGGTGGTACAAAATAAAACGTAGCGCTTTTCTAAGCGGATTTAAAAGAGGAACTATATTTTATGGCGTAATAGCACTTTTGGGAGTACTTCGACTCGCCTGAAAAGTCCGCTCCCCTTCTCACTCTCATAATGGGAGAGGGAGGGTGTTACTGCGCCGAGTCGAAGTACTCCCAAAAGTGCTATTACGCCATAAAATGTAGCTCCTCTTTTAAATCCGCTTAGAAAAGCGCTACGTTTTATTTTGTACCACCAAACTTGCTCGTATAACTACTCGTCTTAAATAGGAAAAACGTTGATGTGTTTGGTCACTTCTAACTTTATCTCTAAATGGTACCATTGAATGAATGGGGCTAAGCTAAATGCTATCGAAGCGTCGCAGCGCGCTCCAGCGCTTACGTGCATGCACACAGATGATAGAGGGATGTATCAACAATTCTTAGTTAAGGTAATAACATATTTTAATATTGAAAATGAGTAGACTATTCCTTTAAGATCCAAACTCTACTACATTTAATTCGAGTTGTTGTTTTACATTAACTATAAGTACATACAAAATCTAGTGCTTTCTTACTTTAACTTAAGTAAAACTTCTACTTACTTGAGAAAAAGCACCAATTTTTAATATAATTAGGTATGAAATAAAATTTTATGAAATCTAGTGGAACGGTGGTGGCGGATGACTTCGTTTTTGAGGGCGCATGATGCGAAGCTCGTCACAACATGTATTTAGCCCGTCGTGTGTGGCTTGTCATGTCAAAATATGTGTTTTGGCGCGTCATGTGAACCATATGCATCAGGCGACATGTCAAAATACATGCCTGCTGCAGACGGATCGAAGGGGTTTATTATAAAAGAGATGTTCACGTTTGCGTAATTATGTGCAATTCAAATTTAATGTTAAGTGAGTGTCTTGCCAGTTATTTGTTTGAAACTACCGAAATTAGCATCTATTTACGCGTAAGAAAAAGGTGGAGGCGGGGACTAATTCTCTTATTCATATCTATAGTCCAAGCTATGTGATTGAGACTAATTTGCATATTTATAGATCTGCATATACTAAATGAGGGAATTACATTTAAGTAGTTTTAAAGCATGTAGAAATTACTGTCACAGGAAAAACTTTTACATAATGCTATTATGATGCTCAGAGATGAGTTTTAAAGGCGGAGTCCACGATGTTTGAAAAACGCATTGGAAAAGGAGACGGGCCGACTACCAAAACACACTTATAGCCAATCAAATCAAATCAAATGCCGGGTTGCGTATGTGTGGGGCGGGTCTATCAACAGAAGGTCCAGATTCTATTGGGGTAGGGGCATGTTTGTTTAGGTGATTTCAAATATCAACATTGGCTTTCAAACATCATGGACTCAGCCTTTAAGTAATACAATTATCGACTACAGAGAGACTTTACGATTTAAAATTTTTATCCCAAAATTCCTCAATTGTGTGATGTCATTAAAATTATTTTATTGCTTTCGTGGTTTTTCACAGACATTCATGTTATATCTCTTTTACAGATACTGCAGCTCAATGCTTTTCAAAAACTTGGTGTGCAAGCAAATAATAGTGCAAAGTATTTGTCACTTCTAAAATGTGGCATTTTTTTCACAAGGATCGTGACACAAAGTTGTTTTTAAGTAATGCTCAAGGACGTTTCTTCAAACACAACTTTCTTGATACAGTTACTAAGTTACATGAGTCATCAATAAAGATATATAAAACAGATGCACATCTCCCCTCATAGTCACTAAATTTATATTATTCTAATGTGGGTAATTCTGTTTAAAAAGCAAACTTATTCTGTATAGACAAAAAATGCTGGTTTCACTTTTAGACTTGTGTATGCACAACCACTTTTCCGCATCATGAGTTTACTTTGATGCACATGGGCATATGTGGATTGTTTGTTTGGCTTGCTATTTTCTGGACAAACATGCAGTGAATGCCTGACACTAAACTTCACTTTTTTAAAGGGACTTGAACTATGAAGGGATAATGAAATATGCATGATCTTATGCAGTGGATGACATATAGGAAATCAGGTGCTGGGTCTCTCTCCCTCTCTCTTTCCTAATGGCTGTCATAGCAACGTCCACACATGTGCCTTTTGGCAGCAAAATGTAATGAGGTGAGCACACACCGGGTGTATGGGATGTGCTTTGGCAGATACTCTGAGGCTAAGCGTAGTGGCCCTCACAGAAATTAATATCAGTGAGGATCTAAAGCAAACTGTCTTGCACACCCCTTTTTATTATAGGCATCAGGCAGTGTCTCCAGGACCAATCTGACCTTCGTCCTTAACAAGCTTTGTACAATGCTTTTGTTAATCAGTACCTTGTCCTTTAGTGGATGCTTTTTATCTAAATCTGTGTTAATTGAAGTTGGAACTGGAATAAATATAGGATTGACTGCCATGCCTAAAGGGATAAAGATTGATGGGGTTATATCAGTAGCAGTCTGGATCTACTGTAGGTAGTCTTGCAGAGCCAGACGTTTGGCTATTGGCATAATGTCTGAGCCACTTTGCTACTTATTCTGGTTGCAAAATGATTTCTGTACTGATTTGTAAGGTTCTAGTTCACTTGCTATTGCTATGCAGTGATCTGATTATTAATAATTAAAATTAACACTTTAAAATTGCAGTTTCAAAGAACTATAAACAATCCCAAATGAGGCCTTAAGGGTCTTATCTAGCGAAACGATTGTCATTTTTGGCAAGAAAAATAAAAAATATGCACTTTTAAACCACAACTTCTCTTCTCTTCTTACCTCAAGTAATTGCATAATAACGTCGAAAGGTCACGTGTTACACATATGAAACCCACATTTGTGGACCAATAAACTGACACAAAGACATTAATTAGTATCATTCAACATACAACAACGTTGGAACGGTCCACTTTCTCCACACTTGTAAACACTGGGGTGAAGTTTCGCATACGTCATCCGTGACCTCTTGAAGTGGTGACGTATTACGTGAGGTCGCGCTGGCGCGTCACACAATCGGAGGAAGAAGAGAAGTTGTGGTTTAAAAGTGGATTTTTTTTCTTGCCAAAAATGACAATCGTTTCGCTAGATAAGACCATCATGCCTCGTTTGGGATTGTTTAAAGTCCTCTGAGACTGCAATTTTAAACGGCATTAAAACTTTTAAGTGTTGAGGTCCATTAAAGTCCATTAAAATGAAAAAAAAAGATAATGAAAAATTTCCTCAAAAAACATAATTTCTTCTCGACTGAACAAAGAAAGACATCAACATTTTTGATGACATGGTGGTGAGTAAATTATCTGGATTTGTTTTTTAAGAAAATGGACTAATACTTTAAGCAACAGACCACTTGAATTTGTTCATTGCTTTAGCTTTATTGAGTGTCTGTCTGTGGTACAGTTTTTAAGGTTTGAAGCAAGTTTTAAAAAAATGTAAAGGTCTTCTTTTAAAAATCCAGCATCATTGTTTTCCCAGCATGATCTCACAGGGAAATGTAGACTATTTTATGAGGTGGCGATTTTGTACAATGTAACTCATACAAGAAAAATGTACGCTTATCAAGAAAAAGAATGAAGGAAGCTCCACCCCCAACCCACTGGGAAACCATATTGTACTAAAACATAAAAATGAGGTCGTTCTTACAAATTAGCCATCTCGTAAAAAATAGTTACGAATTGCCATGAGATTGTGTTGTTCTTCCTCAACAGTGTTCATTGTAGCAGCCTGTCACCTTGTAACCATTTTATTTCCCAACAGACGGATAACAAACCTGTCCTGCCTCTGGCTCCAATGCAGCTAGCCAATCTTGAAATCTGAACGGGCAATATGTGTGCAATATGCATCTGTTAGTCACTGTGGTTGATCATGGGTTGGCATAGGTTGTTGTAACAGCGCCAAAAAATAACAATAATTACTCAATTATAATCAAGCACTCATAAAAATGCTATAGCACCAAATATTAATTTTAGACACATGCTGTGAAAAATAAATCATAAAATCACGAACAATCTCTTTTTTTACAATTAATTGTGTATTTGAAATCCCAGTGGCCACAACGAACAAATAAGTACTGTAAAAAGTACAGTAGACGCTGAAACACGACGTCCTTTAGGACCTCGGGCTGTCATACCGCTCTATATCTGCTCGCGGCTCCCAGTCCGTCTGAAGTGCACGCTGAGAATGGGTTCAGTCCGAGCGCGCGCGCACACCGTCAGCTCTCACGCGGAAATTCAATCATAATCTGATGAAGTAACAACAATCAGGGAAAAAAGTGGATGTTCATGCGCACATTTCCGGGAATATAGCAGCGGGCTTCAGGATGAAGACACCGATGGTAAATGTTGTGAAAACTGTTTGAATGGATTGCTTCTCTCCTTTGCAGCATTGTTCCTGAAGTACTGCGGCTCTGTCTTTACTGTCCTCTCAACATGCTGAATGAAAGATTAAAAACATCAAAAACCTTAATCTTCTTTTCATGAATTATAAAGTGTTCGTCGGAAATTACATTTATGGGGACAGGAAATGTAGTTTTTGTGCAATACGCGTAGCTATTAAATATTTTTAAAACAAATGAACAATTTCATATGAATATGATGTGTTTATATGGATTCTGAAAATTATGCATGCATGCACCTGTTTTATTTTAGCCTGTTGGTATTAAACAAACATGAAAATAAATAAGGGGAATTTATAAGTGAATTTTATCACCTGCAGTTTTTAATTTTTTATTATTATACTACAGTAACCAACCAAAGAAGCGTGCTGCACGTACTTAGGTTAATAATGCTTGTGGAAAACCATTGATGCATATGATCTAATGCATTAGTTTTAGTCAGCATTTAGTAAAAAGCAAGTTCACAATGCAGCTTATTTTTGTGCATGCATGGAAATACAATGCCTTACGAAAATGAACCATGATTTTATTGTGGTAAAAAGTGTTTTTTGGTATATTGATTACTATCAGCAAAACCATGGTTTTACTACACTAACCATGTTTTGTTTTTGTTTTAACTGTAGTAAATTTTCGTAATGGAGTATATCACACATGAGAGTAGTCTATATGATTTACAGTATGACGTCTGATCAGTCTGTGATATAGTGCTGAATGTGAACTTTTGCCCTCGTGTTTTCCAGCGTCATGGAGTTGCCGTGTTTCTCGCGATCTCCATGTGCATCAGTCTGTTCTTCTTGTACACCGTCAGCTATAATAATGACACGACAGCATCCAGCGCATCTAAGGGGGCGTCGGGTGAGAAAGCGGAGCCCACCAATGCGCCTGAAAATACGCGCCAAACACCTCTACCCCTGCAGGGCTACAGCGGCATCATTGACCACAAGGTAAATTCACCAACCAATCCTATATCTCTTTTGTAGTAAAAAATAGTTTTTAAATATTTTAAAGTTACATGAAAGATGCACGTATAAAGCCTTCTTGCCACACCTTTTTACATTTCATTTCTTTATTCTTGCCGACTCACAACCCCCCTGTTAATAATAAATAAGATACGCATGGGCAGTTTGTTACAGAAATAACACATCAGCTGTCTTTCAGGAGCTATACGGTTTTGTGTCAGAAGTGAGCAGTTACACAAATGTTTACTCGAGAATTGGTTTGTCAAAGCTGTCAGGTTGGTGCAGGATGTCGGAATTTTGTTAGAATTGAACAGGATTTGATTGTGACAACATGCCCCAGTGCTGGGCAACATTTAATGAGCAAGTGGCATCTTATAAGTCTGCAACAACTGTGAAAATTGTCTGTAATATTTTGTTGCTATGACTTAAAAGTATATGAATGTACAGAAATTGACTTTTAAAATGAATCTACCCTGAGAGAAATATTCACATAAAGCGTGTGACAGCTAGCCCCCGATCTACTTTACAGATTCTGCACTGTCTTATTGCTTCCTAAAAATGTTTTTACCGTTAGGTTTCAAAGATCTTTTTGCTCAGCGCTGTGCTTTTTGCCTCTGTGTATTTTAACAATGAAGTACGTCGCAATCTTGGAAGGACTCGTGGTTAAAAATTAAACTGCTGGATTCAAAATGTATGACCACGGTCCACAGACATAAATATATCTCCTAGCCTATTTTCAAGCAATTGGAGCCAAATTCTGTCAAAGCTCCCTAAGCCATTCCGACAGATTTAAAGCTTATTTACTCACTGACACTGCTAATCAATAAATCAGATTAGTTTTGAAAATATTAACATAGTACTGGTGTTCTCTAATGTCATCTTTGCTTGAATGGTACATTTAGCAGTTTCGGTGCAAAGAAACATTACTAAAAACATTTCATGTTCACATTGAGTCTGTTGCGTTTTGGGTCGATTCAACAGATGAGAGCTGACAGAAAGAGTCAGATTGCCGGTTCTTTGAAAAACCTTCCTGTATCTCCCATTAATCACTATTTACCCTTGGCTCAGACAGACGGGCCATTCAATACTCACCTGCCTTGAGCAATATCAGCTTCAACTCAAGCGAAATCCCTCACTGGCCGCTTCTGCTATCTGCTATTGATAAACCTAAAACAAATTTTCTGCAATAGGATTTGACACCGCTTGGCTCACGCCCTGCCAAATGCCGGACACTGTTGTTCGCATAAGAGCTGATGGAAAAAGTACTGTTATGGTAGATGTGGTTCACTTTAAGTCATAGACAAGTTGTTGACAAAGCCAAACGACTCTGTTATCGATCTCAGAGTTACTTTGATGATTCTCAGTTCGTTGGTATTCCATCAAACGTTATTGGACAAGTCTAAACTGACATTTGTTGGCAAATGAGTAATGAATTTAATTCATGTGTGTACGAGCTTTTATATACGTAAATGTACAGTAAGAGCTTTCATGAACTGTAATATGTGACATCGCATGTCTACATAAGTCATTTGGAAGCACTATAAACTTCAACCTTGATAATGCATTAAAGGGATAGTTGACCCAAAATGAAAATTCTGTCATCATTTACTCACTCTCATGTTGTTACAAACCTGTATAAATTACTTTGTTCTGATGAACACAAAGGAAGATATTTTGAGAAATGTTTGTAACCGGGCCATTCGTGGACCCCATTTACTTCCATAGTATCCTTTTTTCCTACTATGGAAGTGAATGGGGTCCACAAACTGTTTAGTTACAAACATTTTTCAAAATATCTTTTTATGTTTGTAACAACATGAGAGTTTGGGTAAACTATCCCTTCAAACATGATGCTGTTTCTGAAATCAGCATTTTTTATGTGTTAAGTAAGGAATAATGTAGAGGCAGTCGGTTGTTATAGCAGAAATAAGCCCCGAAAGTGTGATCAGGATCAGACACAAATTATTAGTTTTAGGCGCTTGTTATCTTGGAATAACATTACTGGCCAATCACAATCAAGCATTAGAGCACCGTGTAATAAATTTAAAATAATCTCTGCTGTTCAGCACAGTTGCACACAGCAGCTGTGGTCAAAAATGTGGGTCTAGCTGCAGCAGTTCCTGAAAACACGGCAGTGTTCCTGGCAGTGATGTCACATAGTGTACAGTAGCGAGCTCGACAAAAAACGGAAAAGTTTGAGTTCCTAATGGACGCTGGAAGTGTTAGCAATGCAACATGTTTTAACAAAAATAAATACTTTTTTCCTTGTGTTTATCGCAGGATTTGTACATTTTATATTTTAGTTTTTAAAGGCGGAGTGCACAATGTTTGAAAGACAATGTTGATATTTGAAATCACCTAAACATACACGCCCCTACCCCAATAGAATCTGGACCTTCTTTTGATAGACCCGCCCCACACATACGCAACTCCGGTAAGGATGTCGGTTAGTAGACATGTCCCTTACTGCTGATTGGCTACAAGTGTGTTTTGGTAATCGGCCCGACTCCCTTTTCCAAAGCGTTTTTCAAACATTGTGCACTCCGCCTTTAAGTGAGACAATGAGTGCGTTTACATGCACAGTCTTACGCTGATTATGCTTAATAAACTGATAACGCGTGGGGTCATGTAAATGCGTAAATCGGTTTTCTTTAATCGGGGACAGCCCATAAACGGCGTAAGCAAAAACCGATCGGCACAGGTAGTTTTTTGCTCATTACGCCGATTTCGCGTGGCATGTAAACACCTTATCCGGCTTTCTCACGGTTTTGTCCATATGCGCATGTCTCCGCGTATGAAAGATAAACGTCACACGCGGAAGTAAGCGCAAAGTAACGCATAAAAGTCTCCGCTGGACTAAAGCAGTTGGCAGAGAAACTGTTAAAATAGCAGCTCATGTTACATTTACAGGTTGTGCAGACACGAGAACAGATACAACAGTACAGGTTAAGACAGATATGCCGTTGACTTTTTGAACGACTATTGTATACTATAGGTGGTGACGTCACTGCCTGCGAGAAAACTGATAATTCTGCAAGTCCCATGGAAACGCAGTTGTCTGCATAGCCGGTTTATTGATTTGCATGTAAACGCTTGAAAACAGTTGACTGTAATAAGCAGATTTTTGATAGTTATCCGCTTATGCTGTGCATGTAAACGTACTCACTGTTTTATTATTTACAGCAAAGCTAATAATTATCAATTATACAAATAAGTTATATTGTTTGGAAAAAAATTTAAGTTTAACCTAATGCACATTTTTACTGTAGTTTCATTTTTTCCGAGTAGGCATTGGCCGGTATAAGATTGTGGCGGTATGATAACCTTTAGCAAAAATACCACGGTTTCAGGGTGTTGCGGTATTGCAGCAATAAAATGTGTTATTTTTAAATGCCAGGAAAAAATAAAGCATTTAAATTATAATATGCTTTCAAAAAATAGATTATATTTTCATTATGTATATTAAAGGTAAACATCAAATCAATCACATGACTTAATGATTTAATGAATTTTGTATAAACACAGCTCATACCTTGGAGACAGTATCACAGAACATTTTAGTGGTTTTGAAACCTTGACTGTTTAAAACCTCTGTATACCTTGAAACTGGTAACCGGCCCATGCCTATGTCCGAGCCAGGGTCTTAAACTACAGCGAAACATACTGCACATAATGTGCTCTGTTGTACCATGGGCGTTTCAGAAAATAATAAAATGTATTTGTGCATCTGTAAGAGCAGGACAGCAGAATGGATTTTGCTGATACAGGGCCAGATATACTAACAGCTTGCGCCTGTGTAAACGATCATTTTGGCATTAAATAGCAATGTCAGGATTTACTAAAGATGCGTAGTGGATAATTAGCGCTGAAAGGGTGTGGTCTTGTTATTTTTGCGAGTGACTTTATTGTATATGCATTTCTAGGTGTTTCCATTTCAGACGCAACATTTTTGGGAGGAGAATATGTAAATGACTCATGCAACGCAATTTACTAATGTTTGCGCATGCCATTACTTAACGCTGGGAAAAAAGCATGTCTTTAAATTACTTTGTGCTGAAATGGGTGCAATTATTGTTAAAAAAAAGAGGCATCACAGAGAGCATAGAAGGCGTGATACAATGCAGAGGAACATATTATTAAAAAATATTATTTGCCAAGCCATGTTATTTTTTATTTGCTGAAGTAAATAAAATAGTAGTCACTAGAGCAGTCACACAATACCAGACTTCTTGTAAACCTTCATTTTTTGTTCAGTTCTTTTCAGTGTACCATGGCTTTGTTAGCTGGGATTACACACCCTGAATTTTCCACTGGGATGTCTGTGGTGCTGAACTCAAGCTTATTACAGGCGTTTAGATCACCCGCAACTCATCAGCTCTGCTTATTTTACGGATTGACGAGATAACTCGTCAATGGTGGGGAAAGAGTTAAGTACTTTGATACATTAACATGCATACATCAACAGCAATATCATCCCCACTTTCATTGCGAAAAAAAGGAAAAACATTGACAAAATGCTTTCATGGTTGGCAAGTTAAATTGTAATACCACAAATGATGTTTTATTAACAAGGTTTGGGAGGAGCGCGATCAGATAATTAACTAATCAAGCACAGGTGCATCTCATTTGGTAATCAGCCAAACACTACATATACAGATATCCTACCTCAGTCTTGAGATCGTTTTTCGATATCCCTCCATCACCCCAACTCGCCACTCTAATCTGTTCTATCCCGGTTTGGGATTGGGGAGTTCTTTGGGTTCGGGCCATTACTTTCGCTATCAGATTAGATGTAAGGTGAACTCGTGAATCATTTTAAATAGCCCAATGTTTAAACACGAAATCTGCAATTTGTAGACCAGTATAATTACTTAACATTTTTAAATATCAGAAAATAAAATTCTTTATTCTTTAAAATGCAACTTCTCGAAATTTTAGGGGAATATGTTAACCTCTCTGTAAAGCTCACTTTTAATAAAAATTTGTTTTTGATTTTAACAAGGTAGCATGTCACAAAGACACAAGATAAATCACAACTCTTCTGACAACTAAAGCACTAAAATCTGGAAGAAACCTGACCTTTTAGTCCTGTCAATCATCTCATAAGCATACTGAGCTCCGAACCGAATCTTTTAGGAGCCCCTACTTAATGGCTTATAAACAGTCAATGCGCACCTGAACGTGTTAAATGATAGTTAGCATTTCTCTGTGACAATGACAGAAACACTTGCCCATGTAAATGAGCAGACTTAAACAAATTTATTCGCCTGACACAGTTGCCATACCCAGCGGTAATCGGTGTCTGCATGAACTCCTCTTTATTGTTTTGTCGTAACTAGCCGCAACTAATACTCATCTTGTAGGCGTCAAGCCTGGTTGCACCTAACACATCTCACCAGAATCACACTGCTCATGTTTTAAACATCCCACATGGACAAGGATCGATTGATTGTGGAATTCAAGACCCAGGATATCGACACATTCTTCAAATTCCACAAGGAAACCATTAAAAGCTTAGATTCAAGGAAGTTATACAAAAGAAAGTGTGCGAGTTAACAATTTACAGTATTTGTTGCAGCTGTGCAGTGCATTGGGAGAGCTCACATAAAGAATTTTACAATAGAGCTCTGATACCAATTAAAACTTATATTTTTTTAGAGTAGCAGGTTGAATAGTTATGTTTAACAAATGCCATCAAAACAAAGCTAATAGAACATTTAATTACATTTTTTGTCTCCATGGGATCAAATATTTTTACAATCGGTTGTGATTTGTGCTACTAATGCTTTAAAAAGGTAATGGGAAAGGTAATGATTTGGCTAATCATTAGTAAAATAAGATCAAACATTTTGTTCAATAAACATTTAATTTCTGTTAAAATTAAGTTTCTATTTATGTAAATTAGTCACTTAATCATCATATTAAAACTCAATCATGAGTATTATTGCCATGATTAAAAATTAGTAAATGAGATTTGCCTGTAGATATGTTTTATGTTTTAGTTATGTATGGCTGCGTGTTCATTCTGTATTGTAAGTACTGTAAATGTTGAACTATTTACAGTAAGTGCCTTGATCTCAACAGAAGTCTGGAAGCTCTGCGGAATGAAAGGGATGAATAATTTAAACAGCCATGTTTTGTGCATGACAGTAAGGTTAGAAAAGAGATCTGCTTAAAAGCAGTTATTGGTGTGATTGTGGCGTGCACATGCATTTCAGTCAGACCTTGAAATGGGCAGCACTTTAATCTCTTAAAGTAGATGCCAAGTGCTGCTCATTGTTTTGTTTGCCACAGGATTATGGGGGTGGATTAAGAAGTCCACCATTACAATAGTGATGTCTGGCTGACAGTATAGAAAGAGCGAATGCATATTATATGCTGCTCAACATTCAGGCTTTCCAGTTCAAAGAAAGCAACTCTCAAGAGCATGTTAGGGAATGTGAACATACCAGAAGGGCTCAGTTTGAAAAGTCTGCTCACCGAAGGTAAATAGAATTATGTATGACTATTTAAAATACTCATACTGAGTTCTTTGAAATGTTAGGAAACTTCTAAGTTTCTTCTAAGGAACTTCTGAGGAAGTGTTAAGTAAAAAGTAAAATTTTGTCATTTACTCATCCTTATATCTTTCCGAAACTGTAAGCTGTTTTTTCATGTGGGACACAAAAGTACAGTAGAAGCTTTTGAAGGGTACACACATCAACTGCCAAGTTTCTTTAAAGAGCACCAATGGTCTGATTCATGATTTTACATTTCCTTTGGTGTGTAAGTATGTATTAGTACATGTTAACGATATGCAAAAGTTATCGTCTCCAACTTAAAAATCTTTTCTTGGACTACAACAAACACACGGATTGTAGGCAACGGTTTACTTCCTGGGATTGGTGATGTAGACAAGACCGACATTATCATAATTCCTCCCACTTAGACTCACAGCCTGTAAGTTGACTCCTGTAAGCATTGCATTGTGGCCGAATCTTTTAAACATGGTAAGGAGCGTCATTTCCGCCTGACATCAGAGGTATTCAGGCCAATCACAACGTACAAATTAGCTGGCCAATCAAGTACACAGCACTTTTCAAATCTATGAGTTTTGTACAAAATCTGTTTGTTTCAGGAAGAAAGTGAAATCTGGAGCTACAGAAATGCATGGTATGTGAAAAATGTGTTTTTTTAACCATAAACCACGCGAAAAATACACAAAATAATGTTGTTTTTAGCAATGAAATCGGTGCCCTTTAAATATAAACTTTGACACCTGTAAATGAGGAGTTCAGATGCAAAACCCGTATTTGTGCACCTGACAAGTTTTCTTGTAAATGAGCATTTTTTATCAGGTTCTTATTTTTAGGTTCAGTAAATTTACTTTAATGGCAATAAAAATGTTTATATATATTAGAGCTGGGCATAGATTAATCTAGATTCATCTCATACAAAATAAAAGTAATTTTTTACATAACATTTGAGTTTGTGCTGTGTGTAATTATTATGTATATACACACACATTCATGTATGTATTTTAGAAACATTTACATGTTTATATATATATTTATTTATATTTGTATATATTCTAAATTATATATAAATAAAAAAAACGATATTTAAATAAAACATTTCTCAAATGACTATATATATATATATATATATATATATATATATATATATATATATATATATATATATATATATATATATATATATATATATATATATATATATTTACACACATCACAAACTCATATATTATGCAAAAAATAATTTTTCTTTTGTATGAGATTATATATATATATATATATATATATATATATATATATATATACACACACACACATATATGTGAATATTCATTTGTTTTTTGTATCAACACACACTTTTTATGTAAATTTGTCTAGACTGCCCTATTTAAGTCAGCACATTTCTTTTACACGTAAGGTAAATAATGTGCTGGCAGTACTTTAGACAGAACTTTTTATAAAAAAGGGATATTTGTGTAATTTTTCTATTATCAGCAGTAAGAAAAATCCATTTATCTGTTTATTTATCCAAATGTACAGTCGGGTGTAGTCAGGTGCACTTTGTCTCAGGACTCCGGGTGCCATTTGCATCTTGTAATTTTTTTTACTTTATTCTACCAGTTAGACCTTTCCACACTGACCGCGTATATTTGGTGCAAATGTTAGACGTGATAACAAACTAGAATAAACATCTAAATCACGTTTTACTATGTTTATTTTTAACATGCCTTCTTAATGGAGATGGACAGATTTTAGTAACTGGATTGAAAGTATTATGATTGATTTAGCAATAAATATAGCTGCATGGTATTATGTATGAGGACACTAAGCAAATTCTAGTGATTTACCAAAAATGCGTAATTTAACAGATAGCATCAACGAAATAATATACAGGACAGTATGTTAAGGTTGACCCTCACAGATATGGCTATATTAATATACAAAAAAGAAAATTAACGTTTGATCTTCTCATGGTCTTCAGAAGATTCAGATTTTGCAACTTCCTGTAGAAAATGTGTCTTGTGGATATTCCTATTTTTGTTTTCAAATGGTGGAGCGTGTTGGAGTAACACAACTGAGTAAAAACCTGGGGAAATGACTAAAATGTGAAATTTATCTAAAGTGTTATGACTTTTTGAGTGATAAAAATATTTACTCCGAAGATGGCATACAGAATCACACAAAAATGCAATAAACATGACAAAAAAAAAAAGATATTTGAACAGACAACAAATGCAATTTTTCAGTGTTTCGGTATTGTAACTTAATATTTTATTAATAATGTTTTAAATTATATAGTAAGAATAATGTCCAACGCACAAAAAAGGTCTGGAAACGTGCATACGCCAGTTCCCACGCAAAGGTTGTGATCTATAAAAAACTTAGGAGAAAGGGGCTTGCAGGGTGGAATCTGAGGATGATTCATGTACGCACACCTGCAGGTGATCTGTGATTTATATAAGGAACATTGCTTTTATAAGTCTTAACATTTTTTGGCATATGCCATTTTTATCTTTTGTGTGTACGTGGACTTTTAGTAAGGATCCTACACACAGTTTTATAAGTAAGACCCCATGACATTTTGCTTGAGAATAAAATGTATTTTAGGTTACATACTGTATAATGTCCTGGAAACAGAAATGTTTTGATTTCGGTGGAATGGCTCTCGGTGTCTTGAGTGATGGAAAGATCCTGGTTCACTTGAAGAAATCGAGAAATTGTATCACGCAAATCACCACAGATTTTTTGGGGGTTTATTAGTATAATTACTTAATTCATAATTTATTTGAGCTATTTGGAAACAGACACTTGCTATAACAAGATGCAGTGACCAGATACAATTTATATTTTATATTTATGTAAATAAACTTTGGCATAACTGACAGAGACTTTTTTGTTGCGTTGTGCTGGGTAGCTTGGCACATTGTGAAACCATAGTGGTCGAAATCCTGCTTGACATAATTGTACAAAAAACACACACTGTAAATGTATTATGAATTATAAGTCCCAACAATTTGTCAATCTATTGTCAAGTAATGTAGAAACAGTCCTGTCAATTATTTCATATACAAGTATCATTTAATATTGTTGGTCACGAAGCAATTCAGTAAGGTTTTTGTTCTGGCCTGTGAATTAATGGCTTCCAAAAGGTGGATTGTGATGAAATCGGTCCCCCTGCTCTTTGCCAAACGCTTTCTGCATTTCATTTGCTGGATGACTGCTCCTTTGAATCCTCCCAGCGTGGAGCAAGATGAGTGTCAGTTTTTTCTGTCGGGAAGCGGCTGAAAGAACGAGAGGGTATCCCAAAGGTCTTCCCTGCTCTTACCATACTGGGCCAATGTCTCCAGTGATGGAGGATTGGCACACGCTCAGCTCTGGAGCTCTGCTTACTCTAAAAAAAGCATAGTGTAGACCTAACCGTAGGAGAGGTTGGATGTGCATCAATATAATTCTGCATAGAGGACATTTAGAGGGTATATTAAAGGGAAAGTTGTCAAAGTCGATCCCGTCTTTTCTTCTTTCTATGATATGTTTGCCGATACAAACAGCTTTAAAGAGTCTGAGATGAGCTCTTCATGTACAATCAGTATCTGGCAATGCAGACGTTACTGTTGCTAAGTACCTGATACCACTTTTCCATTTGGTGCTAAAATTCTGTTCTTCACATGGCTCCTTTCAAAAGCATCTTGAGCTGTAAAATGTCCACACTTTTGACAGCTGCTCAATGTTAAGAGTATTACGAGTTGACATTGTATATCAACACTAAGAACTGGCAAGCATCACAAATCTGTGCACTTTTCTAAGTGACTGAATTTAAGATTTTCAACCGGTGGAGGTAAAAATCGAATAGACTTAGGATTTCGATATACTGACATTAATAAGCAAGCACTCAAAATCTTTTGCAGGTACTTAGCAACCACTCAGCACACCATAGCAACCATCTTGATCGGATTTAAATTTCATGCTTAAAAATCCTCAAAACGTAGACAACCCTCAAACAACCACCACCATAGAACTCAACAGAAATTGGTCAAATAAAAAAATGTATCTATATTCCTTGATTTATTTAGGTGTTACAGCTAAAACCTTACTAGATGGTTGCTTTGTTTCTTTCTTTCTTTCCTAGCAAGCATTTTTGCGCTTAAAAGGTGTCTGACCGAAAAATAAGCCCAAAAATAAATAAAATAAAACCAAACACCTTATAATCACTTGACTTTGCTTACATGATGGAAAATTTTACATCTCAAGTTATTTTGGCAAAAAACATAGGAATAGGTTAATAATAGCTGGACTATATCTGGTCTGTAGTTAAAGGATTAGTAAATTTTCTTAAAAATCCAGATAATTTACTCACCACTGTTGATGTCTTTCTTTGTTCAGTCAAGAAGAAATTATGTTTTTTGAGGAAAACATTCCAGGATTTTAATGGACTTTAATGGACCCCAACACTTAACAGTTTTAATGCAGTTTATAAATACAGTTTCAACGCAGTTTCAAAGGACTCTAAACGATCCCAAACAAGGCATAAGGGTCTTATCTAGCGAAACGATTGTCATGTTTGGGAATAAAAATAAAAATATGCACTTTCAGACCACAACTTCTCTTCTTCCTCCGGCTGTGTGACGAGCCAGCGCGACCTCACGTAATTGCGTAATGCCGTGAAAAGGTCATGTGTTACATATATGAAACGCACATTTGTGGACCATTTTAAACAATAAACTGACACAAGGACATGAATTAGTATCATTCAACATTCAACAACGTCGGATCGGTCCTCTTCCTCCACACTTGTAAACACTGGGGCGGAGTTTCGATACGTCATCCATGACCTCTTGACGTTATGACGTATTATGTGAGGTCGCGCTGGCGCATCACAGGACCGGAGGAGAAATTGTGGTTTAAAAGTGAATTTTTTTTCTTGCCAAAAATGATAATCGTTTTGCTAGATAAGACCCTTATGCCTCGTTTGGGATCGTTTAGAGTCCTTTCAAACTGAAATTTTAAACTGCATTAAAACTGCTAAGTATTGGGGTCCATCAAAGTCCATTAAAATGAGAAAAATCCTTCTTGACTGAACAAAGAAAGACATTAATATTTTGGATGACATGGTGGTGAGTAAATTATCTGTATTTCTTTTTAAGAAAATTGACTAATTCTTTAACCTAGACAGTAAAATGATGGCTATTGCCTACTGGGTTATGATTATACCCAAGCAAACCCAGTGGTAGTATTAAAAGGCAATGGCATGATGTACATGTTACAAGCAGCATTTCATACATCAGTGTAATATTGTGCTGAGTGCTGTTTGGCCATTCCAGGTCAGGATATTGTACGTCTGGTTCGCACTTTAACACATAGCAGGAAGCATTTGATGCCATTTGATGCGCTTGTAGGTGCAGAATGGCAATTTCATGTTTTTTAAGTTTAACCTTTTATTCTCTGCGATCCATCAGCTTGAGGGAATTGTGTTGTCGGGTCTCAGAAGACATCTTGCAAAATGTAAACAAATACGCAAAGACATATTCTTGATATAGGTCTGCATAACAGATGAATTGATCTTCCTCTAGCTTTTCTCCTCATGAGAATAAAAGAGATAAATTGCTGCATATTAATAAATCTTTTCACCTCATTCTGTTCACAAAACCCGAGTCATTATGCAGCTATTTAGTAGTGATTGATGAGTTCGTCGTTCACCCTCAGAAGAAGCCGATCAAACTATTATTTTTGTGTTCAATGTAATCTGGTTGATAAGTTTGCATGCCGATAACATTTCCCAGGAGATTAGCAACATATTGCATGAATCACATAAAGCAATTCATTACTGCTCTACCAAGTAAAATTAGTTTTCAGTCTTGAAAGAAAAATGAACGATTGGGTCTAAAAACTCACCTGCCTTTAAAATATGTTGTTAGATGAAGCAGCAATATTAAAGATAAGGATTTAATAAAACCACAATAACAGCTAAAGAAAAAGATTTCTAGATATCTATCCCCCCGGACCCAATTCACAGTGATCCGAAAGCCTGCTGACAGTCTCTCTCCACTAGCTTAAACTGAAGTGATGTTCCCCAAAGAGTTCACCACTTTTACCCACAATTCAACACTGCCTAATGGCACAGCTTTGTGATGGATGCCGTTGGCAGCTCTCATCAGCGTTAGTGACATGACAGAATGAAATGTTGCACAGTAGTTTGGTCCCAAACGCACTTGACAGCCCATTGTGTTGGGCTTTATAATCGCTATTGTACGGAGAAAGCATTATCTCCCATTTTTATGCATATCAAGATTCCCACTGGAAGTTGACATTAATTCAGGATCTGTCTTTGTTGCTGAGGGATACGCCAGAATGCAGGAGATGAATGGAGGATGTTTGTGACTGCAACTCTTTTTAATATGTGTCATTAAAGATATGAAAGCATTTCCATTAGAGCTACTATCAAGGCCAGTGGGTGAAAGAGGTCTGGGTGGTAAATCACAGGCGATGATTAACCCTATATAGGGACAATAGAGCACATTATTTGTTTAATCATTTATTATTAATTTAATTTTAAATTGAATTGGGTCTTCGGGGTTAATTTTGCTAATGTACATAGTAGTTACAGTGAATGTACTGCTATAGCACCGTCTGGAGTCTCCCTTGACGGACATTCAGAGTTGTAGTAAACAACAAAATCAAAATTTTTATTATATTATAGCACAGTTGCTCATGTTTTAGCAGCACCATCAGCCAATCAGTATTATTGTGATATAATTTTCCTATGGTCTCATGGCATTTTCATCTCAGGTGATCACAGATACTAGCCTGACGTTGTCATACTCAATTCTAGTCAGAATACATCGACAGCTACTATGTTTACAACATTTCATTCATATCATTACATTGTGAGTTATTTACTAAGTCATACAGTCAGACTAACTCTTACCAATTGTAAGTTAGATAAACTTCATCCACGGGCTTTGAAAAGTAGCTGGCAACGACCGCTAGTTATATCCATGTGTCGTGCACACCAAGTTGCCCATTTTCATTGTGTTCCATCTTTTTAGTGACCATCGGAGCCAGCTGATAAATAGGGCTGTCACAATGATTAAATAATCGTCTCATTGCAATTGTGTAAAGGACAAGTTCGGTATTTTACACTTAAAGGCGGAGTCCACGATGTTTGAAAAACGCGTTGGAAAAGGAGACGGGCCGACTACCAAAACACACTTATAGCCAATCAAATCAAATCAAAAGCCGGGTTGCGTATGTGTGGGGCGGGTCTATCAACAGAAGGTCCAGATTCTATTGGGTTAGAGGCGTGTTTGTTTAGGTGATTTCAAATATCAACATTGGCTTTCAAACATCATGGACTCCGCCTTTAAAGCCCTGTTTTCAGATTGTTTAGGGTGAAATAGAACGATTTTGACTGAAATTTCGACATATGCGGGTGCCCCGAAATCTTTTTTATAGGTGCACTGGAACAATCCTTTCTAAAATGCATTAAACTTTCGTTAACAAAGACGTGAAACTCACCGAGTGGTCAGGGGTGTTCACTGATATGCTCACACAAAAAGCGCTGCAAAAGATGCTTTCCAACAGGTGTTTTAGCATTCGTTATTAATTTGTGGACCTATTTTTCCAAACGCCTTACACCCGTATATTCTTCCGCTGAGAGCTTGAATAATAGACACTCCAGGCCAGGTGGTGGCGCTAATCCGCCATTGCCAATTGCAAGAATAGAAACAAAGTTCCCAGTGCGGTGTAATACCGTACCTCACAGCACATCTAATACAAGTCAATGCAGTTGGCAAAAACTACGATAAAACCTGTTGGAATGCGTCTTTTGCAGCGATTTTTGTGTGGGCGTATCGGTGAGCGCCCCTGGCCACTCGGTGGGTTTCACGTCTTTGTGGGCGAGGGTTTGGTGCATTTTGGGAAGGATTGTTCCGGTGCACCTGTGGACCCATTGTAGAGGTGGGAGGTGAAACACAAACACCCGAAAATTCTCGGGGCAGCCGCATGTGTCGAAATTTCAGTTAAAACCGTTTTATTTAATCATAAACTATCTGAAAACAGGGCTTTAAGTGTAAAATACCCAACTTGTCCTTTAACCTCATCGCGATGATTTCAGATCACCGCGATGATTGCACATCTCTCTAAAAGTTATTTTATGAACAAAAAAATGTATGATAATTAAATGTCAAAGCAATAAACAGGCAATTAACCGTCATAATAGTCACAATTTATTAAACAATTAACCGTCAGCCAAATTTCATAATCGTGACAGCCCTACTGATAAATTAAACTTTTGCTGAATCCCGTTGGAGGGATGGCAAAAGCATCTTTTTGATCAACAAATGCCTTAATCGTGTTTCTCTGTTCCTATTTTAAAATCAATGCGCTGTCGATATCTTCTAGAACAGACTCGATGGCAGAATCTTCACATCTTAAATTTTCCAGTGGCAGCCGTCTTTGTTGTTAACAGATTTAACACAAGCGCTGTTTGGTGACGTTGTTGATTACGTTACTGTTGATCATCTGTCCATCATCGTATAAATCCCGCCCTGACAATTTGATTGGTTCGACCAGCTTTAGTTCGAGAATAGTTGTGCCACAACGGAGCGACACCAGACCAAACTTCCTAACCTGAAATGTTGTTGATGGCGGGGCTAAGTTCGGCTGGCACCCAGACAACCAGATCCCATTGAGATGAATAGAAATGCTAATAGAGCTTTCTCCAGGTATTATTGACCCCCTTAAGATATACACAGGCTCTTAAAACTGTTAACGGTTGGATTATCTGTTACGTGTGATCAAATAAGACAACACATTCAGTGCATTCCAAATCACATTCTGCTTGACTTAATATCCTTTAACAGCTCACTTACATAGACTGCCGTTAATCACAATACATTCTTATATCACATAATATCATAACATCCTTTTAAATTTTTTACATGACATTATCTAACTTTCTTTAAAATTCAATACCCATGCAATGAAACATAATCAAATATACACTCACCTAAAGGATTATTAGGAACACCATACTAATACGGTGACCCCCTTTCGCCTTCAGAACTGCCTTAATTCTACGTGGCATTGATTCAACAAGGTGCTGAAAGCATTCTTTAGAAATGTTGGCCCATATTGATAGGATAGCATCTTGCAGTTGATGGAGATTTGTGGGATGCACTTCCAGGGCACAAAGCTTCCGTTCCACCACAACTCAAAGATGCTCTATTTGGTTGAGATCTGGTGACTGTGGGGGTACAGTGAACTCATTGTCATGTTCAAGAAAACAATTTGAAATGATTCGAGCTTTGTGTCATGTGCCAATAAAACATCCCCCAAACTATTACACCACCACCAGCAGCCTGCACAGTGGTAGCAAAGCATGATGGATCCATGTTCTCATTCTGTTTATGCCAAAATCTGAATGACTCAACAGAAATCGAGACTCATCAGACCAGGCAACACTTTTCCATTCTTCAGCTGTCCAATTTTGGTAAGCTTGTGCAAATTGTAGCCTCTTTTTCCTATTTGTAGTGGACATGAGTGGTACCCGGTGGGGTCTTCTGCTGTTGTAGCCCATCCACCTCAAGGTTGTGCGTGTTGTGGCTTCACAAATGCCTTGTTGCATACCCCGGTTGTAACGAGTGATTATTCCAGAAGTTGCTCTTCTATCAGCTTGAATCAGTCGGCCCATACTCCTCGGACCTCTAGCATCAACGAGGCATTTTCGCCCACAGGACTGCCGCATACTGGATGTTTTTCACTTTTCACACCATTCTTTGTAAACCCTAGAAATGGTTGTGCGTGAAAATCCCAGTAACTGAGCAGATTGTGAAATTCTCAGACCGGCCCATCTGGCACCAACAACCATGCCACGCTCAAAATTGCTTAAATCACCTTTCTTTCCCATTCAGTTTGGAGTTCAGGAGATTGTCTTGATCAGGACCACACATTGGTTAATCAACCAATCACATGGCAGTTGCTTCAATGCATTTAGGTTATTGCATTAATAAGAAATTGAACAGGTGTTGCTAATAATCCTTTAGGTGAGTGTATACATCCTAACATCCTAAACATTTAAAATTAATAAATCAGTCAATTATTCAATTATTGAAAAACATTTCTTCAATAAGCTTTGCAGCTTGAAACCAATTCTACCACTCTGTGTTTTAAAATTTCCTGTCTCTTTTTGATCCACCTCATTTTCTGGCTCATTACAATCTTTGATCTTACCCTGCTCCACTTCCTCTGTGTCTGCTTTGTGTAATGTCCTTAAATACTTTCTATTCCTTCTGCATAACTGTCCATCAGGAGTCGCTACAACTTGCAAGCTAGAGCAGTAACTTGAGCTTGAATTCAAACACCATTTTGCCACACTCTGTCATTTTCTTCCACCATTAGTTTCTAAAGCTGTCGTGTTCCACAATCAAACTTTTCCTTCTGCCTCTTTTGACAACTTTCAAATGGCACTTTCACTGAAGTGGTAACTGTCTGAGTAATGTTCCTGATGCTGGTAATCTTGTTCTTACCCCCCGACCCATCAACAATTGTGCAGGAGAGAATCCAATGTTTTTGAAAGGCGTATTCCTCAGATTCAGAAATAAGATATATGGATCTCTTCCATCTGCCTCAGTCTTTATCAACATATGTTTTACAGTTTGTACAGCTTTTTCGACTATTCCATTCGATTGAACATGGTGGGGGTTTGATGCAGGGCTCAGTGCTAAGAATCTTTTCTACTGTGGTTCAGATTGCCCTGTCAAAATTATTACTGGTCCCACCAAAAATCACTTAAATGAAATAAGCCAATTGTTTTTGACCCATGTAGCCTTAATAAATAAGATTATAACACCAAAAACTACTAGCCTACGTCTACAGAACTGAAAACGTGATGTATCATGTTCCGATTTAAAACAGTTGTGTATGTTCGTTATTTTGGTATAGTTATTCACTTTGGTTAGGTTATTTGAGGTGTTGGCTCTTTAAGACCTAATGCCCGTGGATCCAGTATGATGCATGTTATTTCTGAGCATTTACTTATACACAACTGTTTTAAGAGGATAATTTGGGGCACTCCACTCAAGTGCAAAAAAAACATGAACTCAGTGTTTTGCGTGCAGTCTAAACCATTTTAGTGTACGCTCAGTGTCTCGAGATGCTTTATTTAGTGGCTTTTTCATAATTATCTCAAGAGGCTTGTGGTCTGTCTGAACTTCAACCTCTCTGCCATAAACAAATTAATGAAAACCTTCCAACCCAAACACTATTGCCAGCATCTCTTTTCCTTTTGAAGCAATACAGCTCCTAAACCACTTTTAGATGCATCCACAGAGATAGTTAATGGTATAGGCTAACATATAGTACTGGGGTTTCTGTTAACATAGTTTACATTTAAACTTTCTTAGTTTGATCTTATTCCACCAATCATTTTTGCATGACTGTTTGTGTTCCGAAATGAAAAAATACTATAGTATATTATAGTAAAATTACCATAGAACCATTCTATAATAAATACTGTATTAAAATACTATAGCAATTTATGGGAAACTTACTATAATATCCTATAGTATATTACAATACACTATACTCTTGCTTCATTTAGTACGAATTTATGAATATGCAAATTAGTCCCCATCTCCACTCTTTCCCACCACCTTGGACCATAGACATATATGTTAAATAGACGCTACATTCGCCAGTTTTAGACACATACGTGCTAAGTTTGATTTCACACAATGCATACGTAAACTGTGTGTGTGTTAGCACTGATGTAAACATTTGACAGCACCCTGTATTTGTGAGCAGCAATCACGAAAGCAGAGCTGAAGCAGCTGTGCTGCAATCGTTTCAGCGCCGAGTCTATGCGACATCCATACATAATATCTGACTCGAACTATTGATTCAACTCCGTTGATGTGATTCGTTACATGTTTGTGACGTTGAAAACCAATGTGATTTAAATCTGCAGGAATGAGACTGTCTCCAATTTTATGGAGAAACTACTCAGCAGTGGTGTTGAATGATGAATTTGCACAAGGCTTGTCTCAAAGCATATTAAAAACAACACATAGACGTATAAACAACAATAAAAACCTGATTTTACCCACGGGGGGACTTTAATTCTGTTAGATATTGACTGGTTGACAATTCTCCTTGTACACACGTACGCCAGACAACACCTGCAGTGCATTCCAAATCACATTCTGCTTTACTTCGCAAGACACAACAAAAATCCTTTTACACGTATCACCATGACTTGCATACACTTCTGTTAATCACAACACATTCTTAAATCACATATCCTAACATTAACTATGGACATGCTTTTATGTGACATTTGATGTACCCACTCACGTCGTACAGTTGTGCATTGGGGAAAAAAGTCCATCCACTCAAGAGCCCATTGAGAAAAGAAGCATATTTCAAAGCATTATCCACGCAAGGTTAGAGTCTCGCAGCTCAGCAGAAGCCCGGGATCATTACCATTATCTGATAAAAAGCTGGGAAGTTAATGGCAGGCAGAGCGTGTGTTTGTGTTTTATATGGTGATGATAGGAAGTATCACATGAATAGTGCATCTGTGTGTATCATTATGGGAAATGTATGTGCCTTCAGGGGTGAATGTCTGTAAAATCGGTACACGTTTAATGATTTCACTGGGCGTCAAAATACATACAGAGTATGTACTGTATACAGAATGTTAAACAGACCATTCTCAAAACGGCCCCACATGATTTGTTGCATTTCTCTTGTGTTGAGCAGCGCAGCTGGTTTGCTCTTATTTTTTGTGTGAGGTCTTCCTTTACAATATACTCGAAAATTCATTAAAGTTTTGATCAATCACACTTGTTTGGTGTTTTTTCTTTATATCAGTAAATGATGAAGGCAACAGCAAAAGTAAATTTGTTGAGTAAATTGTCAAAGTCGCTCAGATCCTTTCCTGCTTTTAAAGGGGACATTAAAATGTGGTGTACTCCACAGATATAGCATGTTAAAATTGCCACGTTGTAGGTGCGAGCAAAAATGTGCCGTTTTGGGTGTGTCCTTTTAAATGCAAATGAGCAAACACTGGTGGTTTGTAGAAATTTAAACTCGGTTGTGCTGTCAATTATTTTTCTTTTTTCTCTCTGCACTAAATGGCAGTGCCGTGATTGGATAAGGCAGATTAAGATCACCTTTTGACATCACAAGGGGAGCCATTGCAGAGAATGTTTTTTGGACTAGGTGTTGGTTGTTATAAGATTTATTAAGGATTTATCTTTCTTACCTAATGATAAATCTAATATATTTAAAAGATGTTTTTGACACATAACACTATTTTGTGTATTTCTACCTCTGTGAGACCTGTATGCTATTAAATGTCATCATCCACTTCAAAAGTCCACTTTAAAAAAGCGGTACTTCAGATCCCCACCCTTCATAGCACTTGCAATCCTGGAAACACCTCCTCTCACTTGTCTGAGATTGCTCCATCTCTGTCTCTCCTCTCCTCATCGTTTTCCTTGAGAGGAGCTTTTTAGCATTGCAGCCCATCTTTGGTTTATATGCCCAGGGATGGATGCTAATTCCTCCCCGAGGGCTTGTTTTAAAGAATTGCAGGTGTCTGCGGCCGGACCTAATCTGTGCTTTCGAACAACACATATTGTTGGCAGGGGAGCACCTTTTGTATTCAGGGCAATGCAATCATCTCAGAGGGGAGCATCTTCATCTCATCTACAATCTGACAGTGACTCTTCTCTTTTTTTTTGTATTTTACTAAAGATGGAAAGAAATAATGGAGACACATTCTCACTGTGTCTTACCCTGTTGAGGAGGTGATGAGTGTGCAGACCCTGTTTGTCACAAAGATTTAGTCTGAGGATGAAGATAAATCTACTCTCTTTGCCTTTCACAGATGATGGGCAAAGGGCTACAGTACAATCAAAAAATGTATTTATTTTTGTTTAGAAAAATGATGCAGCCAAAAAATGTACACTTATTAACATGTGGCTGACTCAAATTGCCTTTTCCCTGCATTTAGAAAAGCTAACCTGTAACTTACACCGAAGGTCTAATGACTTTTGGCGCATCTAGTCCCCTCTTTGGAATTTTGCTCGAGAATGTAGGCTGACTTTTATTTATTTATTTTTATTCTTTTATCCTTTGTCTAATTTGGTGCCATTACCCTTCATTTGATCAGTGAACTACTATTGCATGTGAGATTGTATGATTTTGTTATTGTAAATCTTTATAAATAAAATAAGAAAAGTTAAAAAAAGAAAGAATGATGCAAACTAAAATTAAATATTTATCCCAAAATCCAGTATTATAAATATGTTGTAGCTTTATATTTACTCAAAATTCATTCAGAAATATGTTTAAAAAGGAACTGATATTATTAATGGAAAATAATTTTAAAAAGGGCCAAATACTGCTAATTCATTTGTTATTGTACTGTAGGCAACCAATATAAACAATAGCAACATTCAATACTGCTTTTCTGTCCTTTTTGGCAAAAAGACCCAAAACATTTTAATAAACTATAATGTTGGGAACCTTTTAGAACAAGTGTACTGTACAGGTTGCTCATCATGTAGAGATTAATCTAATACACTGCTCCCATATCAGCTTGTAAAATGGTTTGACAGTGGCAATTTATCAAAATGAATTGTCTTCAGTTTCAATCAATTTAGCTGCTACTTTGCATATGTAACTCTAATGCATACTGTATAATGTAAAAAGATTAATTTACCTCCATGCATAGTAGCCCTGCTGCGTTTGAACTATTTTAAAAATGAGCTTGCACTCGTCAGTTTTATTGAATCCTCTTATATGTTTACATTACTTAAGGGCAATTTACAGTTGCATTTGGGACCTTTCCATGAAAAATGTGTCTTATACAAAGTAAGATAGTTACAGGTATGGATGCACCGAATGTTTGGCAACTGAAATTATTCAATTTACAAGATTAAAAAATGAGATCTTTGCTAACGCAATCATATAGCAACCAACGCAGAGTGAGAGGCGTGCAAATGCAACAAACATGTTTGTAAAAGCATTTTAATGTGTCCGAGAAAGACATGAAAACATACAGCACTACAATTTGTGTTTATCATTTAAAATCAAGACATCCTAAACAAAATGCAGTATATGAGAAAGACACAGCAACGATGCTGGGTATTTGTCTGTTGAATGCACAAGCACAGAGAACGAGTGCTTATTGCTTCATGTCATAGATGAGAAGAGGAATGAAGAAGAGCGACGGCATAAACATTTCCTAGAAGCAGTAAAGTCCTGCAATCACAAACGCGCTTATATTAAAGGTGCCTTGTCACAAGACTTTTTTAAGATGTCAAATAAATCTTCGATGCCCCTAGAGTACACATTTGAAGTTTGAGCTCTAAATACCATATATATAATTTATTATAGCATGTTGAAATTGACACTTTTGTGAGCAAAAATGTGCCGTTTTGGGTGTGTCCTTTAAAATGCAAATAAGTTGATAAAATTCAAACATTGATCGCAATGATGGTGGTTTGTTGCAATTGAAACTTAATTGTGCTGTGAATTATTTTGTCTCTCTCTCTTTCTCTCTGCACTAAACAGCTGTGCCGTGGTTGGAAGTGCAGATTAACTCTTTCCCCGCCAGCGTTTTTAAAAAAAGTTGCCAGCCAGCACCAGCATTTTTCATGATTTTCACAAAATTTAATGCCTTCCAGAAAATGTTCTTCTTTAAATATATAAACATACAATATAGCAAAGGAAAGAACAGACCCTCTGCTTTCAAACAACCAAAAAACCCGTTTCATCCTACCTTCATTAGTTCTCTTTTTATCACCTCTCATATATGGGTAGGTTTCTTCAAAAGCACCCAATTTTGAGCAAACACTGATTTTTGTAAAGGACTTTTGATAGAGATCAGATGCAGAGCGATCTTTAAAACATTCACGGAGTTCTGTCTCTTTCACGTGAGGCGCTACTTCCGGGTTGTATAAGTTGCGGCACCTGGTGGATACTGTAATAGTGATATTGCGGAAAGCCGGAAATTCTTGTCATTGGCAGGGAAGCGTTTTTCTTAACTGACGAGTTATCTCGTCAATGGCGGCGAAAATGTTAAGGGGCGGTATTATTATAATAAGATCTCCTTATGACATCATAAGGAGAGCAAAATTTCAATAACCTAATTTTTCATGTGCTTGCAGAGAATGGTTTACCAAAACTAAGTTACTGGGTTGATCTTCTTCACATTTTCTAGGGTGATAGAAGCACTGGGAACCCATATATAGCACTTAAACATGGAAAAAGTCAGATTTTATGCCATGGCCCCTTTAAACAAGAAATAAAACTTTTATTAACAAAAGCTTTTTGTTAGACCGAAGCGCTTTGTTGAGTGCTTTTCCTCTGTCATGCTCCTGTCAATCTCCGCGCCATCTCACTTTTCCTCTGCTCAGGCGCCTGTCCACTGCTCAACATACAGTGTTGCATAAGCGTCATTGCAAGTTTAAGGCAGAGTATTGAATAGGTTATTTGCATTTTGTGCGGGAAAAGAAGATCAGATTAATATCTGTTTAGCTGCAGACTGGCTCCTTTCATATACGCTGAAGCTGGGCCGCCCTGATGAATGATCTTGCGGCCTATGTTACTTACTTTTTTATTTAATGCTAATCTGTTGTAGGGTATTATGGGTAATTGTTGTTCTGTCACCTTTCTGGCAGGAGTGTAGCACCATCGAATACGATACCTGCTTGAGTAATGTGCTTCCAACTATAAGCTTCCAAGCTCGTTTTTCATTTCAAAAGCAATGAATGTAAAGTTTGATTTCCACATATATACCTGCAGTTTGTTTATTAATAAAATCTGTGTATGAATACAATGCAACAAGCTACATGATTGGCTTGCTTTGATGAATAATGCGCTTATTAAAGGTGGACCAAATAAAAGGTGCTGTGTATGTATTATTTTTTGTAAAAAATACTTGAATTTCTCTACTACAATAAACTTGTGTTTGTAGTGATGGATCTTAAGATCTTAGCTTGTAAAGTTTCTTTAAAGCAGCCTGCATGTGTATTATCTGAGAGATGATGAAATTCTGACTCGAGAGTATAGACATACATCTGTGTTGTATTTCATTTTCTTTCCTAGTTATTTTTATATGTTCACTTTATTTTATATATTTATTTAACCATTCATCATTGTTTTTAATTTCTGCTGTTTAATCTTGTGTTGCGTGCTGTACTGTCTTCACAAGTATATGAGATTCCAATGATTGTCATCTTGAGGTTTTTAATAATGTCACGGGGCAACGTTGTAAAGCAGTAATTTTCCACTATCTATAATAACACCTGCTACAATTTGTTTCTTGTCAGACAAAGTCAGTCAGACCGTGGAGAATGCAATTAAGATTATTTTGTAAACTATCTTTATTTTATCCAATCATCACTTTGTCTCCTGCTGTTCTTGTCATCCATCTCTGTATCTGCCTCATGCTTGAAGCAACAGAGTTAACTTTTTTTTGAGTAACAAAGTAATTTCCCTGACAAAGAGTGATCTAGTGAACTGAATCTGAACCTGTATGAACTAACAGTAGAGACGACTTAATGTTGTGTGGAACCATTTGACACAGCTTTAAGCAGCATAAATCCAGCGTTTGATTCCTCTCATTAGTAAATTGACCAATCAGGATGGCTATTCAGTGCAACATTATTTGATTCCATCTAACAGACAGAAGCAGATAGTGTAAGTGCCCCAATCTGTAGACAGGAGTGCAACTAGATATTATTTATTTGATTATTAATCAGTGAAATAGGTATTAGTGAAAATTCTTAGAGACCTAGTCCATGTTATGTATCCGGGTGATTCTCATGAAATCCAGACTTAGGGTGCTTTCACACCTGCCTTGTTTAGTTCGGTTGAATATTACCAGAGTTTGATTGCTCAATTGGTGCGGTTCGTTTGGGCAGGTGAGAATGCAGCAATCGAACTCTGGTGCGCACCAAAAGTGGACCAAACAAGCGGACCGCGGTTCGTTTGTGGTAAGAACACGATCCGAGATCAAGCAGACCTAACTGCAAAAGTACTGCACATTTTGGACTAAACCAGCTGCCGTAGTAAGCTGCGCAGTGCATTATTGGATGAGGAAGTGTTTGTTGACAGTTTCTATTAGCAATATCAGCACACTGACAGATCGCGGACAACCTGGAGTTGCGAGGAGGTGCGGGCGGAACCTCAGAAATTTGATGTCTTTGTTTTCAAGCCGCATCCGTGATTCATATTGAAAATGAACGGTTTGTCTAGAGTGCTGTATACAAACTATGTATAACAACCACGGAGACATAATTACAGCGCGCAGCCGTCTGTCCATAGTGTCTGCTGTATTATCCTTCTTTTTGTTTACTTTCGGGATTCCGTTGGAATTATGCGCACGTTGATTCTGACCAATCGAGAAGCAGTTTAGGAAATACGTTCAAATACGCGTGGCCAATGAGTGATGTTGATCTTATCACATGACATAATTTTGGTTCGTTTCAACTGGTGCGGATCAGAGTAATCAGTGTGGTGTGAAAAGGAACCAAAACTGCAAAAAAAAAGTTACAATGTATCATGTTTTGCGTTTGGTCCGGACCAAATAAACCGAACTACAGATGTGAAAACACCCTAAGAAGGTGTCCAGCATAAGATTTTTTTAAAAGCCCTTGAAGCCACTTTTTTGCGCATATAAGATTAAGGTCTGAACTTACTATAACCATTATTTTTAGAGGATTTAATATTTTAATATTATCATTATCAAAAATTATCATTACCACAACCTGATATTACATTAAATATATGCATTTACAAACTCATGTTTTGGTAATGAGAACTAAAAAGTTGTCTAGGTACTATGACAAACAAAATTTCAACTTTTA
Organism: Misgurnus anguillicaudatus; assembly: GCF_027580225.2. Lineage (NCBI taxonomy): Eukaryota > Metazoa > Chordata > Actinopteri > Cypriniformes > Cobitidae > Misgurnus > Misgurnus anguillicaudatus. The sequence goes on from NC_073338.2 coordinate 33,653,568, forward strand.
TCTGGAGCATAAAAATAAGAACTGCCTACCGGTAGCCATCTTGAGTGTCACAGTCAATTATGTCCCTTCCAAAAAAAAAAAAATGTTAGTCCTTGAGGGCTTAAACAATGATTGAAAATTGTTGCGGAGGATGAGAACATTTATATTCCTTATTATTGTCTCTACATTTACCAATGATCACCAAATACCACATGTTTCTTTACTGTAAATGTTTATAGTATAACATGCACTGAAGCCTTTTATTTTTTAGATTTTTTAATTATAAATATTACCATGTCAAAGAACCAAATCCAGTCATGGACACGTTGCGGTAATGAAAATGTTCCCCTTAAATGTGGAAAAAACAACAAAATTTGTTTGTACGATGTCATTTAAAATCATGTGCAAAATAGTACACAAAAAGATGTTTGTAACTCTATGCTTCTTATTTTGATACTCTTACTTTGCATTTACTTGTTTCATGACACCTCATAAGTTTAATTTCGCAAGAATCATCCATCCGGAAGGTAGCACACTCTAAAAAGAATGTGTTTGTTTTTTGTGTTATGCAAATATTTGTATCTTTCAGAATCTATGGATGGCACTAAGTGATTTGTTCAGTATGTATACTGTTTTGAAAAGTGTTTGGTTGGTGACTGGAAATACTGTAATGCGTTGTTATGAATAGTGTTAAGATATTAAGGAGATATCAATTGTGTACTGAAGCAAAATATCAACAAAATATATGCTGAAATAAATATGCAGTTTGTTAGTGTGGGTAATATTCATTTACATCAGCCCCCAAAATGAAGTATAATTTTCAGTAAAGACACTTGCAGTATTCACAGCTCTTGCATGGGTCCTATTAAAAACAGCACAACACCTACAGTAATAACACTCTCCTGTCTTCTGTTTCCTTCCCATCTGCCCTCATAAGAATTCACAGACTCTGTAGATATTTCGTAATCAAGCTTCTGTAGGTCATGTACTGTTATTAGAAGCTCTGAATAATTGGGATGCGCTTCTTTTTAAGACTGTGTGGCAAAAAATAAAAGCTTTTTGTCTAATTAAGAGTTTGCAGGACCATCAGCAGGGGATGATGGGAGGCCGATGGGATTCAGCTAATTGCTGCCTGTTCCGTTATGGCTGGTACATCCGATCGCGCTTCCTTCGTTAGCTTTGTACATCATGCGCACCGTGGGCCACTTCGGTCAGCACAGCGATTTGCGGGGAGTCAGCAATCTCAGTAGGGCCCTTAATCGACTATGCCCTGAAGCCACTTCCTCCTACAATGCAAATGAAATCTCATTTCTTCTCTCTGCACTAATTCGGAAGAGATATCTATTTTTAATTCACGTCTGATTTGCCTGCGGCATGTACACTAAGACTAACTTCAAATTTTTTTGTCTTCAATCTATATTGCTTTACATAAGGTCCATGGAGTGTTTGCTAAACATTAGAAAGTCTGGATTCAAGTCTGAAGGATTGCTGGTCTTATACAGTACGTTTTATGGCGATGACGATAACTTTAAAGATTAATTTTTAAAAAGTGAAAATAGTGAGAATAGCGAACTCCAAATCACATCTATAAAGCTATCCAGCCTGATCTCACTATTTTCTGCAATTTCTGCAAGTGATTTAGGGGGTTTGCACACCAAAGCTTTAAACCATGGCTGAAAACACCAGGCGGACGTCGAATGCCATCTTTTTTTAGTGGACTGCCAGCTTTCTTCAGCTGGGCGCTTTGGTTGCTGTGATACTTTGTTTATCAGTCATTGTACGATGCGCCGATTGGTTGTTGTGATATTTGTCCCGCAGGACAGCCGTTTGAGAACTGACATTGAAGATCTTTTCCGCGGAAAAACCACAAAGCGCCGGCTTTCAGTGCGAAACAAAAGCTAACTACTGTCTTTTTTGAAAAATGTACAAAATAAACATTTTGGTGTGCACACCCCCTTATGCTGCATTCACACCAGCACATAAGCGCGGCACGGTAGGTGCAATTCCGCATCATTTGCATGTCTAGTTTGCGTGAATTGAGCGTTGCCGCTGCAAACTCTTGAAAAATTTGAACTTTCGTGGAAAAAAGCGTTGCGTTAACCAATCAGGAGCTTGCTTTAGTAGTGACGTGATTACAGAAAACGACCGGAGTCTCAGCGGAGTCCCAGAAGCCCCTCCCATGATGTGAAATTCCGCACGAATGAAGCGAGTAAACTCAAAATGTTCAATGGGCAAACTAGACATGGTAGACGCGAATTTGACGCCTCAAACATGGCTGGTGTGAACCCACGGTTAGTGACTAAGGTGCAGTTAAAGTTGCAAAAATCTTATTTTCATAATAACCAATGCAATCTACCAAGAGCAGTACAAATTAGCATAGGGTTTAAGACATACTTTTTTTGGCATTTCACGAGTTCGCATTAATATGTAATCGATAGGAAATGAGAGAAAGCATATTTGGCGTGCAGTCCAAAGGGGAGGGCTCTGAGCTTGGAATTTTAGCCCGAATTCAAAGTACTTCCCCCTCATTAAAGCAACACTATGTAGTTTTTTTAACCTTTAAATAATGTCTCTAAAATTATTTCAGTGATAGAAAAACTTTTAACTGGACAAATTGTACTGTTGCTGCAACCTGAGCAGCCTCCTAGCTGCTACAAGCACACTCTGAAAGTGGCGTGGAGGGTAGGAAACACAGCCCCGCCCCTCCCCATGCCTGCAGAAGAGTGTCTGATACCAGGCACTGTTGCGCTTTTCAACCACATGGGGGAGCTGTAAGTCATTTTTACATGGAAACTACATAGTGTTGCTTTAACTAGGATAGATGAAACTAGCTGAGAGTCAGGTGATGGGGTGGGGTGGAGGAGGGATGTTGCAAAAACTGTCACGGACAAGAGGTGAGGGATGGCTATTTAAAGCCACCTCTTTGCGCTGATTGGTTGGATCACATGACCATGCTCCTCCCAAACTTAGTTAAATAAACGTCATTAAATAATGGTGCAAATACCAGTAACGTGACGAGCACAATCCTAAATCCTGTTGGGTGTTTTACTTAAATACTCTTCTCCTATAATTTTTGCATCTGAAAGGGAAACTCCTATACGAATGCATATGCAGTAAGGTTAGTTGCAAAAATAAATTTTTCCAATGCTAATTTTTCACTGCATGTCTTTAGTAAAGAGGCAAAATATGTGTTTGCGCTGGCACAAGCTGTTAGTAAATCTGGGCTTTCAAAATGTTAAATTGCAGCATGCAGGCACCCATTGTTTGTGTTCATAGAATAAACTAACTTTATTGTCCAGTGATGTGGATACAAAAATATTTATGTTAACATAAGGTTTGTACTTGTACAATGTAATTAGATTGTTAATAGCCAAAATACTTTGTAGGTGTTTTTTGAGGTGACTGTTTTATGTAGTGTAGTGCTAAAATATTTCCATCATTTGGTGCACTGTTCAAATGTGAATGTAATAAAAGTTACGGCAGTAGTAACGAGTCTAGGTAGATTTTTTCACATTGAGAAAAGTGGTCCTCCATAATCCATCGCTAACTTAGCAACTGATCTAACTTCATTATAGTATGTCATAATTTATCATCCAGTTAATGTCCTGACATGTAGTGTTTAAATAAACCATCTTAGTTGACCTTTTTTTAGAAGTGCTTCAAAAAGTAGTCAATACCAGGGTAGCAATCATGTGTCGTTCTGTAAGTTTGTCGTTGCTCTTCATATCCCACTATCTTTAAAGAGAAATGTCAATCCATTCGTGCCTTTTCCAATGTTGACATTTCCAGACAGATTTCTGGTCTCTCTTCCATATGTTATTTATTATGTGAAGCATAAGCTGTACTTTCAGATTTACTCTTGAGCGGAAGCAAATCTGCCTCCTCCGTGTTTGCTCACTTAGGACACAGATACTGATTTTGCTTTCAGGCTCTTTTAGCAAGAACTCCTGCAGCCTGTGGGTGTTTATTCAGACAGCTCCCAGAACAGTTTTTACTGCCCACAGCTGAGGTATGTTGGACTATGACTGATCTGAGTAATTAGGGCAAATCCTATTGTATTTGTTCTCATTTTCTTCTTCATTATAAAACGGTTTAGGCATCAAACTGAGACTCTGAACAGAGTTGGATGGTCCCCAATCCCAGCTATTACTAAGACACACACACATCCAAGATATAATAAACAAATTTACACTTTTGCTCCAGAGCTATATGGGCAAAGCACAAATTCATCTCAAGTCACCTAAAGTTTACATTTATACCACTTTTTTTCCAAACCAACCTAGAATTCATTCAAGGTATACATTTTTTTATTAGTATGTTCCCTCGCATCAAACGCACAATCTTATGTGCTGCTCACAAAATGCTCTACCAAATGTGCTATAGGAACGTACAGTACTGTACATGTATGTATCATTTTACTTGTTAAATGGTTTGTTTGCTGAAAATTTATTTCAGTTGTGAATGTCTGAGACACATTTAGGGCCCTATTTTAACGATCTAAACGCATTGTCTAAAGCGCACAGCGCAACGTCTAAATGTGCGTGTCCGAATCCACTTTTGCTAATTTAATGACGGGAAAAATGGATTGTGCGCCGAGGGCATGGTCGAAAAGGATTGGTCCTATTTTTTTTAATGAGTAATGGGTGTGTTTCACTTTTATTGAAATATTTTATTAAAACCTTTAAAACCCGTTTTCTTTTAGTCATGGAAGTAAAAAAGCACTTTAAATGTATGGCTATCCAATATCATCAAAAATAATTTACAAGTATGTAAGAAAAGGTTTGTACTGTAAAAATACTTTATTTGTAACAAACAGGAGATAAAGAATTTACAAACGGCTCTCCGCACGTTTCAGCACTTGGACAGCGTCACAAGTTTTTTTTTAAGCATTACTTAAATGTTTCTTATCTCACCATATCCACAGGTACAGAGTCATCATATACAATAAATCCGTGAGGTAGCATTTAAAAAAACATTTAAAAACAGATGCATTTGTTTAAAGCAAAGCATTTATTTACTTACCAGGCTACAGGTGAAGCAGCTCTTTGCGCCTTCTAACGTCTCATAATTAGTCCTCATTTATGTCCAAGAGACTCAATAATAATCTTTTACATTCAATCCTTTAATCTTTCATATTTAAAAGCGTTTTTGTGCTCCTGCGCATTCATGTGTGTGATAAGCAGACCCGCGTTGTCATCCCGTTTAGGCGCATATTACTAATGCGCTCTTTAAATAACAAAAAAATATATTGCGCCATTGACTTTAGACTTTAGAGCAGGTTTTTGTTGGTCAATGGCATAGTCTATTTTAGTTGCCTCAAAATAGCAACGCACCACCAATGCGCCTGAACACACCTCGTTTTCAGACCAGAACGCCCATGGGTGCAAATGCATTTTCTATTTAAACAACGTGGCGCTAAACGTGAAAATAATAATTGGGCAGGGGGAAAACTAGCAAAAGACACATGCGTCGCGCATTGCGCTGCATGGCGCCGGGTGTAAGATAGAGCCCTTAGACTCTTCACAAAAATTAATCATTGTGTAATACACCCATTTGCTGTAGTATAGGCAAAATCCCAATTATTCAACAAAGCATCATGGCATCTGATACATGCGACATTTTTCACATCATGGGGCAACTGTGCTCAAGTAAGATAAAATTTACCCCTTAAACAAAATCAACAGGCTCCATTGTTTCAAATATGGCAATTGTGATCACTTTTTGGATTTTTCTGGACCACAACAACCCTGTTGTTTTTCTCATTTAACTTACACTGATACTTGGCACACCAGAATGGAAGAGATCTCAAGAGTCTCTCCTGCAGCTGTCAACTGTACCGAAATGTTTCTCAGCACTTAAACGAGAGGTTTGGAGCGATGCGGGAAGCTCATGTGGTCCACAAGGACCTCGACTGCTTCCGGCCTCATTAAACATTATGTCAGAGAAGCAGCACCTGTGTCTTCTATGACCTGCGGCAGAGCTCCATTACCAAGAGAGAGCATAGGATGCCATAGGAGATACATGCAAATGCCGCAGCGCAGCCTGCAGAATACATGACGCCATTTGTTATTGTAAATTCTGTCACAACGGATGCTCTCATCCGGGACAAATTACGCAATGAATGCTGCCTGCGCTTCTCGCATAATATTGATTTTAAAGAGTGTTACAAAAGGAAAAGAGGAAATGTAACTGTCTCTTTAAAAAAAACGAGATGCGCCTGATTTCCAGAAACTCCTTATCCTCTAAGAAGGTGTGGGGGGGGGCTGTGCCCTTATCAACTGTTCAAATGTCAGTGGGGCCTTTATGTCAAGTTGGAATAATTCATGGAAGCCATAGACGGATAGAATGGATAATGTTTGGCATGAATGTTGAGATGTGTGGGAGAAAATGGATAAATTGTAAAAACTATTAGCAATTCAAGGTCATTCAATGACCCCTGAATTAGTAACCACTGCAATTATATACATATTTATTATATATACATATACGAGCACCTTTTCTTCATACACATTTTCTTCATACCGAGAGCCTCTTCTTTTTATTCTTTTGTATTCTCCTTTAAGTATTTCTTCTTAAACAGAGAATAACTTTTGTTCAGTCTATTTCATAGGCACTTTCAGCCTTGTGCACTTTAGAAAATTAAGTTTCTGAAAGGACACTGTTTATGCTCTCGCTAATTGAATAAATTAATAACAAATGTTATTTCCACTTCTTTCTTTCTAACACTCTGTAGTGGAAATGATTATGGTAGAAATGTCATGGACACTTTTATCAAATGCCAAATTATGTTTTGTTTGATTTTGCATTCTGTGATAGAAATGACATTTTATAAATGTTTGTATTATAATGCAAGACTTTTTAAATTTCAACCCCTTTATTCTGTTCAAAATTCTGTTTTTCTTTCTTCTTTTTGCACACATCAGATCTCAAGCATACTCGCACTTTACAAGTATACAGTATACTAACCTTTCCAAATAGCTTTTATGGCAGATTTACTAAACAGGGCAAATTTGCATGAGAGCACAATTTTTAAAAAAGCAACGATATAGGGTGCTTTCAGGACATGGATTTGCTTAAGCCAGGAATAGGCCTTAGTTTAATTAGAAATATAACTAGTTTTAACAAACATGCCTTACTAAAAACATTACTTGTGTGCATTTTGAGGCTAAACAAAGGGCACTGATGTATTTTAAGATATGTCAGTGCAAGTTGTTTTCAGTTTAGACAGCACTTGAAACTCCTACAAATGCATACCCAATAATGTCAATTGCAAAAACGAACGATTCCACGCTATAGACTGTAAAAAAAAGATGGACGAAGTGATGCTGCTTCCTTCCATTGTAATGGATTGAAGCCAAAAATGCCCGACCATGAGCGCTGCCATGTTATGTAAAAATGTCGGTTTGGAGCCAGGGCATGCGCAGAAGGAATCGTCCACACCCAATTAAACCACGCCAATCATAACAACACACCCCTTTCTATAGCATCAAACTACTAGCTAAAATGAAACTGATCACAAAAATGAACAATTGAACATATATCAGCGTGATAACAACTACCTTAAAGGACCAAAACCATCTTTCAAACAATTTTATTGGAAGTGTAAATATTTTTATTTATTTATTTAAAGCCGAGTCCAGTTCGTTTGCATGGAGAGGGCACAGTTTATTACTTGTACTGCAGCCAGCCACCAGGGGGCGATCAAAGAGATGTATGAGGCACACCCGGTCCACGCCCTTTCAGCGCACACTTTTACCGTGGGTTCACACCAGCCACGTTTGAGGCGTCAAATTCGCATCTACCACGTCTAGTTTGCCGCTTGAACATTTTAAGTTTACTCATTGAGACATTCACGCATAAATTCACGTCAGTGGAGGGGCTTCTGAGACTCCGCTCGCCTGTAATCCTGTAATCACGTCACTACTATAGCACGATCCTGATTGGTTAACGGGGCGCCAAAGTTCAAATTGTTCAATTCGCGCCGTTCGCGCGTCTAGTATAGCGCCGCGCTAAACGACTCATTCGCGCCGCAAAACCTCCAGACACGCGTCAGCGCATCTTTACATTGACTCGCGCTTGACGCCTCTACCGTGGCTGGTCTGAATGCAGCATTTCTGCGTCTCTTTTGGAAATCCTTGCATAGTTTTTAACGGCAAAATACTAACTGACAGTTAGTAAATTTGGCTCTAAAGCCTGGAGTATAGCCTTTTTTTGTGTACGCGAGCATACGCGCACGGTTAAATGCAAAGCCATGTACACAGACATTCGATATGGTGCATTGTGACAAAATGCAATGCATCTCCTGGCCTACATACTACTGATGCGTGGGCCGTTTCATAACCCGAGAAATAAAAGTGAAGATGAAGGACGAGGTGCTAGAGAAATTGGTTGGGAATTTATTAATAGATAATACAACGCTGCTTTGTAAATGTTGAAAATGTTTATCATTATCCTATCTTGTATCATCTTGTGATTATATATATGACCATACTTGTTTCTATGGTTCATAAGCTTACTGTATGTTGTTGCCAGTTTACACGGCAATGTAATTCACTTTAGGCTGAAATAAAGCCTGTTTTTATTTACATTACAATGCATAGTATGTCTATTTAATGGTCGTGGGTGCGGGTTGTAAAAATAGATACACTGTAAAAAAAACCCGTAGAAATTGCAGCTGGGTTGCCGGTAATTTACTGGCAACATTTTGTTCAAAGTTAAATGAACACTAAACAATTTCAAGTCTTTGTCTTTACAGAGTAAAACCAAAAAAAAACAGCATCAAGCAAAACATTCTGGGAAACAAAATATGAAGCAAAAAAAAGAAAAAGGTTGATGATGATTTCTGGTTACCAGACTGCTTTGGATGAGGCTGTTATTGTATAGTTTTATTCTGTAAAGATCAATACTTGTTGATGTTTGATATTTATTTAACTTTGAACAAACTCTTGACATTTAATAACATAAATGTAAATCTGCGGTAAATTACCGTAAACCAGCTGCAACAACTTTGTAATTTCTACGGAATTTTTTTTACAGTGTACAGTGGTGCATGGTGGGACAAATAATTTCGGGACCCATGGGTTGGGAAAACCCTGCACGCATATCACTACTTCACACATTCTCCTGTACACGCATGCGCGACCTAAGCGGACTAGGTGCGCACGGTTACAAAAATCTGGCAGTGCATATACAGTAAGGTGACCAGATATTCCCGTTTTCCGGGGACAGTCCCATTTTTTTGGTGTTCGGTTCTCCATAAACCCACAATAAAAAGAGGAAAACATTCAAAATGTTTTTGTTCCTGATTGTAAATTCATAGACAATAACAAATAAGATTTCAAGGATATTTTAATCATTGACCAAGGACATGTTCCTACTTGTCATTTGAAAAATCGGGTCACCTTAATGTACAGTGAAATTTGTGTCATGCACACTGTAGGCGGACATTCGCATATGCGTAAAAAGTAAAATATACCTTTAGCTGTAGTGTTTAAATTGTTGGTCTGGGGGAAGATGACGGCAGTTGTTGAGAATTTTTTGTCAAGAATTTGTGTTAAACTAATATAAATAATTTTCACAAAATAAATATTGAAATCGTTAATGTTTATTTCACTGTTTAAGTTATAATTTTTTTAATTGAAATTTTGATTTTATAATAGAGATTCATTTTTAAGACTAAATGTCTTTTTGTTTTGGGACAAAGGTCAAACAATCAAATCTGTACATTTTAAAGGCATTTGAAAGAATAGTTAAAAATATTCAAGAGTTTTTTATTTAAGGTTTTAAATTTTAATATGTACCCCATAGTGTTCGTATTCTGAAAAACATAAAGTTAGGAGTGTTCAGTTTGTTTCACGAGTATATTTTGGTATTATTTACAAGACACCTTGTCTGTTCTAGACCAGTAGTTCCCAAATTTTTTTCATTGGGGCCCCCCATCCACATATACAACATTCTGAGGCCCCTCAAAGCTTTACATCCATTTTTCTTTTTGATCTTGCCGTTACATGGACAAGCACATTCAGATGGAGAGAGCAAAGTTGAAGTATTTATTTTACATTAGAGAATATCTTAACTACCTTATCTTGGAAATGTGTTGCATGATTTTTTTTTATAAAGAAATTCACAAAATTATTAGTGGAGCATTTTATGCACCTTTTGTTTGAGCTTAAATCATATCGGATCCCACCCCCAAGTGGTGCCTGGACCCCAGGTTGGGAACCACTGTTGTAGACTGTATGGTTGTGCTGATACATTCTGAAAATCAGTCATGGACTGTGTTGATGTTTCCTCTCTGTTGCACGCAGCCTCTGAAGATGCACTGCAGCAGTTGCGCTCTGGTCACCAGCTCAGGCCATCTGATCGGCGGGGGGCGCGGAAAAGAGATCGATCGCACAGAGTGCGTCATCCGAATGAACGACGCGCCGACCGCCCGTGGTTACGGGGTGGATGTGGGTCATCGCACCAGCCTGAGGGTCATCGCTCATTCCAGCATGCAGCGAGTACTTCGCAGCCGGCAGGAACTCCTCAACTCCAGTCAGGACGCGGTCTTCATCTTCTGGGGACCCAGCAATTACATGCGGCGTGACGGAAAGGGTCTGGTTTATAACAACCTGCGGCTCATGAACCAAGTGCTGCCCAAACTCAAGGTCTACATCATCTCCTGGCAGAAAATGTTACAGTTTGATGATCTTTTCAAAAGAGAGACAGGCAAAGACAGGTAATGGTCTCTTTATGGATTTTTTTACAGAGCCAATTTGAAATTGCATTATTTGATAAGAGGCCAATTTTAGTGTCCGTAATGATAATGTCCAGAAACAAAAGCTAAATGTGCGATTATTCACTACCGTAATAATACCTAGAGTAGAAATATTTCTCTTTTTCTGACAAGTAGACCAATTTAAATGGGTCTGCAGAATGCGATAAGCTGAGGGTGTGCATTTACATGATTGAGATACCAGACATGTTTATTAAAGTGCGTCATGTCATAATTATTCATGGCCTATTTTTAGTTTTAATAAGGTGTTATGAGGGAAAGATAATTTTTTGTCCTAGTATGAAGTGTACAGGGCTAGTCTTCTTCCAAAATTGCCTGAACTCCAACTTCTTTTTCCCCATTCAGCTCCAAAATCACAAGGGAAATCAGTTTGTAGAGGGTTCTAGATTTAAACATTAACCTCAGATCTCCACTTCATCAAAGAGAAAAGGAGGTTGGTGTGGTGAGAACATGGGCTGGATCTAATACTATCCTTTATCTGTAAAAATGACTGTAAAAGTACCATACTTTATTAAGCGGTGACTGTCATTCATGTGTAGATAGTGTTGCGGAAAGCATGCTGAATAAAAATGAATGCGAATAATAATCATACTGTACACAGTGGCAGCTCATGACTGCTCATCCGAGGGGCGCAAATTCAAAGTAAGTGTTCGGAGTGTCATGTGTGTTGCTTGTGTTTTCAAAATGTGTGTTTGTTCCGTCATGTGAACCATGTGCATCACGTGTTTTCTCAAAATAAGTGCCTGCTGCACACGCGTCAAAACCGTTCATGACAAAAAAGACGTTCACAAAATAAACACAAGACACTCCCTGAACACTAAACTCTGATTACACATGAGATTATGTGAGTATCTGGCAAACACGAGCGTCTCTTTTATCATAAACCCTTTAGATGCGTCTGCAGCAGGCACTTATTTTGACAAGACACATGATGCACATAGGATATTTACATATTTCGAAATTACGAACCACAAACATGACGGGCTACATACAACTTTGCATCAAGCGCCCTCGAAAAAAGAAGTCGCCAGCCGCCACTGACTGTACATAATAAAAGTCGCAAAGTGGTGGGGGGATGCTTCTCATTTTTTACATCAAAGGCTGTGTCCAGTCAAACTGTAAAGTAGTTTGCTGTAAATTCATTTTTACAGAAACATAAATCAGACAGATGTCAACATGCACATGCTTTAGTACATAGCCCTCATCCCTACAAGCCATGATGAATCATTTTAATATAGAAAACCCACTGAGAAACACAGTTGCATGTTTGTATAGGTTATAGATATGATGGGAAAATGTGATGTGCTGTTAGCCTGTATTTTTACATTTCACATTTTCACATGAGCAATTCAGCTCATTCTCATGAATTGCGTATAAATAGCAAGCCATTTGAAATGTCTTGCAATACATACGCCAAAGTCAAATTTTGCGTGTATATGATATGCCAGCTCTTCCTGTTCACTTAATAGCATCTTTTCGTGTCATTTTATGTATTGGTTTTTCTTTTTTTGTACCATTGGGTTGGGGTTAGAACGACTTTCTGTTACAGAAAATGACATCTTAAAGCTTACATAACACAAGCTGTTTCTGCATTTCTGATATTAATCTGGAGTACCTATAGAGTACTATTACATCCTTTATATCTCCAAGTCTTTAGTTTAATCAGATTTATAAAAGAAAGATTAGCTTTACCAAATCTTTCCAATAACGTACGAAAAAATGAAGAAGGAGGAGTTACTACCGCAGGAGGAGCGAGTACGAGTCATGCAACACTATACAACACTGTTTAACTTATGATTCACCAGAGGTGTATAATACTTAAGTATTTTAGTTACATTTTCCAAGCATCTATGAGTGTTTGTCTTGGGAAAAAATTTACTTTTCTTTACTAAAAAATGTTCACTACATTCTAAAGCATAGAATCATACTGTGTATTCATTATATATTGCATATTAAAATTGATTTAATGCCTAATTACATAAAAATTGTGTACTTTTACTTTCCTGAGTAAAACTAAGACATTTTTTTTAAGTAAAAGTACAAAAAATTACTAGATGTTTAATGTACTTAAATATTAAATATAAACCAAAAACTTGAAATTATGAAATGTAGTGGAGTAAAAATTATGATAATATGTTTTGGAATGTTTGTTTTCCAAAGAAAAACACTAATAAAATACGAATAATTGAAAATTTACTTTTATCTAGAAAGTAAAAATACTTAAGTACTATACAACTCTGTGATTCACTACATGTTCGTGTCATTTATATAATATGCACGCGCCTATTTCCAACATAAGACAGAAGTCTAACTTACCGCGTGCAACTCATGACCCAGTTGGGAAAATCCAGCGCATCAAACACACACGCAAAACTCCGCTGCTACCCCGGATAATACACTATATCCATTGTTTCCATAAGGCTGGTTTTCTTCTCCTTACATTCAAAAACACACTTCTTCTTTCGTGCCATTGTTGAGTTTTGAAATTAAACAAAGTTTGTCCCGTGATGTGATGTTTGTAAGTTCTAGCGTCTCCCGCTGATTGACGGGTGGGCGGGGTTTCCGGGGGAAGTGCCCATATAAAGAAGTGATACGTATGGCGAAGTGCATTCGGCACAGAAATATTCTGTAACACGCCCAACTGCTTTTTGACACTTTGCCTACGTTTAGCATGAGGAAACAACTCTATAACTGTGTTAATAATGCATGAAATACCATTGAATCACCCTTTAAACACAAAACCTAATTCTTAAAAATAGACAAAAAAATTAAGAAACCTATACCTTAAATTACATCTTATAACCCAAATCTAACCCCAAGCGACAATGGTTTAAAAAATAGAAAAAATGTAGAAACCAATACATAAAATGACACCAAAAGATGCGTGATATTAAGTGAACGGAAAGGGCTGGCGTATCATATGCACGCAAAATTGGACTTTGCAAAAGGCGTGTATTCATATGCAATTCATGAGAATGGGTTGAGCAATTTCTTAAATTCAGGGGGAACACTCATTGTGATGAGCTCTCATTAGTCTGTTTCTGTCTGCCATTGCTCCTTTCTACGGAGTGTAGGTCTCCTTAAAACTCTTTGGAGGCTCATTAGTCTGAAATTCAAACATTACTGCTGATGAATTAGCTCTGAATGATACATGCCAGTGTTTTGTAGCTGCGGTCCCTCATTATCACAGCGGCCTTATTTCATCTTTTATCTGTTTTTGCGCTTTTATGCTCCGAAGTGGCAATTAAAAGGGGAAATGAAAGAGCAGATCATGCCAAGCTCGTTTGACAAACACCTGCACGTGTGAGGTGCCAGTCAGACTGGGGACGGATGCCTGCTGCTGTTATTTATTGATTTGATCAATCTATTCACCCCTTCGTGTATACAAACATTTTAAGAGCTGGTTTCTGTTGAAAACATCAACAAGATATTTCAACACCACTATTGCTTACAAGTACAAAGTTGAACTCTTACATTGTCATGGGAAATAAGGTTGGGAACTGACGAAGAACAAAATGTAAATGGTAAAAGTAACAAGCAAGCAAACTGGATTTCTGACCCAATTAATCGTCTTCTGAAATCAAAGTGAATCTCAGCTTATGAATATTAATTAGATCAAACCAGCAATACATTTTAAAGTAACACTTACATTTATGCATTCAGCAGATGCTTTTATCCAAAGTGACATACAGTGCATTACAAGATATGCATTTTTATCAGTATGTGTGTTCATTGGGGGCGAACCCATGACCTTTTGCACAATGCTCTACGAATTGAGCTACAGTTCAAACAAAGCTGTACGAAAAAACATACAAAAGAAGAATCTGCTTTGCATACAAACAAAGCATATGTGCCCCATTATATCATCAGAAGTCACAATAGGCCAATTATATAGACATGCTCATTATTTTCTGTAAAGTCTCAGCTTTCAAATTATATCATTGTTAATGTTGTTTTGATCGGTTTCATTGTGCTACGACAAATTGTTGTTGCTGAATAGTCACACGCACAAACACAATACAAGTTTTAAACATAAGAGGGTGTGCATTGAAAGATAAAGTGCAGCTGACTGAAATGGGTCATCATCTCTCGTGGGTCATAATGATGGAGCAGGTTGCATATGCTGCGCTTTTGAAAGTGAATGGTGTTAGTGTCGTAACAGTCATGTCATGTGACCTTATTAATATCTAATGTGAGATGGCACACACTTCAATGTTAAATTAGGCTTTTTATCTCAGTCATGATGTACTGGCGCATTTTAGGAGGGACATAAAGACAACAATGATGATAGATGCAGTAAATGTGAATGATACAGCTGTTTACAGATTATTACCCACAGCGTTTTTTTTAGTTTGAGTCTTGGCCTAATAATAATCTAGGAAATGATCCAATTATTTGACAACAGGGCAGTAAATTCAATATAAATTGCTTCTCAGATATTGCCCATTCTTTTCTCCTCAAAATTACTCATTAAGGAATCATAAATTAAATTTTAGGATCAGTTGTGAGTCTCTAATGGAAACAGATATTATTCAAGTACTCTTGGTTATATCAGCAAATATTTGATGCTCTAGTTGGACTCCAAGTAATTCACAACGAGAGTGCCGGGTCGTGTATTGCAGGTCAATGTAAATAGTCATGCGAGTTTGAAAACACTTGATAGTCAGGATGCTTTGTGTTTGCTCTGTGGTTTGGCAGTGGTAGTGTGACAGACAGCCCTGCGGCACAAGCACACAAACCAATGTTCCTGCATTTTGTTTTCCTTGACTTAGCAACACTGTTCTGCCCTTCCAGTCAGTGCAATTTGTTGAGCCTCATACGAAACACTGTTTTTTTAGAGAATCAGGTCTGTAAATGTGTGTTTGTGTGTGTTCAAAGGGTTTGAAGTAAATATACAGGGAGCAATGTTTCAATTTAAAATGAACTTGTTTGAGACAAATGTTGAATCTTTCAACCTGTATGACTGTTTAGGTCATTTGTCCATTCCCTTAAATATTGTTTTCTAAATTAACGCCTCTTCCAATAGCAGGTGAAACTTAAAGCAGAATTCCACCCTAAAACAACAGTACGCTCCAATACTATATACCTTTTGCGAGTCGACGTCACAGTTACGTCACAGTTACGTCACGTGCGCAATGTGGTGGCAGAAAAACAGTGGAAATGAAGAGACACGAGTGAAACGAACAATATAACTCACTAGAAAATGTTTTGTTGTGCCGTTGAGTGTCAGAATAGGAATGCCAAAATAGATGACCTTCATTTTTATAGTATACCATTGTCGAAGACCATTTGAAGATTAAACGTAGGTGTTTATGGTTGCAATAAGCCGTCAACCGGACAGACTGGAGTGATGAAATCATTTGGAAATCTTTTAATAATTAGAATAGAAAATAATTAGAGAAGATATCCGGTGTTCTGTCGAAGTCTGTTCCCTCTGTGTGTTTCTTATAGCGTTTTTATCACATTACGTTTATAATTTATTTAGAAAGATTAAAGATTTGAGTTCATAATATCAATAATATTACCATTTATTAAAGTTTTCATATTTTTTTCGTTTTTTATTACTAATTTTTACCTTCTATCTTAGCCTATGTCTTCTTCCTTCTTTTTCTAAATTATGATTTTTACTTATAAATATATAAACATAGCGCACACACACACACACACACACACACACACACGATGTAAAGTGTTAATAATATATAAACAGGCCTATACAAATTAATTTGTATGTAAACATAATAGTTTTAGAACAAACACGTAGGTTATAAATATAAGGAAGATATTGAAAACAGGAAAATTATGAAATATTTAATAAATTATATTATACAGAATACATGATAGTATTGCTTTTATAAGTACTTCAGCGATTCAACTGTAAAAAAGAATTGATTTACCAATAAAGAACAACACATATACATTACATACATGCACACATATCAGTAGCCAAGCCATTTAAACTTTTAATTTATTTAAAAAATAAACGTAACTTGGTGAAAACGTTATAAGAAACATCCATAAAAATCCATAAAAATCACAGTTTAACGCTAAAACACTTCACACCCCTATTGCGGTGCTGTCACTTTCTGCCACCAGTTGGGCTCCGCCCACAACAAACGTCATCTCTGTTTGCAAACACGCAAAAGGTCTATATTTCATCACATATATGTAGTTGATTGTGCTACCATCAAATGTACTAACTCCATATAAACAATTAAAGCTTTTAACTGCAACAGTAACAGTGATTTGACGCGTCGTCAAATCACCGAAACAAAAAAGCACGACTACATATTATAAACATTCTGAATGGGGGCGGGTCTTGAGGCGAGATGATTGACAGTAGATGATATCGTTATTTGATTGACAGCTGCACAAGATGAGCTTACGTTAGCTTGCTTTGTTCGTGTCATGAAAACAACAACATGATAATAACTTTCTACGTAGTATGTTTACCGTAGTTACACAAAACAAGCAACAACTAAGCCAAATTGAGTCAGCGGGAAAACTGTGTTGAAAACGGTAATCAAAGTCCTCCTGACGAGAAAGTGCTGGCTGCATATTCTAATTTTCGAGTAATCTGTTAGTGCTGTGTCAACTGAGAGTCGATATAAACAATTAAAACTCCCGGTGGCCTAAATTTGTTTTCCTTACATCCACAAACTGCACAGGTTCTAGTCATCTTTAATCAAGGGTTTTGGTGATTTCCCCTTCAGAGACGGTAAATGCAGAGTTTACTCTTTGGTTGGGTTCGTCTGCTGGCTAAGTTCAAGTTGACTTGAGAGCAGGTTGAGGGGCAAAAGAAGCTACTAGTTTTTTTCGACTTCATGCGGCGCCGCAAGAATCGACAGCCGATTCGCAAAATCATACGTAGGAGTTTGCTTTTAAATCGCTCTGACATCATCCGGTTGTCGGTTCTTGCGGCGCCGCATGACGTCGAACAACTAACCCGCACTGCATCGATCAGTGGTTAGTGGGTGGAGCTAATGACTTTGCGCAGTGCATTCTGGTTAAATGAAAATTCTGCTTCTACACAGTATCAATCTAATTTATCGATATCGTGCAAATTTCTTTTTTTCTCATGTAAAATGCAAAATTGAAATAAATTACCCATGATAACAGGCCAAAATGTCTAGGGTTTAATTCTGCTTTAAAGGGACATTCCACTTTTTTTTAAATATGCTCATTTTCCAGCTCCCCTAGAGTTAAACATTTGATTCTTACCTTTCTGGAATCCATTTAGCTGATCTCCGGGTCTGGCGCTACCACTTTTAGCATATCTTAGCATAATCCATTGAATCTGATTAGACCATTAGCATCGCGCAAAAAAAATAACCAAAGAGTTTCAATGTTTTCTTATTTAAAACTTGACTCTTCTGTAGTTACATCATTTACTAAGACCAACGGAAAATTAAAAGTTGCGATTTTCTAGGCAGATATGGCTAGGAACTATACTCTCATTCTGGCATAATAGTCAAGGACTTTGTTGCTGTAACATGGCTGCAGCAGGCGTAGTGATATTACGCACTGCCTGAAAATAGTCCCCTGCCATTGAAACTAACCAAGGGGACTATTTTCGGTCAGTGCGTAATATCATTGCTAAAAGTGCTAGTGCCAGACCCGGAGATCAGCTGAATGGTCGAAACGGTAAGAATCAAATGTTTAACTCAAGGGGAGCTGGAAAATGAGCATATTTTCAAAAAAAGTGGAATGTCCCTTTAAGCTTGATTTATAGTTCTGCGTAGGACCTATACCATAGCCTCTATGTTGTAGGCTATGCATCAATTTTGATTCATACTTCTGTGCGATTGTTCACATAAACCTGCAATTATCAATTAAACGTAACTTGTTTGTCCTAATAAGCTGGCTGCAAAAAAACAAACTATGAGGTCGTTATTTTTAGGGGACGGTCTTGTTGAAATGTATGTCCAACGTTATGAATTTAATGCTTAAATAGAATCTCACGCTTGAAATCGCTAGACAAATTTAGTTTTGCTGTTGTCCACTGTACCATTATATGAGCAGTCAACACAAACACACACACACTTGTGTAAGAGCTATTTATGCACTTAAATTGTCAAAGGAAATGCTCCAGGAAATCCATTGGCAGACTTTCAGGAATCTTTCCTTTAAAGATGATTTAAAAATCATTTGCCTCTGTTGTTTTAAGTGGGAAAGTGTTGAGATTTACTCGAGGGTGGGAGTGAATCGCAAACCCAGGCATTTTTATTTGTCGACTGATGCAGTAAGTTTATGCCTTTGGGTGAGTCTTTATTCTCGGATGGTTTTTGAGACTTTAAGCTAAATTAACTGTCAGCCTTACAAAGTTTTTAACAGCGAGCCAAACAATTCGTTTACTCTTCAAGTACAGCTTTAATTTCAAAACTTGACTTGTCTATACAGTAAAGAAGAATCATATTTCATTTGGTTTTTATTTGTCATGTGTCTACCATAATCAGATTGGTGGCCAGACGTAGCTATTGTATAAACCCAATTAAAAACTTTAAATGCCAAGCTGAGAAACGAGCCGAGTACTGGACCAGTATGTAATAATTCACCATATTTGCGCACTATGGTTATAGTTTTGATTAATTCTATTCATATATTCTACCACATGCACAACAGAATATTGACGTGCCAGCAGCCAGACTGTAGATGCTTTGTTGTCAGTGGTAATTTAATAGTAATAAGAGGCTTCTAATCAAACACTTCCAGCGCTGTTGTTCACTAATGGTGTTTGTTTTCTACCATTCATGTGTTATTTGTCAGAGAATCACCAGGGCTTTCATGTCAAATGGTGGGTTGGCAGAACTGATGAGCAGTTGATGAGAACGTTCAGTTGTAGAAATGATCCTGACAGCTGGACGGCTTTCTAAACAGAACTGAATCTTGGGATTGCATGGGTGGAATTTCTAAAGGAATTGTCTTCTGGAATCTTAACTATGAACTCTACAAAAATGCTGGCTTGTTTCAACCCATGGTTTGCTCAAAAATGTGACCCTGTCTGCGAAATCCAGCATCAAAGTTTGATTTCAATCATTGATTTCACTTTCATTTTTGAATTGTTGACTCAGTCAATATTAAAGATATATCAATGTTATATGTTCACAGAATGTTCTTTACGAGATATACTGTAGTTTTACATGAGAGTTGCCATTTGATTGTGTTGCATTGCTTTGAATAATATTGCATTATAGCGCAGCTGCTTACAAAGCAATCCTGCACTCTGAGAAAGGATTTGTTAATTTTTTACACATTGTTTTGTGTTATGCTATTTGACACATCATCTGTTATTTTAACACATTATGTAAATAAGTGGTTCTCAACTCCAGTCCTCCCCCCCAGAATGTTTTAGATGTCTCCTTATATGAAACACCTGATTTCACTCATCAGCAACATTTCCTTAATTAACACACAAACAAGGTGATGAACTGAATCAGGTGTTTTATATATGGAGACATCTAAAATGTTCTGGGAGGGAGGGCCCCGAGGACTGTAGTTGACAACCACTGATCTAAATCTTGCCTAAAAAGCACTGCGCAGAGTCTAAATGGGTGTGTCCGAATCCACTTTGGCTAATTTAACGACGGGAAAATGGTTTGTGCGCCTAGAGCACAGTCTAAAAGGGTTGTTCCTATTTTCGCAATAAGTGTGTTTTGGGCTTAACGTGCAATAAACCAATGAGAGTCATCCCGTTTAAAAGCCAGTTGCGCTCACGCCATGCCGATTGCCTATTTAGATGGTGGGATTTGTAAACTGAAAAACTAAGTGGAGGAAGAAGACCATCAGTTTACAATTTTGTTGTTTTATTTGTATTGAACTTGTTATTTTTTTGTATTAAAACTTTTGGATTCTTTTTAAAAGTCGTTTTCTTTCAATCATGGAAGTAAAAATAGCAGGCTTTCAATTGGTGTAAATGTATGGATAGCCTACATGGTCTGCGAAATCTCAAAAAACAATTTACAAATATGCAAGAAAAGGTTTGTACTCTAAAAATACTTTATTTGTAACAAACAGGAGATAAAGAATTTACAAACGTGTGGAGAGCCGAAACGTTTTAGCACTTGGAAAGCGGCGTGAGTTTTTTTTTAAAGCATTACTTAAAAACGGTTTTCATCTCACCATATCCACAGGTACAAAGTCATCATGTACAATAAATCCGTGGGGACGCATTTAAAAATTAAAATTTTACAATAAATGCAATATTTGCATTTGTTTAAAGCAAAATATTTAATTACTTACCAGGCTACAGGTGAAGCAGCTCTTTATGTCTTCTAACATTGCGTAATCGGTCCTCATTTATGTCCAAGAGACATAATAATCTTTTACATTTTAATCCTTAAATTTTTCATATTTAAAAGCGTTTTTGTGCTGCTGCGCATTCATGTTTATAGGGGCATATTACTAACTTGCTCTTTAACTCTTTCACCACCATTGACGAGATATCTCGCCAATTAAGAGAAAACTCTTCCCCGCCAATGACGAGATTTTCCGTCTTTCCGCAATACCGCTATTATCCACCAAGTGGCGCCCTTCCGCAACTTTTATACCTGGAAGTATTGCCCTATGGCAAGCGGCTGCATGTCCGTGTTTGTTTTAAAGATCGCTCTGAATGGGATCTCTATGAAAAGTCCGTTACAAAAATGGAATTATCTCTGCTCAATCTTCTGTTCCAATAACAACACAGAGATGTGTCTAGTTAAATACAACACATTAAATGTTTTTGTTTTAACACAACTGTTTTAAGAGTGTGTGATGCGCTTTGCAGTCTTTCAGAACTCTAATTCAACACAGACGATTGTATGCTGCTGCTTTATGACAAGAGATTTAAATATACACTACCGGTCAAAAGTTTTGAAACACTTGACTGAAATGTTAAATATGACCTAAGGTTATTGAAAACTTAAATTTTATTTTAAAAAATTATCTTTGAAATAGATGACTGAATATTGAAGGAGAGGCAGCCAATAAGAGTCCAGATTAAATGTGAACTCCTTCATTATTCTTAAAAAATGATCCTAAGGTGAAACTTCAAAAAGCTTCTTGAAAAAAATGACACAAGTTTGTCTTTTTCATTCCTAGGCCATGTATACATAGTGTAAAATATGTGTGTGTGTACCTGGTAATTATCACGTTGTAGGGACCAATTGACCCCACAAAGATAGGAATACTAGTATTTTTGTTAGCTTGTACTGTAGGGACATTTTGAGGTCTCCATGAGAAAAAAAAGCTTATAAATCAAACAGAATGATGTTTCTTGAAAATGTGAAGTAGCAGAAAGTTTTCTGTGATGGTTGGGGTTAGGATTTGGGTTAGGGGAAAGGAATAGAATTTATGTATTTTTCCAACCTTCATTACTCTGCACGCCTCCTCTGCTAGAACCCCCTCAAGAAACCCCCTGATTTAAACCAACAGTTGAGTTTGTCCATATTTTACCCAGCCATGGGTTGAAAGAACCCATCATTTTTAGAGTGTGGTTTATCATTTGTTTTTGTTTTTTTATCTCTTTTCAGGAGAATTTCTAATTCGTGGTTAAGCACAGGCTGGTTCACAATGACGATTGCCTTAGAGCTTTGTGACAGAATCAATGTTTATGGCATGGTGCCTCCAGATTTCTGTAGGTAAGTCAAAATTGAGTTATTTTAATTTTTAGCATACACTGTAGTGGTGTCTAAAGGTCAAGGCAACTCGTTTAAATTCTTTTATTGTGCTAAAAAAATCTAAAACGATGTTAAAATATTTTTAATCAAAAGTTACAGAAAAGTTAACTTCAGAATTTTTTGTGTTTGGTATGGCTCTTTTCTGCTTTAATGACATAATACACCCAAGAAGACCCAAGGTTGTGAAATGTCATGTTGCTCAAACTTTGTTTATTTGGTTAGTGATATACTGAATTTTAACTTTTTTTGGGTTACCTTATTTCAAGGTTTTATCTTTATTGTGGTCTTTTTTGTGCTCCATTGCATACACACCTAATCTAATTCTGTTTTATCCCCTCATAATGTGTCATACCCACATCACGAAAGCCCCTGCTGTGTAGCGGTGCTACTGTATGTGAAAAATAACCGAGAGATGAAAATGAAATGATTCATTGTGATTCCGGGCTGAGGCATGACCTTTCCCCCTAGCCATTTTGCAGCCTTAATGTATTACATAAAATCAATTTATTCCCCTTAAAGCAAGTTATTCTCCGAACCAAATCAGGTTAATTGCCTTGAAAATGAATATCTAGCTCAGGATTAATTTGGGAATCGGGGAATTTTGCTCGTATTATGGTGATTTTGACAAAGTCCCCATTTTAATCTCTACCCCTGTTCTCTACAGGGAGTCGCAGCACCCCTCAGTACCGTATCACTACTATGAACCGACAGGTCCAGACGAATGTGCCATGTATATCTCCCACGAGCGGGGACGTCGAGGCAGCCACCATCGCTTTATCACAGAGAAGCGGGTCTTCGCTAACTGGGCTCGGACTTTCAACATCCATTTCTACCAGCCCGACTGGAGTCCACCACCGTTACCCAGAAACAACACGGAAACCACAAGCTCCCCGCGAACGCAGAAGACGTGACTCTAACCGGAGCCTTTAAAAGATTTTAAACTGCCTCAGATACTTGCAGTAGGTCACTGACTACTTGCCATGTGAATGAAGCTTAACGTGTGTGTTGGACTGCAAGAATTTCTGAGTAAACTTGTATTTCTCAGACTTATGGAGGGTTGATGCCTAAACCTTTTGTTTTGCACATTCATTTTTTGTGTTTTGAAGACATTGCAATTGCATCTGTCCATGGACCATATCTTTAGATTATCCATGAATAGCAACTCTTAATAGCTACTAATTGAGTTCAACTGGGTCTTCATAGTTTTATGCAGGGTTTGAAATGTATGTGAGGCCTGAATAAAACAAATTGATGCGTGATGCTGAAAGCTTGCTGAAAGCCTCTGTTATGTGACGGTTTTCTGTTTGAAACAGGACATGATTGTAAATGAATTGGCCCAGTGAAACGCTTTAATTTTACAGAAACCGTATTGCAGTAAAACAACTTCCAAAAATGATTTGAATTCAATTATAAGTATTGAATTTATAGTGGATCCATATGGTGAAGCTGTTATTTGTCTATTTTGCAGCCTCAGACTGACACTGTAATTTTAGAAAATGTATTTATTTATTTATTTATTCATCCATTATTTATAAGGTCTTTGTGTTGTCTTTTGGGATCAGTTAGGTTTGCTATAAGCACATTGCACACTAGAAATGGTTTCACAGAAAATAAAAGGCGCAAAAAATTGTACTTGACTGTCAGTCTGATTTTAAATGGTTTAACAAAAACAATAAATATATTGTTTGTTAAAACTAAAATGCACTGTGATCCAGTTGTTTTATTTATTTTTTCATTTGTGTTAAATTAACAATTTAATACTGATTTTTGATTTTCATCAAGAAGATCTTAACGGTTTAATGTGACCATGAGTAAATGTTGAGTGCTCATTCTCAATTTTTCTTTTAGCATTTTCTACGCATTTGTGACCCTGGACCTTAAGCCCGGAATACACTGCAGGATTTTTGCACTCCTATAAGATCATACTGGGCGACATGGATCGTTTAAACTTTGGTTGACAAGCATGAAGACTGTACGATGATGACACGGAGGCTTCGACAGCTGCGTCACAACGTCACCAGCATGCGCTAGTGGTAAACAAATACCGGTACACAGGTCGTAGCAGCAAACACACTGCGTTGATCATGCTGAATTTTCTGACACTGTCAGCCAGAAATCGTGCAATGTATCCCTGTCTTAAGTTGCATGGGTATATTTGTAGCAAAAACCAAAAATGCATTAAAATTATAGATTTTTTTTTATGCCAAAAATCATTAGGATATTAAAGGGACAGTAAGTAGGGTGAAGTGTTTTATTAATCAAAATCAATGTCTTCATTCATGAATATGTCCTCGTTGGTGTCAAATGACCTCTGCCAGTGATCTGACTTTTCTTTGTAAGCTTAGAATTTCTTCTCTTTACTTACATTGATTGGGTAAGTCCAAAGGGCTTCCATGTCGTTCCGTCGTATTGATAAACTATAATAGCAGAGAGGGACAAAAAGCATGCCTACCAACGCGTTTCCACAACGGGTTTTCATTCAGAACATGTGAACTATCTAAAACGGACAAGATGATCAAGTGAGTTGTACCGTACCGTAGTTGCAACACGCGTTTGGAAAAGCGAGGCGCTAGAGAGCACTATTCGTTTGAATGCAAAATACAATTTCACCACTAGATGGGGGTAAATCCTACTTATTGTCCCTTTAAACAAAAACACCCCCGTTTTTCAATATTTTACTATGTTCTTACCTCAACTTAAGCCCGATATACACTGCAAGATTTTAAATAGTCCTTTAGGATTGTTGCTTGCCACACTGTGCGATCAAGATCATAGTTAAGTATGGCACACTGTATGAATGTCAGACTGCACGAGTTTAAAGACTTTTAAAAAACGGATGCACGCAAACAAACGTGTCCGTAGTTTTATGTCATCGATCGACTACGGCTGGGCAAACACACTCTGAAGCGAAGGGTAGCAAACTGAAACAAGATCTACCGTTCATTTTAATCATGACTTGTCTCGAGCATAAAAAATGAAAAAACGAAGGTGATGACTACCTCGCATTTCTTTTTTCCAGCGCGATTTCCCTCCAGGTTGCTTCATTTTTTATCCTGGTACAGTGGAGATTATCTCTCCATAACTTCACAAGTTTCTCTTTCTGCTGTACAGTCTACCTGGCTCTTTTTGACATTTGTATGCATTGATTTGTTGCTGCTAATTGCGTCATCAGGTTTTATGCTTCTATTGGTTCTTGATCTGCCAGTTGTCGTAGGGAGATGTCACACAGCAGGATTGTGTCTCAAAATTTCTGACACTGTCAGAATTTTGTAGGAGGATAATTTTGATCGCAGCGGTCATTAATCGGATGTCGGTGAACATAGCGTTCAAAGACAGCAGATTTTAGCCTAGGATTCCAGGAATCTTTTAGGATTTCAAAATTTGTCCCAGACAGCTAAATCGTGGCTGAAATCTCCACCAGGCTTTAGATGAATTAATACATCCCTATCTTTTTAATCTTTGAACAGCGTGCGGTGAATGTGTTAGCATTTAGCCTAGCCCCATTCATTCCTTAATATCCAGACTGGGATGAATTTAGATGCCACCAAACACTTCCATGTTTTCCCTATTGAAAGACTGTTAAATGAGTAGTTACACGAGTAAGTATGGTGGCAAAAAATAAAAACGTGATTTTTTTAAGCGGATAAAAAATGAGAACTATATTGTATGGTGGAAAAGCACTTAGTTTGCAGCACTTCGACCTTGGCGCGCAGTAACATCATCACTCCTGACTACTCCCCCTCTCGCTCAAACTTTGTCAATATTACTGCGCTCGAGGTCAAACAGTCTTTAAATAGGGAAAACATGGAAGTGTTTAGTGGCTTCTAAATTCATCCCTGTTTGGATCCTAAGGAATGAATGGGTCTAGGCTAATGCTAGCACATTCACAATGCGCTGTACAAAGATTAAGTGTACGCATTGAAAAAAGACAGGTATGTATTAATTCGTCTAAGTTGAGGTAAGAACATAGTAAAATATTGAAAAACGGTGGTGTTTTTCTTTAAGAAAAGATTATGTTCTATGAAGATATATAAAAAAAATGGCTACCGTACAATAAATATATCCAAACTTTATTTTTGTGAGTGGATGCAGTTGCTAAGGATTTCATTTGGACAACTTTAAAGGAGATTTTCTCAGTATTTTGATTTATTTTGTGCACCCACAGATTCCAGATTTTCAAATCTTGAATCTTCGATCCATGGATATCTTATTTATTCAGCTTTTAAACATTGACCCTTATGACTGGTTTTGTGATCCAGGGTCACGTTTGTTATGGCACACAGAACTCTTTGGTACAATTCACGTTTTGTATTCAGATTCAATGCCGCAGAGGCATCATGAAACAAAAAAAAAAAAATTCAGCCCTGTGAAAACAACATAGAGAATATTAAAATAAGGCAGAAACTGAGCACGCAGCATCCATTATTCTCTCGGTCAGTCTAGAGTGGGATTATGTTAGACTTGGACTGAACGTGTACAGGTGTAATTATGGCCATCACAGCAGGAGGAATCGCATCATTGACCATGACCGCGCTGCTCCTGTCAGTCATCCAAATGCAGGCACGCACCCGGACTGTTAAGGCAGACGCGCTTTAATGCAGATACGCTCCAGATGAGTGACAAGTTGGCATTATCGTTGAATGCACAAATGCTCTTGGATACACTCTGCACAACTGTGAGTGATGAGTTGGCCTATTATAGCATGAATTATTGCGAGGTACTGTTTATTGTATAAATTCCGATATATACCTGTCAAAACGTCAGCTGAAGCTCAAGAATTCTGGGAGATTTATTCAGCTCCCATAACAACTGTGGATTAAATCATGGGTATTTTTTCAAACGGAAGTGAGCATTCCTATGCCCTACTCCCTTTGAAGGGCAGAGCGCTTGAAGTAAGCTCTTTGAAGGGTGTAGGGGATTTATGGTCTCGTGTGCATTTGGATTTTCTGTGGCGAAGTGACTGACAGACCAATGTTACTCTGACAATGCTGCAGGAGCGCATCCGATTGTTGCTTATTATTTTAATATTTCTTGTTAAATTATGCTATTTTTGACTGATTTCAAACTGATTTGGTCCTTTGTGTTTAAAGTGGATGTTAATAAATAGCAGCAAACGCTTTCTTTTACAATCTAAACTAACCTTTGCTACTTTTTAACCTTACATTAAAATAAAGATGAACCAAATAAATTTGTATGTAAGATTGAATTCCTCGCTATATTTTTTCTAAATGCACATTGCATTATCAAGAATTACGTGATCACAAATGGAACTTTCTTGGTCTGCGTCCGAAAGTTTAGGCAGCTGACTTGTTGCCTCATTCCCTTATGAGGCAATGACTTTGGGAGCACGAAGGCAGCTCTGGGAAACACATTCGGACAACCTTCATAGGCAACGTAATGGAATTCTGTTTGAAATATAAACAGAGCGCACCTCTATGATAACTAATTGATATTTGAAAACTACAATACTAATTTCTCACTAGAAATGCAATCAAAAAGTGAAAATAAAACTTTATTTACACTAAATTTGTGCTCCAGACACTTTCTTGGCCGCAGCCTTGAAGTGACCATGACCTGTACACTTCGCTAACAGACTCCTGGAAGGGCACTTCGCAAAGGGATTTAGGTGTTTACTTTTGTTTGCAACGCCCCTACAAATGGCATCCTTTAAAGGCGGAGTCCACGATGTTTGAAAAACGGTTTGGAAAAGGAGATGGGCCGACTACCAAAACACACTTATAGCCAATCAAATCAAATCAAATGCCGGGTTGCGTATGTGTGGGGCGGGTCTATCAACAGAAGGTCCAGATTCTATTGGGGTAGGGGCGTGTTTGTTTAGGTGATTTCAAATATCAACATTGGCTTTCAAACATCATGGACTCCGCCTTTAAGGGTGCATAAATGCCATTTGGAAAATGACCCATGTGTGACTCTAAAATAAAGCATCGTGGGATAAAGCTCTTAGGATTAGATATTGTTAAGTGTAATATATTTGTCTTTTAATGGAAATTTTACTAAACCCTAAATCAACTTTTTGTTAGTTAATGATGGGCCTTTATTAGTGCTGTTCATTGATTTTAGTAAGTTTTTTGACATTTGGAAATAAAGTGTTTCAATACTACAATATACTGTATGGTGTAAAAACGTATGAGTGCTGCCCTCTTCATGTTGAACGGTGGATACTGCAGTTGAGTTTTCCTATAGATCCCTTCACAGTTCACGTTACAGGTGGTTCCCACTGCGCATGTCGGGGTCAGAAAAGTCATTACAGCAGATTGAGTTGCGTATTATTCTGTATCGTCAAAAATGCCTACTTGCGTCGTGGGCTTTGAAAATCGCACCAGGTCTCCCGTTAAGTTTTTCGTGATTCCTGCAGAATCTCAAAAACGAAAAATACAACATCTGTGGCTGCAAGCAATTAAACGTGCAGACTGGGACAATGCAAAGATCAAAAAGGCTTGTGTTTGTAGTGCTCACTTCAGATCAGGTAAGTCATCATTTTTCAGCCCTGTTAGATTAAACTAGAAAGCCTATAAATGGTATAAACAGTTTGACCCCATGCTGCGCGCGCACCCGATATTCATTCAATGTTTACAAACCTTGAAGGGATCTATTGGGTCCAAAACATACCTTGTGATGTAAGCAGGTTCAAGCTCACCACGCCCTTGTTACGATCTCACCACACACTTAGTTCGTCCCCCTCTATCTCAGTTGGGATCTGCCCACTTTTCTTGCATTTTTCAAATATTCCCAGTGGGTGGAGTCAGGCTCTGACCAGGGGTTTAGTTACGCTTTAAAGGTATAGTGGAAGATTTTCCCAAATTGAAAAGAACTGCCCTCTCCAGAGTTTTAAAAAATGCACATGTCTATAAAAGTTTGTAAACATTGCAACGTCTCCGGGTGGGCGGGGCTTAGTTGGAGGCCAAAAGAGCCGTGGAGGCAAACTTTTGACAAGCGTAAGCTAGCATGTTTTAGGGGGGATTTATTAAACATGGATGCAGTTAGGAACTGTCCTAATATGTACAGTCACTGGCTCTGCGGGACCGTGACAGCTATTTTTTTTAATTAACTTGGTTTTGGATATTTCATAGACAGCATATGAATTACATTCGGGTGGTTTGGGGAATTTGGTCAAGGTTTATTGTCTACCTATCGCTGCGCTAACTATGATTAGCAATGTGGATTATTTTAAGAGACCATTCAAAGGATGGCACACATATCTATCGCTGTATGTTTGTTTAATATTTAAGCTAAACAATAGCGCTGAGGGTTGTTGACTTTTCACCTATATAAAACAGAAACTTGCTGATTTATTTTGTACTAGATAAAACCAACACACCAGTACATATGCATAGATTATTTTACCTGATATGAAGTGTGCACTGCAAACACGAGCATTATTTCTGATTGTCTCCGTCCAGTCTACTGTATACTCCGTATTGCATTCATCCACAATTGTCGTCTTGATTTCTTTAAAGGAATGTCTGCCGGGATCCGGTAAAACTTTAGTTTTGAACCAAAAGTGATGTTCCTTCTATTCTGGCAGCCAAAAAACACAATATGATGGCAATCTAAAGTCAAAACCTTAAACTTTTAGCGCGCCTTCTATGGGTTCCTATTTATTTTTTGCCTCCAACTAGACTGCGACGGTGACGTCGCAGTGACGTAGGCGATTAAGTCTATTAAACGTATGCATGAGCTTACACCAACTTTACTATTTGTAGCAGTGATTTTAAAAGGATTTCTCCAAATAGCATGCCAAACTTTACCTGTCGAGTAGAAATGTAGCGACTGATGTATCAGGGAGAAGCCCAACTTGTGCTTTTAGCGCACACCAGCCCGTGAAACATTCTCCCAAAAAAACTCTGGTCTTGTTTCTTGCTTCAGATGCCTTTCTCTTCTTGTCATACAATTCGTAGACAATTTTTTTCTTGCGACTCTCAGACATTTTTAAGAAAAAACACGGTAAGAACGACAAAACCATAGCTCACACGGCTCTTCTGATTTTGCCAAGTGGTTGATGTCTTCAGGGCAACATTATGTTGACCCTGGGACAACATTTCAATCAACCAATTAGATTTCAGAAATAAGTTTACAGTTTGTTTTAAGTTTAAGCTTACAATCAGGATTAGCTGTTTCTAGACCATTGTATTTCAGTTATCATGTCCCTCTGATTTTAGGGTTTTGTTATGGTTAGGGTTGGGGTGGGTTTAGGTTTTATTTAGAAAAATGTTGTCCTTGGGTCAACACAATATGTTGCCCTGAGGACATCAACCACTTGGCAAAATCAGTTCGAGCCACCACACACACATACACTTGAAAGTGCACATGCGCAGAAAGCGAAAACTAAATAGGGACGAGCACGTACGACAGCCTTATGTAAACATATCACCAGAATGACTGACAACTAGGAGGACCAATAGTGTTGATGATCCACCCGGAAACAGAAAATCCTCCGCTATAATCAATCTGGCAGATAATATTGCTTGTTTTAAGCACGAATTCACTTAAATTGTATATTTTTTGTATAAAAAAAAGTATTATTTTCTTAGGTCATTTTGCTCATTAAGAAAATACATCTTGATTTAAGAATTTTTAGATATTTCTACTCAAAACAAGACAAAAATACTAAGTAATAAAGTCATTTTTTGCAGTGTAGTTCTGGGTCTTTCCTCCTTTTGGCAACAGTGAACACAAGCCATTTCTCATCTTTCATCTGTGCCTCACAAACAAACTGTAGACAATTCAATGGAAACTGGTTTCTCTCTCTAGACAGAGAAAACAATGACTGTAAGTGTGTCACTGTGATATGATATTAAAAGAAAGTATTGGTGGTGTGGCCAGAGTTGAAGATAGAGAAATAAGGCAATATAGGCCACTGCTGCGAGATCTAGATTACTACATTATGGGGCGGTTTCCCGGACCAGGATTAGCTTAATCCAGGACTAGGCTTTAGTATAATTAGGAAATATAACTAGTTTTAACAAACATGCCTTACTAAAAACATTACCTGTGTGCATTTTGAGGTAAAACAAAGGGCCCTGATGTATTTTAAGATATGTCAGTGCAAGTTGTTTTCAGTTTAGAGAGCTCTTAAAAGTGTTTAAGTCTAGGACTAGTCTAATCCCTGTCCGGGAAACTGCCCCTAAGAGTCTTTCTCTTTCTAGTCTATTGATCCATGGTGGCCCAGCTATTTTTCAACTTAGTCTCTTGACTCTGAGAATACTAGCTGAGCTCAAATTAAACCTTCTATAGGGAATAAAAAAGATAACCTGACCTAAAAGTATGTTAAATGAGTTTAATAATATCCCCATAATACCCAGTATTTTATGTAAAATCAAAAACGATAAAATACATCTTTATAGAATATGCAGCAGAGGCGGAGCCAGACATTGGGGGCCAAATCTATATTTTTTCTCCATATTTACGGCAGCTTAATAAACTATTTTTTAATCTTAGTGTTCTCTGTATTATCATTTTAAAACTGTAACATAATAAATTTTGGCAATGACACTTTACGTCTCATATAAAAATAGGCAAAACATGTTTGCTTTAGGCCAATCCAGTAACTATGAAGCTACATAAGAAAGAATAACAATTTAGACTTTACTAGCAGAACAATTTCTCACCTGCTTATGGAAGTGCTCTGTCTCTCTCTCTCCACCCTCCTCTCTCCCTATTTGCACTGAGAATTATCACACATAAGCATATTTTAATGTAAGAGATTGATGATTCACATTTTATAACCGTCTATCAATGTATTTCTGAGGTGAAATCATTGCGAATAACAAAACATAAGCTGCCTGAGTATATACTTTCTCACCTTCTTCTGGCGTCTTTCAAAAAATAAATGTTATATTCATCTATTAAAAAAAGGGATATGTGCAATGAGCATTTTTTTTTTAAGTTTTAAGGCACTGTAATTAAATGTACTTTAAATATAACGTTACCAAGGACAGTGTGCAGCAAAGCAGGCAGATCAGAGCGCTTACAGTAGCCGTTAGCCATGCAGATAATATATCAGTTGGCAGTTGGCACTATTTTACAGTTTATAAATATACACTTTTACAGTAATAACGAAGGCACTGTAATAATAAACACTTTGAAAATTGCGTTTACTGTGGGGAGTTTCAGGATATTAATTCGCCTTCAACTTCAATCTCTCATTCGTTTTCACTGGAGTGGGTGACTGGAGCGAGCTGAATGCCGCCACCTAGCGTACTGGATGAATTCATTTTACAGCTCTGAAAACATTCGGGGCTTTTGACAAAACATTCGGGGCTTGAACCCCAAAACCCACCCCCTCACTCCGCCCCTTATGCAGAACAAGCGAGTTAAATCAAGACTCCATTGGCTTAAAGATCAAACATTAAAGGAGCAGTATGTAGGTTTCTGACTGTCTTAAAAATATAAAAAAATATAAAAATATATTTTTTTATTTCATGGGACTCACGTGCGGTGACGCAATTACGCGTCTGGTCCGAACTTTACTTCCAGTTTCTGTTTGTTTAAATTGACAGCAAGTAGGGTTTTAAGTGTTTTAATAATTAAAATCAATGTCTTTATTCATAAATATGTCCTCGTTGGTGTCAAATGACCTCTGCCAGTGATCTGACTTTTCTTTGCAAGCTTAGAATTTCTTCTCTTTACTTGCATTGAACGGGTAAATCCAAGGAGGCTTCCATGTCGTTCCGCCATAATGATGATAAACTATCATAGCAGAGAGGGACAAAAAGCACTAGCCTACCAACGCTTTTCCACAACACGTTTTCATTTAACACGTGAACCAGCTGAAACGGACAAGGAGGAGATCAGTGATTACATAATGGCTACCGTAGTTGCAACACGCATTTGGAAAAGCGAGGCGCTAGAGAGCACTATTCGTTTGAATGCAAAATACAATTTCACCACTAGATGGGGGTAAATCCTACTTATTGGTACCCTTTAACTCTTTAACCAATACCTCGTCGAAAATAACAAATGTTTTGGTATCCTAGATAATGTGTTGTTTATTTTGCTTGTTATATAAATAAACTACTTTAAAAGGACTCTGTTGTTATTTATTCTTAGCAGAGTTTACCAGAAGTTACGCGTTGACCACGAAAGCCGCTTATGTTGTTATTGCTAAAACCGTCTATAATATAAATATTTAGAAAACATGCCAAGTTCACATTTCTGTTACTCTCAAAACAGTGCTATAGCCACTTATTCTACTTTTGGTTTCGAAATGTGTGTTCCATGTCAGAATTTAAATTAAATTTATGTCTGTTTTGGTCTGTGTTATCCCACCCACTGCCAATTTACCCAACAGTGTATTTTGACAGCTTGGATGGCAGTTATTGCAGTTAAACGGCATTAGCCTATAAATGCGACTTCAGGAGAACGCAACCTGTAAAATGAGCTACAGATTGAGTTACACAAATCCACAAGCGGGTTTGTAATGCAAACAACAAAAACATTGCAAAAGTAAAAATGTGCAGATAAACTAACAGCGTAAGGCTCGATGCTTTCCATTTTCAGTTTTACTCCCTAGGTGTCTGGCAACCCATGTGAGCGTTGAGTTTGAGTTTTTGTCTCCAATATTATGTATTGAGACCAAATTCAACTGCTAGATGTTAATAATACGTACTGTTAAACTAGTTTCATCACACTAAATTCCAAAAAATAATGAAAGCCTCTTTAATGGGCACTAAGAAATACCTTGTCTGCATGATCTAAGAAAATTAATTCACCATAATTAATAACTATATGAGCGGAGAGATTTGCAATTTACATTTTAACATGGCTGTATATTTCATAAACCAATGAATATTTGCAATATGCTAAATACATACTGTATATAAGTGATTTTTAAAAGTTAAAAATAGCATTACCAGTAATAAATACAGTGCTTTAAACCTTTTAACACAGCAAGGGGAGAAACAAAAAGAAAAGCTTTTAGAGTAGAGGCTTTATTTAAAATGTCACTTTTGCCAGTCTCACAGTAAAAAATACAGGAAAATTGTAGACAACGGAAATTGAAGGTTTGTCATAATGCATTCACACAAAAAGCATATACTGTTTGAGAGGCTACTCTGATGCGGGATCTCCTAAACAATGCTGGATATCTGACCCACCAACACTTAATGATGCATTAGACAGACAAAGATAAAAGAATGTGGAAATTCAATCTCATTCACACTTACTGCCTGGCGAGGTTGCATTTGGTCGACCCCTTTTAAAAGTGGAGTGGAGATGCTAATGGACAGATGCAGGACACAGCCACGGGCAAATGGAGCTGTTTGGTTGATGTACATGGAAGTGATTGATGTCCATGTGTCTCTCATACGTGATGTTGGGCTAGTCTCATAAAAATGTCCAAGTCACATTTCACCCCAAAAAAACATGAAATCATATTATGCATACAGAAACCGGAGCCTATTTTGTAAGCAATAAGATTTAGTGACATTGCCTGCATGACTTATGCAAATATTATATGTCCTAAATATAGGCTTTATTTTTTCTTCCTGCAAAACGTGATTTCTTATGTTTGAAATATATATAAATTTCATTTCCTACACTCCAGACTTACATATACAGTGCAGCCTTTTAAATAATGAGAGTGCAAAATATAAAGCATCATTTTAAATAAAGCAGTAGTCATGAATTGCATATACAGCTTCTGTATATTTACACAAGCCCAAATAAGATCTCTGTTTTATCACACTGTGAAAAAATAACAAAAACCTCAAGCCTTTATTACAAGTTACCACTGCCTGTGTGACATTATAAGTGTTATAGAATAATTTAACTCTGCCTTGGGCTAAAAGCAGATAAAACTATAACTGGAAAAAATTAAAGAACAAAAAACAAACAAAAAACCCTTCTTTTCCCCACGAGCTGACAGTGTGTGTTCAGTTCAAAAGAAAGTACCTGTGTGAAATTCAAATGCATTTGACTACAGACTTCTGAGAACAACAAAGAACATTTCAAAGTAAAAAGTCAGTGCATGTCACTTTCAAAAGACGATACAAAGCAAAACTCCAAAACAACAAACCTGCATCAAAAAGATGAATAAAACTTATTCCTGACCAAATCAACCACAAACAAAAAGAAAATAGTGAAGCCTTAGATACTGTATGGCTGTAGGTTCCTTGACTCCTGTGGTGTTGTGAGAGCCGCCGTCTCAGAAGATGTGTTTGAGGTGTTTGATGCCATAGGTTTTAAAGAACACCAGTAAGATAAGAGTCCAAAGGCCCAAAATAAAGCCGTCTGGAGGGTGCCAGTCTTTCTGCTTGGGTTTCTGATGAAGACATAAAAAGGAGAACTCATTCCATTAAAAGGATCATATCATGAAAAATCTAATTTACTTTGACCTTTGAAAGAGAGTTTGATGTACTTTGAAGTACTGTAAGTTTCAATACTGAAAATATTATTGTTCATTTTGTGAACATTTTACACTGCATTGCGGGGTTGAGGCTGTTATTGCAGGATGGGGCTGCAAAAACGATATTAAAATCTACAACCTGCATTAAAAGTGTTATTACAGTAGCTCCTTTAGATGCAAAGGCATGAGACACCGCTTTCATAGAAATCATTTAGCATTCACGAACTGTTCCCGGTGTGAACAAAAAGAATTTTTGTGTTTAACAAAAGGAAAACGTACTTGACTTTATATGTCAGGAATTTGTTAAATGGTGAATTCAGTAGCAGAATGGAGCCTGACCCGAATGCTTTGCAAGTTTTCAGTTGATTGTAAAGGACTACTTGCCTCTGGAACACTACTGACAGCCACTTCTGAGGACGCTTTTTAACCAGAAAGTGAAAACTAAAAGTCAAGTTTAACCTCAAAAGCATCCAATATTGCAACTATAATACTTTTTCAAATTATTATTATTGCTATAACCGTAACATGATTCTGGAAAGGCTGCGTTACCTACAACACCACATATGCAAAAGCCGCTAAATGTCATCAAACGTCAAAAATGAGATAATGATATTGACCAGATGTTTTCGGGATGTATTAGATGTTCATCAAATACCTATGCTTCAAATCTGCTTAAAGGTGCAGTGTGTAATTTTTATAAGGATCTCTTGACAGAAATGCTAAGTAATATACAAAACAATATTATCAGGGATGTATAAAAACCTTTCATAATGAACCATTATCTTTTTATTACCTTAGAATGAGACATTTTTATCTACATACCGAGGGTCCCCTTACATGAAAGTCGCTATTTTGTGCCGACATGTTTCTACAGAAGCCCTTAACGGACAAACCTTGTCTCCGACCATGACATGTTTGTCCAGTGGCAGCTACCGTAGCTTTCCTATGCATTTCAAATGCGAGTGGTAAGCAATTCGCAACCTCACCACTAGATGCTACTAAAATTTAAACGCTGCACCTTTAAAGAGCACCTGTTTCACTGCTAAAAACAATGGTATTTTGTGTATTTAGTATAATAGACCCTTTTACTGTTTGTACACAATGATGACGTGGCAGCGTATGCGAACGCATTTTGGCAACGGAAGTATGGCAAGAATCAACAGTGAAGCAACACAGACAGAGAAAGTTATTTTAAAAAGTTGACTTTATCAACTTTTTCAAGACAGCTACCAGATCCATGTACTATAGTGGAGTGGATAGAAGATGTTGGCAGATGGCCAAATATAATTAGTATATTATATTAGTGCAACCAAACGCAACAACCAGAAATTTTGATGCTGGGAAACAATTTTAATAAACTTTCTGAGTTGCTTACAAGTTAGAACCAATGGGGAACAACACCACTTCTGTTGCCGAAATGCGCGCAGGCTATTTGATCATGTGAGCTGTAAAAGGGTCTATACAATGTGTTTCACTCTCTTCCTGGAATGCCCAGATTTGAAAATCTTTGTGTCCCTGATTGGTCAGCTTATCTGTACGTTGTGATTGGCCTGAATACCTCTGACATCAGCCGGAAACATGACGCTCCTTACCATGTTTGAAAGATTCGCTCACAATGCAAAGCTAACAGGAGTTAACTTACAGGCTGTGAGACAAAGCGGGAGGCATTATGATAATGTCAGTCTTTTCTACATCACTAATCCCAGGAAGTACACTATTGCCTACAATCCGTGTGTTTGTTGTGGTCCAAGAAAAGAGATTTACGTTGGACACAATAACTCGAGTCATTGTTTACTTTGGGGTATGTAGCTTTTGCATATCGTTAACAACACTTACACACAAAAGGAAATTTTAAACGTGAATCTAACCCTAACCCATTCAGACATAAAGCTTTTTTGTCAAAAAAAAGTTCAGCAAATTCAAAAAAAGTGTACAGAAGACAAATTGGATAAACGAAGGCAACTGTGGATCACATTTAAACTTCCCTTGTGAGTACTTAAACCTGAATACAATCAATTGTGGTAGTCACTTGGGTCACAGCGCCCCCTAATGTGTGGTTCAGTTTCTTAATTTTTACATTCTGACTTTCATCATTTGCAGTTTCTAGTTGCATTTTTAGTGACTGTGCTACTATTTACTATGTATTGTTTAAAGAAGTGGATTTTTTTTAGAAGTGGAAGCTTCACACTATGCAGTTATTTTACCTTAATATAACAGCTTCAAAGTTATTTCGGTGGTAAACAAGGTCATAGTAGGGCGAATCATCCTCCTGTTGAAGCTCAGGGAGGACGCCGCTAGCAAAACCAGCAATGCAAGCTTGAGAGAACCGTCCCTGACAAATCTTGCGAGAATCACGACTTGCTTTACGGCAACGTCGTCACACACGTTAGGTTTGTACGACTTTGTGCGGCGCTGCAAGTACCAACCGCCGGATGACGTCAAAGAACCGCAAGAATGATCCGAGATGGCACTTTGACGTCATCCGGCTGTGGGTTCTTGTAGCGCTGCATGAAGTCAATCAAGCCTATAACAACAACTGCACGCGGGAATTTGAGACGTGAGGAACATGTTATGAAATAATGCAATGTACACAATTATAACAATTGTCATGGCATTTTGTAATGTTTACATTACAATAAAAGAACACAAATGAAATTATACAGTAGACATGGACTATAGACTGTTTACTTGTGATTTAGCTGCAATCATGTAAAAACGTTATAAGCTAGCAAACGCGGTACTTTATTATTATATGCACTCTGCACTTGGCATAAACTTCTCATTATCCTATTACAATCATCTGTAGTTTAGTAGACTATGCAGTAGCCTAATATTTGTATGAAATTGTGAAACATTACCTGATCATTATCTTCGGAGATGTACTAGATTGGGAGTGGGAAATTACCACAGTTGCAAGTATTCTCCAGCGACTCTAGGGGTCGCTGTTGAACAAAAACGCTGAAAATGCATAGAGCGCATTTAAAGGGTTTTGAAGTGAAAGAGAGTCAAATATAAAAAAAATGTCTAATTTGTGAAAATAAGGCATTTAAGTTACTAACTAATAACCTTTTGCATTGCCATTAAAGTGAAATGACTGAACCTAAACATAAGAGCCTGTTAAAAAAAATGCAAGAAAACATGTCAGATGTACTTAGTGGGTTCTGCATCTGAACTCCTCAAATTTACTGCTATTGGTTAACATTACTTTCTGCTGACATCACCTACAGTAGACAGAGATAAACTGAAGGAAGATTAATGTAATGTGAAAAACAACTTGCACTGACATATCTTAACGTATATCCGTACCATTGTGTCATCTCAAGATGCACGCCAGTATTGTTTTTGTAAGGTATGTTTGTAAAAGCTCCTTAAATGTCCTAATATAACTAAGGCCTAGTCCCTGATTAATCTAAACCCTGTCCAGGAAACCACCTCATAAACCTCATGACTTAAAACATTAATGACTGACCTAAAAAATGGAAGAAGGAAGAAAGCAAGGAAAAAAATATTTTCTATCAGACCTCATCTGCCTCACTGTTTGCCCATTTATAGTGTACAGCCACATCATCACTTTGTGTATGAATATTACACATTTAAATCACCCACCATTAAACATGCATCACCAGACGCGCATTTATATGCTAATACAGACTGAATGTTCTACTGAGAAAAAAGATTTAACCTCTAAAAAGAAAATGGCCATAACTTTTCCAATTATATTAAGGGGGGAGCGAACGGCTGCATCCTTAAAGTTTCTTGCGTAACTGCAGATGAACATGACTGTGTGTTTAACTGAAGACTATCACCTCAAACAGAGCTACAGTACATCCTGAGACTCAACTTACAGTGACATATATGCTGGCAACCAGAGTGCAAATAATATGTGGATGCCACCACCCCCAGAAATCCCAAAAAAGAGTTCAATGTGACACATAAAATTCTGGGGAAAGATGAATATATGGTGCTGTACATGATTTTAAATGTCTACGTATAAGTGAATCTGTATTCACGTAGTGAAAGATGAGAGTGAGAACAGCAATAAAGGCTAAGAGCATCCTCCATCTGCATAATGCATCACAGCTGAGGGTGGAGGAAAGCGAAGATGTCCCGAGTGCTGAGGTAGTTAACCTCTGCAGATAAGAGACTAAGGGTGCAGACTGTACAAAAGGGGCCGTCTCACACGGATGAACAGGGACTGACAGATCGGCTCTGACAGACTGCTAGTTCTACCCCAGCGAGCATCTGAGGAACTGAGATGGAGTTAACTAGGATCACGACAAAGAGAAGAAAATATTAAAAATATTTGAAAATACTTAAAAAGTAATTGATCTTGTGGGCAAAGAAAATACAACACAGCATCATCTCAAAAAACACTTGCTTGTGGGTACTTCTCTTTGGAAATATTATGCCCATTTTACAAAATGTATAAGTCTCAGGTTTGCCTAGAATATGTCTGTGAAGTTTCAGCAAAGATAATTTGTTATAGAATGTCCAAAATGCCCCTATTTGGGTGGGATTTCATGTGTGTACCTTTAAATGCAAATGAGCTACTGCTTTTGGTTAAAAATAGATCTGATTCGTGTGAATACAGTCTGGGACAATAGTATCTTTAGCTGCTTTTGTGCAACAATGTGCTAACAAACTCATTTAGAAAAACTTTTGGGTAAAATTAACCAGACAGTAGTGGCTGTGGGCGGGGCTTTGTTAGTGTGACATCACATTAACAAGAGAATCAAAGCAGCATGTCTAATGAGACTGCTTTGTGGGGATTAAAATAAGGTGTGGGTGGATTTTTTTAACTGTCGTGTTTTATGTCCAAACGCCTTGTAAAAGAGGATTTTGTATAATATGTGCCCTTTAATACATGGTGTAACATTTAAATACAATAAGGACAACATTTGATAATTCTATCACATAATGCAAAGCTCATGGGACCAGGCTTACACTACAGCTGTTTAATCTGTTTTCTACAATTTACATTACAATATTCATGTACGTTACAAAGTAAGTCCTTCTTTGGTTGAGGAAAGAGAAAGAAATCTTCCGCGAATGTTGAGAAGAAAGATCAAAAGTGTTAACAGATCAACCTTGACTTGTTAACAAACATACCATACTGGTTTCCATGGAAATTATTAACACTACATATGTAATACTTGAGTAAATATAGACTTCAGAGCTAAATCATAAGCTGACATTCATTCATTCATCTTTAGCCTTCTAAAGATTTGAAAGAAGCCATAACACAGCAAATAGGATTTTGGAAGATGTCTGCAGGGATTTGTTCCCATTCAGACACAAGAGCATCAATGGGGTCAGGCACTGATGGTTGGGTGATGTGCTCTGGCTCACAGTCGCCATTCTAAATCATTTTAAGGGTGTTCAATGGGCTTAGGGTCTGGGCTTTGTGCAAGCCAGTTTTCCACACCAGACTCAGTAAATCATTTCTTTATGGACCTTTCTTTGTGCACCGGGGAATAATCACGCTGAAACAGAAAAGATACGGCTTGTTCATCTAAAAATGTTTGTCTAAGCTCTTGGCAGGACTGTATGCTTGGTTTTATGCACCTATTAGTAATGGATGTTGCTGAAATAATCAAACCTGCTAATTAGAAGGACAATTGACCTAACTATATGATGGTACATATATTCTGAGTAAAATTTAAGTTCTCTCTGGAAATACAAGCTCGTATTGTATGCTGTGTTGAATAATACGCAACTACATAAACGCAACTTCCTTGAATTGTACCACATAAATAAAGTCACGTTAAACATCAATAAGTCAAGATAGCAACGTATGTTTTATATTACTTTAAAGGGACACTCACTTTTTTTGAAAATATGCTCATTTACCTGCTCTCCTACAGTTAAACATTTGATTATTACTGTTTTGGAATCCATTCAGGCGATCTCTGGGTCTGGACGTACCACTTTTAGCATAGCTTAGCATAATCCATTGAATCTGATTAGACCATTAGCATTGCAGGTTTAAAAATAACCAAAGAGTTTCTATATTTTTTCCATTTAAAACTTGACTCTTCTGTAGTTACATTGTGTACCAAGAGTGACGGAAAATTAAAAGTTGCTGTTTTCTAGGCAGGTATTGCTAGTCTCATTCTGGCATATAATCAAGGACTTTGCTGCCATACCATGGCTGCAGGAGAGGCAATGATATTACGCAGTGCCCCAAAATAGTCCCCTGCTATTGAAAGTTACCAAGGGGACTACTTTCGGGTGCTGCGTAATATCCAAAGTCCTTGATTATTATGCCAGAATGAGAGTATAGTTCCTAGCCATATCTGCCTAGAAAATCGCAACTTTAAATTTTCCGTCACTCTTGGTATACAATGTAACTACAGAAGATTAAAGTTCTAAATAGGACAAATATTGAAACTCTTTGGTTATTTTTTAGCACGATGCCAATGGTCCAATCAGATCCAATGGATTATGCCAAGCCATGCCAAATGGTGGTACAGCCAGACCCAGAGATCAGCTGAATGGACTCCAAAACGGCAAAAATCAAATGTCTACCTCTAGGGGAGCAGGAAAATGAGCACATTCTCAAAAAAAATGGAATGTCCCTTTAAGTTAAATTAATCAATATAATAAATCAATAAATGGTAATTTACAATAACTTTGTTACTAACGTAAATACTTTGTAATTGTGTTACAACCAAAAAAGAGCCCAAAAGCTCACAAAGTCTGTTAACTAACTTTATTCTTCCCCAACATAAATTCTGTCAAACCTCATCCTTCTCAGAGAGGAAATGATTTGCAGTTTGACTGGTTCCCAACCCAGCCAGAAAAGGACAAAGGGAATACAAGCGTGCCTCCTCCTCCTTCAGTGTTGATTCCCTAAAGCCATGAGGCTGAGGCATCAATATGTCAAGTGACCAAATAACTATTCAAAGCTGAAGACAAGCCTTCTCAGAGCAAAATCATCACAGCAAGCCAAGTAATTGAGTTTGGAGAAAAGCACCTTCAGCTGGGTACACTGTGATTAGTCGCTGACATTTAAGCTGGATTTAGAAGCAGGAACAAACAGTGTGGAAAAGGGGAAAACCTCATCTGGATATAGACACTTTGACGACATCAAGTGTCCTCAGAAGATGGAGGTTACAGTACTCGCTCTCTTGAGTTATCGCCAATATGACACCATACACCGACTGCTCTTTCAACTAAATTGCGAATAGTTTTGGAACAAGGAAAGTTATCACTTTGGTACTTCGAATCATTCTGTACTTTTCTGAAATGCTCTTTAAAATCAGTACTCTACTAAAATACTATAATTTAACCGCACTTTGATCATTACAGGTTAAGAAAGGAAGAAGAGACATCCGAAGACTTGAAAACTTTAAAAATACATGTTGTTTTGTGAAGGATGACCTTAAAAGTTTTCTGGTTGTTCTAAAGGCTTTCAAACACAGTAAAACTTTAACTGGCCCAAAGCTACATTTTTAAATCGAACATTTAAAGGGGCTCCGAATGGAAAAGAGCACAGCGACGCACATTTTCAGTCTACACAAAGTCTGATAAATATCTGACTGAATGTAACTGCAGGGGAAACAAACAAAAAAGTCTCGATGGGAAGTAAAGGAAGGGTCATAGAAGTATAAAACACCCAAGAATAGGCCCATGAAATAAAATCACTTTTTTTAAACACATGAGGGTCACCTGCAAGTGTAAGTGTTGCTATGTACAATTAAATACTAATAATTATCAAACATGGTTTCTTACATAATTTTGGTTTAAGGGTTTACATGTAAATCAATATAGCAAGCAAGATATATGCAATCTGCATATGACAAAACACAGAGATCTATTCACACAAGACATAACAATCTAGGTATGACAATTGGGTTTGCTCAAACCTGCAGACCTTTCTTTGATAGAAGTACACCACTTGAGACGGTTACGTGACCTCTTATAGAGGCACAAAACCTTCTCTACATCTCACACTCGACCCTCACACTACTGATTCTCTGGGCTCATCTCTATTGTAATGGGCTTCTTTTTGGTGAACTCTCAGCTACTTCTGAACAAATACACGGTGTGAGCATTTCAATTGATAAGAAATGTCCAAACATTTTTTTTGCACTTAAATTTTTAAATTTGATCAACTTGGATTTACAAGTAATGAGCTTATACAAGTAATGTATCAAATAAATTTAAAATCAGTTAAGCTAATTCAACTTTATTTTATAAGTTACAGCAACTCATCACACGTTGAGATTACTAGTAAATCAGTGTTTCCCATACATTGATTTACCTGTGGCGTCCCTACGATATGGTATGCCCGCGCACGTGTTAGGTAGTTGTTATGGTGCGTTTACACCAGCCGCGGTAGAGGTGGCAAAAATGCGCAAATCGCGTGTAGTTTGACGCTTGAACATTTTGAGTTTACACACTTCATTCGCGCATGAAAGCTGCGCGTGAAATTCAAGTCATTCGAGACATTCAAGCGTAAATTCGCGTCATGGGAGGGGATTCTGCGACTTCACTGAGACTCCGCTCGCTTCCTGTAATCACGTCACTACTACGGCAAGGTCCTGATTGGTTAACACGGGGGGAAATCCGCCAAGATTCAGATTTTTCAACTTGCGCGTTTCCCGCAGCAACTCTCAGTTCAGCCATCCGCGCCATACGCACGTACCGCGCCGCAGAATGCTTAATTGCAACCAGTCGATCGCAAAGGCAATGCCAGTAGATCGCAAATAAGTTAACTGCTTCTCCACGCGTGAAATTGCCATTGTGGTCTTATGCTACATACACACCAAACGCGGGGCATTGCATTACTCGCTCTAGATTACTCAACGGATTTAACTTAATGTCTTGCGAATTTTTCAATATTTTCAACTTGGGCGAAGACACGTGTTTTCGCGGCAAACCCATCGCCCATATCAAGTCATTTGCATCACCCCACGCGAGGACGCGTCTGATCGCGTCTTTGCATTGAATTTGTATGTAATCTACTCGCGCAAATCTTTAAACTTGCATCTGGTGTGAACTCACAGTTAGAGTAATTGTGAAACACGCAAGTATTTTTGAGTTGCT
The DNA here is from genome assembly GCF_027580225.2 of Misgurnus anguillicaudatus. Lineage (NCBI taxonomy): Eukaryota > Metazoa > Chordata > Actinopteri > Cypriniformes > Cobitidae > Misgurnus > Misgurnus anguillicaudatus. The sequence goes on from NC_073338.2 coordinate 33,698,398, forward strand.
GTGCCTTTCTTTTCAAATGTGTTTTTATAAATCTTCTGCCAGGCCGCTGCAGCTCAGTCTAACTTCCGAAATTCCCCAGGATGCACATTCTTTCCTTCATGCAGGAGCTGATCCACACACATGGCGTGTACGCGCACACTCAAAAAGAATAGAGTAATGGTGACAACACTAAATTCAATGTAGAGATATATGCAGTATAGTCCTAACAAGCATTTAAAGTGTAACTGTGTTTTTTAGCAGGTAGATCTTGTCGGCTTTATCATTTTAAAGAAGATCACCACACAAAAAAGTCTGGACACCCCTGACTTAACATGTAAATCACCCGCACTTGCTGCCTCTACCGCGTCTGGTGTGAACGCCCAGTAACTCTGTGTAACAGCAACAGTGTATCCTCTCATATTTCTGAATTGTCTGCGCAATACGTGATATACAATAAAACTATCACTCACATATAAAATAAATAAACTCTCATAACACAACAACACAATGATGAAAAGAGCAACAGCAGTAAGGCTTCAATCTAAATGCATTGGTGATTTTGTCAGATGATGTTGTGTTTATAAATAAGGATTTTAGCAGCAGTTAAAGGAACAGCTGGTTAAACACGAGGTGTTACTGGGTCGTGTTAGGCACTATTTTATAGCCTACTCCGATTAAAAACCTTGAATTTGTGCGTGAATCAGCTTTGAATAGCCCTAATCTCTCTCTCTCTCTCTCTCTCTCTCTCTCTCTCTCTCTCTCTCTCTCTCTCTCTCTCTCTCTCTCTCTCATAAAGCAAGATAAGAAAAATCACAGATTTGATGAATTAGCTTTAGATATGGAGATCACATGTGTCTTTGAATTAAAGCAAGAACCATAGAACAAACCACAGGAGAATGTGATCTATAAAACAATCCTGTTTAGATTAAACACCTTTAGACACTTTCAACGGATGCACGTACGGTGACGCGCTTACGCATCTGGTTGAAACTTTACATCTGGCCTCTGTTTGTTTAATGGCCTGACTAGTTGCTAAACTGAACTCTTGAACAAATACCTTGTCGAAAATAACAATTCCTATGTAATTTACTTGTTGTTTACTTTGCTTGTTCTATAAATAAACTTAAAAGGACTTTGTTGTTATTGATTCTTAGCTGAGTTTACCAGAAATTACATGTGCTCCACAAAAACGGTTGGTTTATATACTGCTGAAACGTCCATATTAATGGACTGAAAATATTTGATGTGTAATGCTGTGGTTCATTTAGAATATACTAGTCTGTATTTTTGTGAAGTGATTTATGATCACTTTCTATGACCTTTGTGTATGAAAAGTGCTACACTGTCCAAAAAAGGACAACCCAATAAATTTTAACTATAAACTAAAATTATGTACATTGCGAACACAATTCAAAAGTACAGTCAAGGCAGATATTCCCCCCATTAAATGTGCATTCAAACTGACTGTGATTAAACGGATGGAGGTCGCCAAATCTACTGTTGATTGTGTTCATAACTGCATAATAAGGCTGATTATGTGACCTCCATAATCTGAATTCCATTTGTCTGTCTCTGCATTGTGTTCTGCTCATTTCCAAAAAGTAAAACTTTGCTCAACTGTGTCACATAATCAGCAGTAGTCGTCTGTAACCTCAAAACTTTTGTGAATATGAAAGATCTGTGGGTGCTTTGTCACTGCAAGTCACTTAATGTGTATGAATGGATTCTTGTAAAGTCTCCTTGTTATTTTGTACATCACACACAAAAACAATGCATCAAAGCAGATCTGTCCCTAAACAGGCTTGTTTGGCACTATATTTGGGAACTTATAAATGTACAGTGCCTTCCAGGAGACTCGTATTCAGTTGGAGTTTGAAAATGGTGGCACATCACACCAAAGCTATTGTGCCTGGAAGAAAATGCCAAAATCATATCTTAACTTCAAGTGTTATTTCACTGATAAAAAACAGCATATACTTTAAATCTTCTGAAGAAATAAAAATAAATTATTCCCAACTAAAAATCATATAATTTTAACAAGAATTTATTTAGAGTTCTTGGAATTCCAAAAGCAATGCAAATGAGTAAATAAAGAAGAAAAGGCCCAACCTGGCCATGTACCTCCCCAAAATACCCGGAATGGCACTAACTGGAACTGATGCAGAAAGATAAAGAGCAAAGAAATGAAAGAGAGATGCAGTAAGATTGAAAGAGAGAGAGAGAGAGAGAGAGAGAAAGAGATCAAAGGTTCTGATGGAGTCTGCATGAGACCGGTAATAGAGTCCAGCACTCTGTGGGAAGGAACGTCCAATCACCAGATTTCTGAACGGTTGCTGGAGGATCAGCTCATCCTATAGCCCTCAATCTCCCACTGTTTCATTCATATCCCTGCATAACTCCACTGTTTTTGATCCGGAACAGAACATTCACACGTGTAGAAATATCACTCGCAAAGCTCAATTGTGGCAATCTGATATCCTGATAATACAAGCAATAGTGACTCGTGACACCATGTATCCTCTGCAATATGCCGTAGTCTTCCGGACAATTTCTTTAACCTATTGGGACTTGTACAGCGACAAGCACTGCATCAAAATGAAGAAGGTGACCTGTCATCCACAATTCAATATGGCAATCGCTTTCCTCTATCTTTGAAAATGTCCTGCAGTAGCACACAAAAAGAATACTGAAATATGTTTTCAGAAAGCATGTGTTTAAGAGGGTGAACCCAAAATGTGCTTCATGTGCTTTGTCACTGCGACCACAATTTTTCATCAAGATTTTCAACGTCCTCGTAATTTTTTTTCTTACAGTGGTGACCACGTTCGTTCATTTTATCGCGGTTTGCCAAAACTCGGCCAAATTATAAAATCGGTCAACCTCTAATCCAAATGGTCATTGGCAAACTTAAGACGGGCCTGGGCATGTGCTGGTTTAAGCAGGGGAACCTTCCGTGCTATGCATGATTTCAAACCATGGCGTCTTAGTGTATTACCAACATTAACCTTGGAAATGGTGGTCCCAGCTCTTTTCAGGTCATTGACCAGCTCCTCTCATGTAGTTCTGGACTGATTTCTCACCTTTCTTAGGATAATTGAGACCCCACGAGGTGAGATCTTGCATGGAGCCCCAGTCTGAGGGAGATTGACAGTCATGTTTAGCTCCTTCCATTTTCTAATGATTGCTCCAACAGTGGACCTTTTTTCACCATGCTGCTTGGTAATTTCCCCGTAGCCCTTTCCAGCTTTATGGAGGTGTGCAATTTTGTCTCTAGTGTCTTTGGACAGCTCTTTGGTCTTGGCCATGTTAGCAGTTGGATTCTTACGGATTGTATGGGGTGGACAGGTGTCTTTATGCAGCTAACGACCTCAAACAGGTCATACAAATATAAATAGTTAAAAAATCATACATTGTGATTTCTGGATTTTTTTTAGATTATGTTTCTCACAGTGGACATGCACATACGATGACAATTTCAGACCCCTCCATAATTTCTAAGTGGGAAAACTTGCAAAATAGAAGGGTGTTCAAATACTTATTTTACTCACTGTATATGATGTAAACAAAAACTTTTATTCTGCTATAGATTAGGTAAGGAAAAATTGACGACGGGCCATTGAATTATAAGAAAATTAATGCACACCCGCTTCGCATCGTAGACACAGCACCACCTCGGGTGTGCATTACTTTTCAATAAATTAATGGCCTGTTAATTAATTATTCTGCTTATACTACGATTACCACACCTCAAGACATCACATGATATATTTAAAGGGATTCGTCCGGTTTTTGTACTTAAATCGCTATTGTGAGTAGGACTATTTCTTCGCGTCTCATCCAACGGCTCTTTTGCTTGTTCCAAAACGTTATTTTAAAGATGGCAATAGAGGCTTGAGCCATTGATAGCATTCTAATGCAGTTATTAATGGAGTTATTAAAAGAGAGCGAGAGTTACAGAGACACAGAGAGAGAGAGCTAGAGAGAGAGGGCAAGTGAACGAGGCTTCCTCTGTGCGTCTCTAAACAGCACTATTATTGCCTCGGAAAATCATCTGTCTTGTTGTTTTTGTTAGTTTGTTAGAGTTCGTTAGAGTTAACTATGCAAAGTGATATGGAACTGTAATGCGGTCAAGAAAGCTGCCTGGAACTATGTTCGCAGTGCGTTTCTCAGAAAATAATTGCACACCTCAGAATGTTCATCAGCCAATCAGATTCAAGCATTCAACGGACCCGTAGTATAATCGCGATTAATCGTTATGCATCCCTACTCACAATGATTACAGATGGACTGGGAAAAGTGGCTGTACAGCACAACAACAAGAACTTTAATATTACGCATCAGCTGCTTTCAGTGCAGACTACTTTGTTGGTCACAAAAGGAGCTAGATTTGTCACATCAGTCTGGCCAACTTTATGAGAAAACTTAATGTGCTGAGGAAATTATTCTGATCCCCATCCATTAACGTTAATGGTTTAAGGAGCTGCAGCAGAGCTCATTTTCCATCCCTGATGTAAACCACCATTCTCCTGGTGGAAATACATGGAACAGGGCCAGCAATGTGTCTGGCACCAGCAATGTGTCCATAAAAAAGAAGTAGGTGTGAATGCAAAAAGAGCTGGGTTCTCATTTACTCAATTCAGCAACTAAAAAAGGTGTGAATTTGGATCTTTTCCATTTATTTCAAGTATTAAAGCACACTACCAGACTCGAGATTTTCACTCTGCACCTACAACAACACAACTTATTTTTAAAGGTAGCTGTGTTGTTGAGTAATGACATAGTCACGGTAAAGACTATGTGAGTCAACTGCAAGATCATCTGCATGCTAGAAGACAATTGCCAACAGGCACACGCTAGACTAGTCACCGACTAGATGCAGAATAAAAACTCTTTTCTCATCACAAATGTGTACAGTTAACACAAAAAAAACATAGCCACTATTTATGCAATAGTGTACAAAAGGCTGTGCTACAGTATATAAAAAATGTAAATGGTGCAATTTTATGAACAACATTAAGCCATATCCCAACTTATAATAACACAGCCTTGAGTCTGATGGCTTTTAAAAAAAGCTACCACATTATACAAAAAATCAAGGACACAAATGTTTATTTAAATTATATTCAAAATATAAAACCTAGTAGCTATTTACTCTACTTAAGGCAAAAAAGGTACTATACAACATATGGGTGGTCTACTGTTATTTCATGCATTCTGACTTGTTAACACAGTTAAAGAGTTAGATTCCTCATGCTAAACATGGGCAAAAGTTCAAAGATCCATTTGGACGTATGACGAAGTATTCCTGTGCCGAATGCCCTTTTTTGCTGGCAGTATAGTGGAACTCCTTGTATGGGCACTTCACTCGGAATAGCGCACGCACAACCACACAAGAGCTGACACAAAATCTACGTCACCAAAAACAAGTGTGTTGTTGTTGTTTATGAGCAAAATTTAAGCTTGTTTAACTCTTTCACCGCCAGCATTTTTCATGATTTTCACAAAAGTTTAATGCCTTCCAGAAAATGCTTCTTTTTAAATATATAAACATATAATATATAAAATAAAAGAACAGACCCTCTGCTTTCAAACAAAAAAATCCGTTTCATCCTACCTTCATGTGTTCTGTTTTATCACCTCTCAAATATGTGTAGGTTTCATCAAAAACAGCAAATTTCAGCAAAAAGCTGAGATAATTCCATTTTTGTGAAGGACTTTTGATAGAGATCAGATGCAGAGCGATCTTTAAAACATACACGGACTTACAGCTGTTTGCCCTAAATCTTACTCAGATTGACGAGATATCAATGGATGTAGTTTGTTTATCCCGGCCAGAAGCAGAGTTGTGCGTGTGTGCGCTGGATTTTGTTGAAATGGGGCGGTCCCAACCGGGTCATAAGTTGCGGGCGGTAAGTAAAAACTGAATCAAATGTCTGTGTTTTTTTGCAATTGCCGCGTAAGTGCATATAATAAAAACAACACAAACATGTAATGAATCATAGAGGCTGTTTACACTTGGCATTAACATGCGTTTTCGTCGATCGGATCACAAGTGGACAACATTAATGCCAGGTGTAAACGGTGTTCAAAAAGTGTTGAGCTCGTCCACTTTCGACGACTTTCAACCACATTCAGGGGTAGTCGAAACCCCTTTCGATTGGATTGCTTCTGTAGTGTAAACGCACATGTGGTTGAATGTGTTCGAACAGCCACACGCGACCGCCTTCTCTCCGCCCATTCATCTAATCTGAGGTAGTGTTGGGCGATATGCCCCATTTTGAGATCGTCCTATCGTCAGCCTGTGAGATCGGCGATACACGATAGTATCGGGGGGCGGGGCAGTAGTTTATTCATTTTTCATTTGTTAATTTTTTACTCATTATAACAAGTCACTTGATTGCTGGACAAAAGAAACAAGAGCAACACCGTCATGACAGCAACCTTCTTAAAACTGATGCCATTAATGCGAACGCGTCATTAAAACCCTAACCATGATTAATTAATAACTGTAAAAACATGCACCTGTGCACACACATGCGCGCACATACATACAAACCATTTAATCCATTTGTTTAGTGCTGTTGCAGAAGGCTACACGTGTCAAGCAGTGGTGCTCTCAGAGGTGCCTTTTGAAACACATTGGTCCAGCGGAACGCGATTATATTTTAAACACAATCATATTTTAAACACGAGGGACGTGTTGCTACAACTCCTTGAAATGCATATCATAAACAGGATTAATGCATGGTGATCTGACTTCGGACCGAGCACAGCTCCCTGCAAGTCCGCGAGAGTGAGAGAGGCGCCAATATGCAGCGGGTCATATTTTAAACAAAAAGTAAAGTTTGCCTCAGCTCGCATGAAACGCATTACACTGAACATAATACATAAGGATTACTAATTTAGTTTATGTTTAGACTTCGGACAGACGCGAGAGCGCGTGCACGTGAGACAGAGAGAAGCGCAGCTGCTCATGACGCGGCGCGCTGGATTTAGTGCTAGAAGGAATCCAAGACGCGCACATCAACTGCAGGTATGTGCAAGAAGAAATTCTCTATTTACAAGCTCTCCTCGTAAAGTGAAGCTCACAAACCCTCATGCGAGGAAAAGCAGGCAATGTGGATGTTAATGTAAAACTATGATGATAATAATAACCCTTCGCCAACAATCGTCATGACTATCGCCATGAAAGCCTGCCATTGGCGATATGTCTGAAGATCGTCGATACACGATACTATCGTCTATCGGCACAACCCTAATCTGAGGTACTGAACACAATGTTTTATGTCTTTTCTGACTTCTGGCGCGAACACACAGTGAACAGCGCTATTTTTAACCTTTCATTGATAAAACTAAAGCTGCTGATCTCCGCAATTTAATTTGCAAGCGTGTGAAAGTTGCGCGATCCTATTTCATCAATTGCACTGAAAATTCAGAGAAAGCTCTAACATATACATGTACAAAACACTGTGCAGCATCTTTACTTAATACACAAGCAGTGGACTCCGACATAACATTAGTTCGCGTCCATATAAACTCGTCATTACTCCCGCTCGCGTTTAAATGACAGCGGAGAGATTCGCCCACCGTCTCCACAGACCACCCCCTCACAGTATTCAGGACAGAAGCGGTCGAAAGTGGACAAAAGAGACAGATTTAAAGGTGCTCTAAGCGAATTTAAGCGTTTTAGACCACAAAACACCTCATTATCTGCTTGCTGCCTGTCCGCTGATCAAACTGTAAAAAAAGCGCGATCTCAGACAGCCCAGGCTCCACAAACTGCAATAAGAACAAAGTGGCCAAACCTACAAACAGAAACCATAACAAAGTGTTCCAGACAATAAACGACGAAAAGGATTTGAGGGTGGGGGTTGGGCACGTTCATGAAAGCACGGAAGGGAGTGGGAGGAGTTAGCTACGCTCCGTTTGTTTGAAAACAGTTCAAACATCAACAAAAAGTGACGTCACACAGATTCGCTTAGAGCGCCTTTAAATACCAGGTGTAAATGTGATCTGTCTCTCGTCCACTTGTGATCCGATCAATGAAAACACATCTTAATACCAAGTGTAAACAGCCCCCAGATAATCGGATTGCTTTTGTAGTGGAAATGCACATGTAGTTGAATGTGTTCGAACAGCCACAGGAGACCGCCTTCTCTCTGCCTATTTATATAATCTGAGGTACTGAACACAATGTTTTGCGTCTTTTCTGACTTATGCAGAGAAAGCAGGATATGTTTTATGTGTTTCGTTTGCTTGTGATTCTCCCTGCCCGGGGTAAACCTCCAGGAGCTTGGCTTTTTTAGGAAAGTAGCGGTACAGCTGATCTGTCTTTATAAATCGAATAAAACTAAAGACTCTTCGGAGAAATAAAGAATGCAATGCTACTCTGTACAGTAGGTACTCAAGATTAACGTCAGATTAGCAGAAACAGCATTTGTTATGTGATCTTTAAAGACCTTAGTCCTTACTTACAGCAAATCTTATTAATGCTAAGTAAAATGTCAGTACATCTAACTAACTGTGTCATGCCACAGTTGCTGTTTCTTGCTGCTTTTTAAACCAATTACCACATCTGCTTTTATACCAAAACATACTTCAGTTTAGAATAGATTAGCCGAGCACTCTCCAGTAGTTTTCCATCTCACAATCATGAATATTCAAAAGAACTATGTCCTCATTTACATGCTACACAAGAAGAATTAACTAAACTTACCTGATGAATAATTTGAGCCACTGGAAGCTGGTCCACGTACGTCAACGATTCAACCTGAAGAGCGGCGTTTCCAGACCTGAAACGAAACGAAAGAGCGACTGTCACAGACAAAAGAAATGCTTCTTCAAATGCAGTTTGTAGTTCAACCAATAAAACAGCATTTAGACTAAACAAACGACATGTGTTGATGAAAATAAATACTCGTTTTGGCAAAACAAGTAATTTGTTTTGTCTAAACAAAAATGTGGAAAAATGTACTCTCTCTCTCTACAAAACTCTAGCCACATTACTATGCATGAGCCGAGGATGCAAAGACCTTGCCAATGGACAACCTTGCCCTCCGCAATTGCCCACAGTCTGCTCATTTGAGTGGTAGGATGATGTTTTGAAGCTCTTTGTAGGCCAGCAAAGCTCTGAGAGACAGAACCAGACGAAACCCTTTAGAGTCAGCTTCAGGCCGTCTGTCTGCGGCTTCATACATGAGTGGCTGCTGAAATTAAATTCAGGAGGCAGCTCTCGATTCCACACAACAACGTGTGTGATCCGGAGTGAAAGGGCGCCAAAACAAACACAGAGTCTTAATAATGAATGGAAAAGAAGCTAAGGAAAAGGATACTTTGGGCCCTGACATAACCTCAGTGAAATCCCATTAGACTCGATTACATTTTTCCATTACCCGCAATTTCTCCTCGTATAATACGTATCAGTATATTTTCTCAAGAAAATATGCATTCGGATTTGGCTGGAGCAACACTATTATACGCTTAGAACGAAAAATAAAATGATTTGGGGAGGAAAAAAGCAGCTTTTCAGATATTCTTGGGTTGACGTGTGGGTGGTGATTGACAGGTAATTTCAGAGGTGTCTGTGCTATTCACTGAACAAACAGCAAACAAACTGGAAAGTGTGTTTGCATGAATAATGAGGACTGGAGGTTAACAAAAAGAGTGTGCTGCAGCTATATATCGGAGACTGGAGGCAATTGGTAATCTATAGGTGGCCACGGCATTTCAGCCAACAAATCACTTCTGTATTTCAATGAGAAGCCTGGGCTGAGAATTCATGGCCCACCCGGAGATGAGGCTTTTTCTATTAGCTGACAAAATGGCCTGTCAATCTAGCCATGTGCATGGTATAGCCACACTGAATCACATTTGGCTCAAATGGCTAAACTTGAATTACAGAATAAAAAAACAGAAAGCAGACTCCTACCTAGACCTAAACACTTGCAAAGTAACAGTGTAAAATGTTCAGACACAACAATGCAACAAATCGTTTTCTTACATAGCCTACTCTGTATATTGACGATTAATTTATTGATAATTTTTATTAAGGTAATGTGAGTGATGTTTGCCTGTCTAAGCTCACGTGGTTGCCAGTGTGTTCAGAGCTCTCTTAGTATATTTCTATGGGTTTTTGGGTGGATGCTAGGTGGTTGCTTACAAAGAGTTATATCGAGTTTTGGTCATATATCAGCATTTTTTCCACAGCTGGATATGGGATGAGACTATATATGAAGAGCTTGGTTCCGAAACGAATTTCGGTAAAAAATGTGTTCTATACCAAGAAAGTGAAAAAATGAAAAACACTACTTTCTGTTAAAAACTTTCACATAGCATCTTCGGGTTATAATAACATTAAAAATTCAAATCCATAATTGGATTTTCAAAGATTTATTATTAAAAAAAAAATTCCACAAAATGCAATAAATCCATGACGTTTTTTCCCCAAAATGCTATAAATCTATTGAATCAATATATAAATGTGTATTCATCTTTGCCATGTTATATTCAATTAGTTGACTAGTGGTATATACTGATTAAAAAATAAACATTAATGGCATTAAAATCCTTACTTTGTCATACAGTCATTGCTGCGGTTATACTTGAGATGTCGTCCTTTAACATTTTTCACAGCGATCAACTGTAAAATGTATTGGTCCTGCTCGATTTTTGTTGGCTTCGCGTAAAATAATGGAAAGTTTTTTATAAGATCCCTTGGGGTCAATGTGTTAGCATGACAGAAGCTTTTTTCATTTTTTTCAATTATTAGATGTTGATGGCTTACATTTCTTTCCCGTCACAGAAAACCACCACAGGTTTATCAATGCCATCAAAGTATTATTTCGTTTTTGTTTGTTGATCACGAAGTACAAGATGAGGAAAACTAGGATTCAGTGTATTCAAAGTGCCTTCATTGTTGTTTACAATGCGTGGAATGGTGCGCTGTGATTTGTTGAGCGGATTTATTGCATGTTGAAGAAAAGGAGAATATTGTATTTTGCGTAAAATTAAGAATTTACTTTTAAATACTGACCTGATACAATACTGATTTTGGTGGTAACTAATAAAAAAAAGGTGTTTATCGCGTTTTGGAACCAAACTCTTCATATATACACCGCCTTATTCAGTATGAGCTGATTTGACCCTCCTTTGCAAGAGAAGCTCTGCAAGAAATGTACACCGACGTCAGATGTAAGCTTTCCAACCAGCTTTTAACCTTTTCCCCGCCAATGACGAGTTATCTCGTCAATTAAGAGAAAACGCTTTCCTGCCGATGACGAGTTTTTACAGCAATCCATATTTCCTCTATTATCCAGTAGGTGGCGCTCTTACCCAACATTTTAAACACTGAAGCATGGCTAACAACTTTTTTAAGTTGTCAAGTTCTATTATCAATCTGTCTTTGAATCTTATTTTTATCATACACTGTTTCAATAAAGGTGATAATGACAGGCTTTGACTTACATTAAAACATTTATTGCACTTTCTAGAATATTTCGGGTTATTTATCGTATATCGCCACACATCCCAAAATTCCAAAGATATGAATTTAGGTCAATATTGCCCAGCCCTAGATATGATATACTGGTTCCTACACACTCTTAGAAAGGATTTACACATCTTGGTGCGTTAAGCTTTTAACACAATATGTGCAATTTTAACACATTATGTGTCATTTTGTGTTGATTTTGTGTTAAAATATAACACAAGTTGTGTTAAAAGTAACACAAAATGTGTTGTTTCAACAATAACAGAGATGGGTGGATTCTGGGACAATGCATTTAGTGTGTTGTCCCAGAATCAACACTAATGTGTTTTTAACACATTCGTTCTAAGAGTGCACAGCACAGCTCTCTTCAACAAGTCACTAAATCTGAGGTATCATCCTTGACTGTAGCACAAACAGTACTAGAGCCCGACCGATATATCGGCAGGCCGATATTAGGCACTTTCCAAACTATCGGTAACGGCATTCATAATGGCCGATAAATTAATATAAAAAATAAAAAAAACGGACGAAACACCCTTCAACCATGTCATGAGTGTTGCCGTTGAATAGTTTGTCCACCAGAGGGCACTCTACAACCTCCCTGTTGGCAACACTCGTGTATAACGCGTCACACATCCTGCAACCTGCTGATCCAGCCAGAGAGAACAAAGGTTAAGTGAGTTCATGGTGAGTTGGTCACGAGACAATAAAAGAAAAAGTTTCTTTTTAAAATGCATTATTATATTATTTAGTTAAAACTCATAAGTGACTACAAATAACTAATGTTAGGGAAATCTGTTAATGTTTTATTGTGCGTTTCTGAAAAAAAAAAATCGGCCGATATATCGGAATACCGGATTTTTAAAACCAACAAACATTTGTATCGGTATCGGCCTTCAAAATCCTTTATGGGTCTGGCTCTAAACAGTACAGACACAAAGTTTAATACAAGCTCCGTTCATAATAACAGCAATTTAATCGCTGGAGGTCACCAAGTCTCTGTGCTATTGGCTGCTGGTGCCTATAGTCTACTGCACATTGTATCAGGATTACATTACAGCTATGCATTTGCAGATACTATCCATAGTGACTTACTATGCATTACAAGCTACACATTTTATCAGTATGCATGCTCCCTGGGGATCAAACTCTTGACAGTTTGCACTGCTAATGCAATGATCTGCCAACGGAGATACCAACTGGGATCACCGTACTCAAGTTTGTTACATTATCAACATTCATTATCACATGAGATCAAAAGTGAAAATGAATTTCCATCTTTTCGTCGCTTTGTCACTGCAAAACGTTTTATGTGTTAATGCCACACGGGTTTTATTCAAATCTCTAACAGCCAAGCATGAAAAAATAATAATAGTGATCCTCGCCTTAGCAATTCCCCAAGCATTTCTGCAAATTTGGAAAATATATGGCAGCAAATTTATCGTTTACACAGAATAAACACTAAACAGATAAAATTATTCAACATCTGACGTGGCTACTATTTTCCACAATAAACTTTTAATCAGAGTTCAAACTTTATGGAAAAACCAAAATCTGAAGGTATCTCGGGAGCAGGCAATGTGTACATAGAGCGCACTCTCATTTCCTTTATGGCCACACCGCACCTTCTGATTTATTTTTCATTTCGTAACATCACCTGACATTTAATTACTTTGAGACTTGAGGCTTGCGCAAGGCAGTCAACATCATCACCTTGGGCAAACCTGAATTACAATACAATCTCGTAAAGAGTGGGCACGTATCATAAAGAGAAGTGGGGAGTCTATTAAACTGCCCTCTTTTGTAAAACTTCATTTACCTAATGGAAGCCCTCCAATACAGAGGCATGAACAATGCAGGCGAAAAACAGAATGACCACAAAATAATTTATTGTTTTCCACGCCTCTGTCATTCTCAAATGAGACATCTTATTCCAGGGGAACGTTTGAGTTGTGTTTTTGCAGAGAGTTCAGTGGAGCCCAACATATGCATATCACTCAATGAATCACATTTCAATCTCAAAGATGGATTTCAGCCGGCAGGGATAAAGTGAATACTTGCACTTCAATATAAAAATATATAAATATCTTTATGATTGATGCCTAGCCTGACTCCATACAAGCACATTGCTTTCATGTGACAGAGATACATGCTGCTCCAGATGTGACACAAGCAGTCCATATTGTCACAGGTGGACATAGTCACCGGTCATTAGACAAGGGCCAGTGGAGTAAAAATCAGACATGAGTCCTTGTCATAGCTTGATGGTGTAGAGTGGGGGGCGCTGGCAGTGCATGACATTTTTAGGACCCCCCCCCCCCCCTCAGGTGCATATGCTGCAGTTATAGATGTGGCCTTATATAGTTAGTTCTTTATAAATGCGTCATGACAGCCGTGACGGTGGAGTAATTGACAGGAGATAAGTGAAGGAAATTTAGTGAGGCAGAATACCACAAGCCTAAACTAAATGATCCGGCTAAATCCTGATTTTGTATGCTAACTACAAACTGCAAATTTTTTTTGACGATTATTATGGTATAATGAGGTTTATGTAATCAACACATACTCTGGCTATATTGTCAAAATCTGATTAGCTTGAGGCTGCTCTGCTACTAAGTCTAAGTAGTAAACCTAAGTAGTAAACTTTCGTCATGCTCTATTTTTATCACGTTTGTTTTAATACCCCCACAATAGTTTTAGAAGTACTCCATTAATTTTTATGTAAAGTAGTGCATAAAAATAGGCAAGAGCGGGGCACAACCTAACGGCTCTATCATTCAAAATATTTAAGTTAGATGAATAATTTTTTACACAATCAACACACACACATCTCTGCTACAAATGAACACTTAAAGTTTGCTTGTGGGTCCTATTGTTATTGTACAACTACACCAAAAGTGACAGGAGTGCAAACGTTACAACTTACCCCCCATATGTGGGGTTAATTGTAACAAACAGAGGGTTTGTTGTAACACCTGCTAGAAATTTTGTTTAAACATAAATGATTCAATAACATTCTGTCTATATACTAAAGGTGGATATTGTTTATATATCTGCCTACTGTATAATAGATAAATATCCACACATTCATCCATCCATGATTCCAATGCATATAAATAGATTTTTTTGAAAGGGCTGCACAATTAAAAGAAAAAAAAACTCATAATTGTGAGATATTTGCTCTGATATTGTATTAACAGTTATCATTTTGATTAATAGTATTTACATTGTTTTCATTTCATTATTATTGTATACTGGAGGCTTAGTTGTAACGCTGTGTGACAACTAACCCCGCAGTGTAAACATTTTTTACAATCCCAGCTATCACTTAATAGGAGTTGTTGACTTATTTTAAAATGGTGATATGTTTTAGGTAACAAGACAGTGATTAAAGTAATATAAGGTTGGATTTGGTGACTGACAAACCCAACTCAGAAATCAGGAAAAAACACTTAAGACAAAGAAATTTACTTCCATGCCTCCAAAACATTCTTTGTTCATTATCTTAACCAAAACACATCAAAACTTTTCACAAATTCACAGGAGATCATCTTCTGACAGTAAGAGAAAAAAACACACACAGACTCTCTCTAATGTAAAAAAAAAGTTTATAATTAGGCACTGCTTAGGTGCTGTACCAAAAATGCTTCAGGATGTTTATTTTGCTTCAACAGGAACTACCGATATAGTTTTCCAAACACTGCCTTTAGCTGTAATAACCAAATTAGATTTTTGTATGAACAAGGAAACAGAAATATGATGTCTTAAAACCATCCTGGGGTTACATGAGACAGAAAAACTGAGATGGCCTAAATCCATTTGAATTGTGAGAACATCTTGGAGGATGCTTTAAACAACCTGCAAAGATTACTTAAAACTGTGTGCGTGTGTACTAAGGGACCAATCTGTTTTAAAGTGGTAACAACAACAGCATTGGTTTGATTAAGTTTATAGTAGCTAATTGATAAATATTAAATTATTGATTATTGATAAAATTCTATTAATGACATCATGTTTAAAAACATTCTCACCTTACACTTTCAAGTGCCAAACATCTCTAGTATTGTCGTTTCCAGGTAGGTAACATGGGGATTTCTTGTTCATACAAAACATCTCACCTGATTATTATAGTTGATCTTTGGAAATCTGTATTGATATTATCTACTGACACAAAAGCAAAATATACATAAAATAACAATTTAAAGAGCACCTATCACATTGCTAAAACAAAGTTATTTTGTTATAACATTTTTTGTTATAATACAATGTGTTTGCATGTTTACAGTTCAAAAGCAAATTTTTTCCACATACTGTACATCATTGTTACTCAATAAATCCCTGTCTTTGTGTAATGCTCTGATTTGTACAAAGCTCATCGTTCTGAAAAGCGCAGTATCCGCCGATTGGCCAGCTAATCTGTACGTTGTGATTGGCCTTAATACATCTGACGCCAGAAATGTGACGCTCCTTACCATGTTTTGAAGATTAGCTCACAATGCAATGCTGACAGGAGTTAACATCGTCTTTACTTCCTTATATCAATACGAGCCGAATCTGATCCAGAAAATGCAGAAGACCAAATTGATTGATCAACTTTGCCAGCGCGGCTTTAGCAGGACGTAACTGATTGGTAAAGTAAGGATTACTAAAACATTAAAACCATGTCTGTATTTATGATCGTAGAAACAACAAGCGCTACTCTACACTGCTAAAACCTTGTATTTGAATCATGGGTTAGTCAGTAGTAAATTCTTTAAATATGAAACAATAGACTACTTACAGGCTGTGAGCCAAAAGTGGGTGGAATTATGATAATGACCGTCGTGTCCACGTCAACATGCCGAGGAAGTAAACTGTTGCCTACAATCCGTGCGTTTGTTGTAGTCCAAGAAAAAAGATTTACGTTGGAAACGATAACTCGCATCATTGTGTACTTTGGGATTGTACCTTTTGCATATCGTTAACATGTAATACACACTTACACACCAAAGGATGTGTAAAATTATGAATTAATGGGTGCTCTTTAAAAACTGGTTTAGCTTCTAATGTGCCTTAGACAGTGCTCACAGTGCTTTGCATGCAGTCTGATCAAAACTGTGGGTTCAAACTATCAAAAATCATGTTTAGGTCAAAAATCATAATTAGATTTTAAGTGCTGCTGTAATTTAACAGAATACAGATCAGATGGAAAGTTTATAAAAGTTTATACACCTTATTCTGACCCTGTATATATGTGTGTGTCATATACAGGTGTGTGGTGATTAATCAAACACATTCACATACAGTAGTAACTGTATCACAGATGAGTGAGAAAACCTACAACAAACTTGTAGGTGGGCTGATCTGGGCACAGGCTAGCGGAGGGTTAAATGTAACACAGACCTTTAACACAGGGTCAAGCGATTTGTGCTTTTGGTCTTTTTCCCTCACTGTCAGAATCAACTGTTAGCTAGAATTGAAAACATTTTTTACACAGCAAGGATAGTTAATACAAATAGGCATGGGTCGGTTACCGGTTTCAAGGTATACAGAGGTTTTAAACAGTCAAGGTTTCAAAACCACTCAAATATTCTGTGATACCATCTCCAAAGTATGAGCTGTGTTTATACAAAATTCATCAATCATGTGATTGATTTGATGTTTACATTTAATATATATTACGAAAATATTACATATTTTTTAAAAGCATATTATAATTTAAAGGCATTTGAAAATAACACATTTTAGTGTTGCAATGGCAATAACGCAACACCGTGAAACCATGGTAGTTTTGCTAAAGGTTATCATACCGAATCTTATACCGGCCCATGCCTAGTTACAAAGTGTTACAACTATGCCATCAACAGCAATAATGAAATAAAAGCAATGTATTTTCCTTTATTCAAAATGATATCTGTAATTGCATTATCTGGGGAATTTTTTTGTTATTTTTATCATAATATTGTTACCCTTCGTCAAATATCTATCATAGTGCATGTAATGATCCATAATAAAAGGATGGTTATATAATGAATTGATGGATGTGTGGATATCTGTTATAGAAAGATGCTCAAACAATATCCACGCTTATAGTATATAAATACAATAGTATTGAATTATTTGTGTTTGAATCAAATTTTCTAGCAAATGTGTTACAACTAACCTTCTGTCTGTTACAATTAACCCCACCTATGGAGTATGTAATAACGTTTCCACTTCTGTAACTTTCATTGTATTTGTACGAGAATAGTAGGTTCTAGAAACAAACTTTAAGTTTTCCTTTGTAGGAGAGATGTACATGTAATCTGTGTAAAGATATAGTTAATTTAACTCAAATATGTTTATTAAAGATTTAGCCAAATCAAAAATAGGTTGTGCCCCGCTGTCCTGATTTGTAATTTTTTTGAAAGTTGTCAAACAAGACATACTAGTGCCATCTTGTGGCCTTCATGATTTACAACAGGTTAAAAATGGCCTAATCATGCTTTAAATTAAAAGACAAAATGTTAATTTCTTCTCATGTGTAATAAATGACTCTAACTACTAAAGTCATAGAGTCAATGTAAGTAAAATTTCATTTAACATAAACTCTTATGTATCATATTGTAAACCAGCGTGACCTGATTTGGCCTTCTTTACAGTAACCATGGTGACAGCAGCATGCAACATTATTAACAGGTCATTAGAGGAGGCAATGTCACTAATAAGGTTTTTAATAGTGATCGGCTAGTACAATCTCTAATGCTTCATTAAATGAGTGTTTGGTCTGGAACATTTAAAAATGGGTTCATTAGAGCTGCCTTCCCAGTCATTTAAAACACTTTAATTATGCAGGGGTATTGAAAATTTAAAAATTATTTTATTAAGGCTAAGTGTAATGTTCAATATTTAAAAAAAAAAAGTTCAATTCCAGTTTAATGACAGAGGCAATTATAGGATTAATAGGAATAATTCGTCTTAATATGAAAATTTTCACATAATTCATATACTGTCATGCTATCTCAGATGAAGATGACTTTGTTTGTTTGTTTTTAGTTACACTAATAATGGTGTTGTGTTGTCTTCTTATACAGGGCTTAACATCCATACATGTGTACTCTCCAGTGGGTTAATATATGTTTATTAGAGAAAACCATTACCCTAAATATTTGAACACATAAGGATCATTAAAGCAGCACTAAATATTTTTATTTTCTCTATTAAATATATCAATTCGCTTCAAAATAAATACATTAACCCACTGGAGTCAGTTGGATTACTTAAATGATGAATGGATGTGCTCTGGAGCTTTGCCATATTGAAACCCATATAACATAATATATATTAAAATGCCATGTTAAGTATATATTAAATATACAAGTTATTCATATGTGTTTTCATCTGATGAAAGGACATTTTCATTATGCATTTGGCAGGCGCTTTTATCCAAAGCGACTTACAGTGCATTAAAAGGTTATAATTTTTTATCATTATTTGTGTTCCCTGTGTTCAAACCCATAATCGTTTGTGCTGCTAATGCAATGATCTTTAACTGAGCTATACAAAAGGAGTACAAAAGGAATTATATACATTTGGGATGATAAGAGGGTTAGTAAATTATTATAATATATTACTTTTGCCCATTTGTGAAATTTTCTACTGATTATCTTTTATTCTAATACATATCTTCCATGCAAAGCCAAGGTGTTTATGGGTGCCACTTTCAACTGGGTTCAGCAAGGTTATCGCATGACCTCAGTCTATAATGAAATAATTCCTTTTTAAGTATTTCTCAAGGCCTGCAATCTTTTTAATCAAATAATTTATGGGTATTTTGTCAATCCTTCAATGTTTAAAGAAGCAGCATAAGCAAAACTGCACTTTCTAGTGATAGATTTGATGTAACACAAACTCATACTGAATAGGCTAATTTACAACAGTATATTCACAACAATTTCTCAAGAAAAAGTGATGTTCAGAACCATTTACTGTAGGTAAAATGACTGCTCTACTTGCCTTTTTATTAGCGCCTCTGTAGGGGACATAAGATTTATGGTTTCCTTGGTGATCTCCACTTTGCGGACACTTCCGAAAAAGTCTGTGATGAGGACGCTTCCCGGATCCCTTTGAAACAGGTCAGTACGGTGGCCCGGAGTAGACACGCACTTACTTGGTGGGCACACCTTAAACTGAAATGCAAACACATCACTGTCAGTCAAAATTATAACAGAAACGCAATAAAAAAGATACGTGTTTAATTGTGGGTTGCCAAAAAATATGAACATATTTGTTCCAGAGCTTCCATAAAGAATACAAAATCCTTTTAATTTTAATAACATCTGTCTAAAGCATTGCTTGGACATGGTACACTATTAATGTGTGGTCTTAAAATGTGGAATTTTAGTTAGTGGAATATGGAATTCTAAAAAGTTAAAAAATCACTTTTGTAACACCTTTAAGTGAAACAATTTTTCAACTTTAAGTAAAACATTTAAGTTGATAAAGCTTAAAATTTTTAAGGTGTTAACAATAAAAGTATTTTTTTTAAAGTTTTAAGTTTAAACTTAAAATTAGAAAAGTGTTACCACAACTGTAGTGGTAACTAGATCCAATTTTGAGTTTTTACAGTGTAAGGAGAAATGGGAAAATTGGCTTTGGGGATGAAACGTTGACTTTACAAAAAACAGTACCTACAAAAAATATCACTGATTAAACTGACTGTTCATGGTGTTTTTAAAATGTCAACTTTCATGTAAATATAAAAGTTTTTAAATGTTAATTAGTTAAAAGTTAATAAAATATTTTCCATTAAATTTCACACCCATTTTAACATTTATATTGCTGTGATTGTGAAGGTTTAGGCCATTATCAAAACATCTAAATTTAGAAATATGTCCTTTTTAATCCACTCTAAGCTCTAAAATAATCCGTTTTAGCTAAACCTCAGGATTAAATATTGGAAGACCCGACCATGTCCACCTGGAACTGTGCATTTTTAAGTCAACATGAAATGGCTTTTGCAAACCAATTTACCTCTGAAATGAGTGAAACAGAATATTCAATTTGAAAGAAATGTTCCACTTTATCCACCAGGAATTGATTGAAACATAAAACATGGCCATTTCATACCGATATAGAACGTGGTGAAGATAAAAAAATTGCATCGTAGGACTCAGATCTTATTTATTTCAGCCTCAACCTGCTGTGAACCGAGATGGCGATCGGTTGGTACATTAAGATTGAAAGTACAGTAAAGCATTCAATATATCCCAATGGTGAGACTTTACAACAAGCATTTATTAAATAATGGATAATGTATAGGCCGCCACTGTTATCAGAGAAATAAGCCCCGACAGTGTGATCAGGACACTTGTATCACACCAAATGGGCTTATTTCACAACCATCTCCATGTATATTTTCACGCTTTTATTACACAGCTTTTTACCTCAGTAACCTAAGGAAAATTAAATATTGATTAGAAATATTTATTAGCTCAAATGCAGGCCATTTTAAGGTAAGACAATACGTTCAAATGTCACACACTGCAAAAAATTACTTTCTAACTTAGTATTTTTGTCTTTTCAGTAGAAATATCTTAAGATTCTTAAGTTAAGATGCATTTTCTTGATGAGAAAAATGACCTAAAAAAATAAGTTTCGTTTTTAGACAAAAAATATACAATTTAAGTGAATTTGTGCTTAAAACAAGCAAAAATATCTGCCAATGGGGTTAAAAAATTTAGCTTGAATCCTATTTCGAGATTTTTTTTCCTACCCTATTGGCAGATATTTTTGCTTGTTTTAAGCACAAATTCACTAAAATTGTATATTTTTTGTTTAAAAACTATACTGTAAAAAATAGCTGTAATTATGCAGCTGGTTGCCAGTAACTTACTGTAGAAGATAAAGACTGAAAATGGTTCATGTTCATTTAACTTTGAACAAACTGCTGACAGTAAAAAACATAAATGTAAAATCTACAGTAAGTTACTGGGAACCAGCTGCCAGTAATACTGTAATTTCTACAGAAATGTTTTACAGTGTAGATTTATTTTTTAAGTCATTTTGCTCATCAAGAAAATACATCTTGATTACGGAATGTTTAGATATTTCTAAAAATATAGAAAGTCATTTTTTGCAGTGCAAACACACTATTTGGTTTGTTCATTTGTAAATATAACGTCATATATGTTATTAAAAGACATATTTATATTTAATGTGTGTAAATAAAAGCGGTGGTTGAGCTGATAATAACAAACCTTCTAATGTCACGACTGGCCAATCAGAATCAAGCATTTCAACGAACCATGTAATAATCTTCGTTAATATTGGGTAATACAATTGTTCCATATTTGTTTGTGGTATTTTACTGTTTATTTACTAATGATAACCATTTTTTAATTTTGAAAGGAAAATGCTAAAATAACATTTACTAACAATAATAAATGGCCAAATTAGGACAAAAGTGAGCATTAAATAGCATGTTTGCCTTGGTATTTTAACAACTGTGTTCTGTTTCAAAACATTAATCGTGCATATAGGAAAAATAAGTCTAGCTTTAAATTAAAAATTGCTATGCAGCGTTTCAATTCCATGATTTACACTTTAGTCTAATCAAATATCAACACTGCACCATTTAAAGTAAATCCACTCACTAACAAAAAAGGCAATTTATTATTAAATCCCCTTGACATCAGTTTATGTTTTATAATGCATTTTACCAAGCATTCAAATCAGTTACTTTAAAAAGCTCAGTAAAAGGAAAATTGGAAGCAAGAGGAGAAATTTTCTTAAGTGCATACTTGACGCATGCCAAGCAATTTCAGAATGAGGAGAAATGTAACCTTTGGCTAAAATAGTATTAGATTTCAGCAAAACTAACACTCGCTGACCGCCAAAATGACATGCAATCATAGAGTGAGTGGTATCATTAAAGAGAGAGATCAAGAGGCCGTTTCCTATTCAAGATTAAAACCTCTCCCACAGGAAATCCATAATATCACTGCTAATCCCTGAAAATGGAGACAGAGGACTGTGCTGGGACCAAAAAGCAACAGAAATAAAGGAGCTTTTGTTGAACCCGTTTGATCTGGAAAGCACTATACCGAGTGTAGAGGATGTGGTGGGCAGAGAAGATCAAAATGGACGGTGGTGGGACTCCAACCAGTCAGATGAATAGAAGAGAAACTGCAGCTCAGTCAAGCCATCAGAGAAAGGTCTGCCTCCTGACTGTTTCAAAGCTGTTTGACCTACACCAATAATAGCCACTCTGTTTAAAGTGGCACGTTAAGAGACCTGCAGTCCTTTCATCTGCATTGATGGGACGTCTTTGTGACCTCAACTTACTAGTCTAAATCATCCCAGCATTGGGGGTGCATTTACTGTAAACAGTATCAGTCCATGCATTTACTAGCAATCAAACCAGGGACCTGGTATACCTATTAGCATTACTCATTACATTATTTAATCTGGAAAATCAATTTGATTTCCTCCACACTGTGAGAGAGGTTTTGTTAGTTTGGTATGGGGGGACAATTCCCTGGTTGCCTTGAGATTTTAGGTTGATTTGGCTTGGAGGTACTAATTGGCGCAGGGAGACATCATTAGGTTGAGCCAATAAATATTTTTTTACAGTGCATGTACCGGTACTCATTTCTTTTATCTATTATCTAAAATTGCCATGCATTTGTTATTTCTTGATTTTTTTGTCATTTTTATTATTTGTTTTCCATGTAAAGCTGCTTTGTTGTAACAATGAACAATAGTGAAAACCACTATATAAATACAACTACAGGAGCATAACAGAACAAATCCTAATTTTGCATTTACTTTACAGTCCTTATGAATATACAGACTTGCAAATACTTACCAGGTCATTCATGTTGGCCTGACTAGCAGGGTGAACTTCCTCCAGAAACTCCAGTAAGTAGAAGGTGTACTTGTCCATCAAGTGAACCCCTATAGCCAAGTCTGGCTGGTGCTGTATAGACAAAAAGATCAGCGATGTCAAACGTATGCACTGCCTTAATCCATGTAAAACAAATTTCTAGAACTTACTAAGCATGAATGGGTAAAACACAAGGACACCTGAATGAAGAGGTTGCACTGGGTAAAATTATTGTACAATGTCCTGTAAACAAAACTTTTAATGTGGCTGAATGATGCAAGAGAATTAACATTTTGCATTTTAATTTTTAAATCAAATTTGAAACTGTTAACATTAGTTAATGCACCTCACACTAACATCAATTACTGTCATGTTACAGAAATTTGTATTTCATATTATTCAGTACACATAAACAAATAATTCAGGGTATGTTTTGGTCAAAGTAATAGCATTAATACAGTATGAATATTCAAATCAAATACGTGTACAATTCGATGTACAAACCTTATTAAAGGTAGAAAAGTGATTTAGTTAAAGGACAAGTTCGGTATTTTACACTAAAAGCCCTGTTTTCAGATTGTTTATGGTGAAATAGAACAGTTTTGACTGAAATTTCGACATATGCGGCTGCCCCAAGAATTTTCGGGTGTTTGTGTTTCACCTTCCACCTCTACAATGGGTTGATAGGTGCACTGGAACAGTCCTTCCTAAAATGCATTAAACTTTTGTTTACAAAGACGTGAAACTCACCGAGTGGTCAGGGGTGTTCACTGATATGCTCACACAAAAATCGCTGCAAAAGATGCTTTTCAACAGGTGTTTTAGGATTCGTTGTTAACTTGTGGACCTATTTTTCCAAACGCCTCACACCCGTACATTCTTCCGCTGAGAGCTTGAATAATAGACACTCCAGCTAGGTGGTGGCGCTAATCCGCCTTTGCCAATTGCAAGAATACAAACAAAGTTCCCGGCGCGGAGTAAGACCGTACCTCACAGCAAATCTAATACAAGTCAATGGAGTTGGACAAAAACTACGATAAAACCTGTTGGAATGCGTCTTTTGAAGCGATTTTTGTGTGAGCATATCAGTGAACACCCCTGACCACTCGGTGAGTTTCATGTCTTTGTAAACGAAAGTTTAATGCATTTTAGGAAGGATTGTTCCAGTGCACCTATCAACCCATTGTAGAGGTGGGAGGTGAAATACAAACGACCGAAAATTCGCGGGGCATAATGTCGAAATTTCAGTCAAAACCGTTCTATTTCATCATAAACAATCTGAAAACAGGGCTTTAAGTGTAAAATACCGAACTTGTCCTTTAAGAGCAGTGAGAGATTTTCTCTCAATGCTGTTTAATAAACACGAGTGACAGACAGAAGCAAAATTAGATAACTTCCCCTTTAAGACCAAAGTCCGGACTCCGGATCGAATATACTGTTACACATGCGTTTTTTCTCTTTTAGCTGTTTACTTTCTCTTAAGACCCAATGGTCGTGTTTATGAGGATACTTGCAAAAGCCGGGAATTTTGACGCATTCGTGTATTTAAGGCTACAGCGGCAAAAATACTCACAAGCTTAATAAGAAGCGGATACGCGGCTTGCACGCTACTCTCAAACAGAAACAGCGCGCACTAGTGATGCAACAATACACTTAGTTCACGGTTTAAAACAATTTTCGGTTCTTGTTCACGGTTTTCGGTTCGGTTTTGGTTCTGATGCCTTGTATATTAAAGTGTTTTTTAATTTTTTTATGCTTAGGTAACAGGAACAGTGAGAGGTTAAGAAGCAAAATAAACTGTATTTAATTGCAGTTTTCTTTATTTTATGTAAATGCAAAAATCATCTTAGATATTTCTAGTGTATTGATACAATAATATAAGATATAATTAAATAAAGACATATAAAAATTATATCCTATTCAAACTGGGGAACATGTGAATTCATTACATTACATAAATTGGCCATTTTATATACCTGTACTTAGTAAATTAAACTTTACATTGTAAATGAAGGCTATACATTACTGCACTAATGTTAAATCCAACATCATGCTGTCTGTGTAGAAACCAAAAATGCGTTTCTCAATCAAGATTACAGGTGGGATTTATTTTAGCATCATGCGCTTTCTTTTCTTGAGTTGAACTTTTTCAACTTGCGTGGAAGACATGTTTGAGGCAAATAACGCGCGTTTGCATCAATAACAAGCCCAATTTGCGTCATTCGCATTGCCCCACGCGAATTTGCATCTTTACATTGATGTTGTATGTAATCTACACGCGCAAATAATTAATCCACACCCCAGATTTAAAAGACAGTCTTTCTGCTGCCTTTTGTTGTCGTTCTTCTGTTGGGTGTGCGTGCACGCAAATGAAATCTGACACCAGCATTGCAAGCAGAGTTAAAGCAGCAAGTGCACAGTGACTGCATATCAACTCGCTGTGGCGTTTATAAGAGTGCAGATCACGCGAATGCGCACATTAACAAAAGTGCAGGGAATATAAAACTGACAGATTTGGATGGATAAACCGAAAAACCGCAATTCACATGCACGTATTGGACAGTGGGGGTCGAACCGAACGGTTCAATAATGTATTGAGAATTGTGGCATCCCTAGCGCGCACATATATACTGTTGTTTGTGTTTCAACGGCTGAAAATCACTTTATTTAAAAATGTTGTGCTTAAATACGTGTACAAATGTTAAGCTTTTGTGACCACGCGCACAGCAACGTGACGTAGGCGCGTAACCTCGAATGAGAAAATAATATGAGTTAAGTGTGTGCGCTGAATTATTTTGTGCCACCATACTTACTCATGTAACTACTCAAGTAACAATCTTTAAAAGGGAAAACATGGAAGTGTTTGGTGGCTTCTAAATTCATCCCTGTTTGGATCCTAAGGAATGAATGGAGCTAGGCTAAATGCTAACACATTCACAACGAGCTGTACAAAGATTAAGTGTACGCATTGAAAAAAGGTAGGTATGTATTAATTTGTTTAAGATAACGTAAGAACATAGTAAAATATTGAAAAACTGTGGTGTTTTCCTTTAAACAAGATTTATTCACAGTGAGTCATATGCCAAAATTTTACCACTTTCAGGTAAAATATTCAGATAAAAATTAAATTGGATTAAATGAAATTGTTTGCCAAGCAAGCAATTTAAAAATCCTTTTATAAAAACAAGATTTTAGATAAGCTTATGAATGATGTTTGGATTAATTACTGAAGTTCAACACTTACTGTAGGGTTAAGCATTTAAAACAAACCCTAATCGGAAAGTTTTAGAAATATCAACACATTAATACCTCGCAACAGTTTTACCTTTAATTACTTAAAATGTTGCATAATTTGTAAGTCACTTTGGATAAAATCGTGTGCTAAATAAATATATAATAAAAATTTTGTCCTAGATTTGTTGTTAGGAGGACTATTTCACACCCAAAAATGTAATACATGGTATCCTACAGCTTTATGGTATAACCTGTAGAGATAGATAACAGATGTGCAGGAGATCAAGTACGTAAGGTTAGACTTACAGAGAGGGAGTCCTCTCCAACCTGGCTGCTGGCCAGGGCCATGATGTTGGGTGAGTAAAACCTCTCATACATGGACGCTCCCTGGCAGGTGTCTATAATGAACAGCAACTCGTTGTACCTGTAGCAAAGGAAGTTTGGATTAAGCAGCAGTTGAATCTGTCAATGTAAGATAATTTTTCTTGTTTAAAAGTACAATCGCTGTAATTAAAGCCGATCCTGGTGTGTAATGAGAGGCAGTTCTGGCTGTCTCAGGGCTGTCTGAGATGCAATTACTACACAAACCAATATAGTACTCCTCTGCGAGTTGTTGCCACAGTAACCAGGAACCTGGCTCACATTAATTCCTCATTCACAAAAATATATATTTAGCCCATTTTTTACACACACAGAGAGAGAGAGAGAGAGAGAGAGAGAGACATAAAGCCAAGATGTAAAGAGAGCAATGGTGTACAAAAGGGGCTTCACTAATTTATTGGATCAAACCTGCAATTACCACAATGACAGCAGAAAACCTCCTGTGCAGCCGTGGATGAAGAAAGCTGCTGTACAGGCACAGAGGAAATTGTCATTGTGCCTTACACCAGCCTATCACAATATTTACACAGTGCTGGATCTAAACATGCTATTAGAGCATTTATAACACATTATTTATATATAAAGCTGGTGTGGAGGTTCAGCCCAGTACATTAAACTGTGTTTAATGGAGTGCGAGTGTCACGTATACTAGTCTACACATAAAATTCATACAAATTTTATTCATCTGTGAAAATGAGCTTGTTGGTCATTGTTTGTGTCATAAACGTCTATGGGAAAAATTAATAGGCTTTTAAGCGAGGGAACCAGTGTCCTGCTAACTTCCAGGTTGGCCTACGGAAACAATTAGGTTTGTGTTGTGTCGATGATAACACATTGACTAACTCAACAGATATAAAAAGCGCCATTAATATCTAAAATATAATGTTATTGTGAGATGTGATGTTCAATACTGGCATACTGTATGATGTCTAATACAGCTCTTTCTAATGTGAAATAAAAGTTTATTGCAGAACTCTCGAGCATGAAAACACAAATGCTCTGACATTAAAGCCTCTTCAGACATAAACCGCCTCGCAGGGAGTTAGACAGCAGCATATGACCAGACGAGCTTATATTTGCGCACAATGTCCAGTTACCTCCTCTTCTGCCACATCTGTTCAAAAGCATCAGCCAGCTCAGTGTTGCTAATCTCTTCAGAATCCTGGAACTTCAGAAAGCCGTTTCCACCATGACCTGTGAAAGCACATTCACAGATAAAGATATGAATGAATCAGTCAAAAATCAGACAGAGTTCTGTAGAAATGCAGTGATCTCACCTGTCAGATAGATGAGAATATTGCTGCGGTCGTCTGACAGCAGCCTTTTGGACCGAGGGGTGCTGGGGGGGAGTCGCCCTGTAAGGACTCGAAGGAAGTTCTCAACTGTGACCTAAAAAAAAAAGAGAAATGTCAAATGTTCAATACATCTGACCCGTCTAACTAAGGTAGGCAGGTGAAGAGGGTAGTTAAAGGAATATTCCATTTTCTTAAAAGAAAAATCCAGATAATTTACTCACCACCATGTCATCCAAAATGTTGATGTCTTTCTTTGTTCAGTCGAGAAGAAATTATGTTTTTTGAGGAAAACATTGCAGGATTTTTCTAATTTTTAATGGACTTTAATAGAGCCCAACATTTAATACTTAACTCTCAACACGTAACAGTTTTTTAACGGAGTTTCAAAGGTCTATAAACGATCCCAAACGAGGCATTAGGGTCTTATCTAGCGAAATGATTGTCATTTTTGACAAGAAAAATAAAAAGTATGCTCTTTTAGACCACAACTTTTTGTCTAAGTCCGGTCCAGCGCGACCTAACGTAAATGCGTAGTGACGTAGGGAGGTCACGTGTTACATATATAAAACGCACATTTGCAGACCATTGTAAACAATAAACTGACACAAAGACATTAATTAGTATCATTTGACATACAACAACGTCGGAACGGTCCTCTTTCTCAACACTTGTAAACACTGGGGCGGAGTTTTGCGTTAGTCCTCTGTGACCTCTTGACGTATTGCGTGGGGTCACGCTGGCGCATCACGACCGGATCTAGACGAGAAGTTGTGGTTTAAAAGTGCATATTTTTTCTTGTCAAAAATGACAATCGTTTCGCTAGATAAGACCCTTATGCCTCGTTTGGGATCGTTTATAGACCTTTGAAACTCCGCTGAAAAAAACCGTTAAGCGTTGAGTCAAGTACCAAATGCTGGGCTCCATTAAAGTCCACCAAAACTAGAAAAATCCTGCAATGTTTTCCTCAAAAAACACAATTTCTTCTCGACTGAACAAAGAAAGACATCAACATTTTGGATGACATGGTGGTGAGTAAATAATCTGAATTTTTCTTTTAAGAAAATTGAATATTCCTTTAATAGTGATCAAATACTTTTAATATACAGTAAATCACTTTCGTAATTTTTAACACAATCTAAGCCTGCTGCTCATATACTGTACTACAGCTAACTGCTAGGGCAGTTTAAATAATTGTTTAAAAAAATGATGTCCCTTATTTATTTTACATTATTATTAAAAGTATAGTTCACCAAAAAATGAAAATGTCATAATTTCCTAATGTTGTTTAAAACTGTATGAGTTTCTTTTCTCTGTTGACCGCAAACGATGATATTTTGATGAATGATGTTAGCACACATTTGATGGTACCCACTGACTTCAATAGTATTTGTTTTTCCTACTATGGAAGTGAATGGGTACCGTCAACTGTGTGCTTTCCATCTTTTATTAAAATATCTTCTTTTGTGTTAATCAGAATAAAGAAACTAATACAGGTTAAAGAACAACATGGGGTGAATACATTTTTTGGGGGAGAGAACTATCCTCTTAAACATTACATCTCCATACAAATCCACCTGAGACAATTTTTGACAAAGTTTACTGCAAAACATTAATCTTGTTTCACAATGCTAAAAACACTTGCATTCAGTTGTTATCTACTGTAGAATGCCAATATTATATAACTGAAAAAAGATTTAGGACTACACATTTTTACTTAAACTGCAGTGTGTGGATGGAATCATAATATTGTTAAAAGTTTAGGTCAGTGATAGGCTTATATTTAATGATATAGAAACAAATGAAAGTTTGGTTCTAAAACACAATAAACGCCTTTTTTAATTAGTTACTACAAAAATCAGTATTGTATCGCAAAATCCGATATACGCCGTGTTATTCTGTCATCCATTTCCCAAAACGCGATAAACGCCAGTCCTCCTTCTCTGCCGAATGCATAAATCCGCTCAACAAATCATGGGAAAATTTCGGCTGTTTCTTGTTCTCACAGGAAAGTATCAAGCTTCTGTCATGGTAACACATTGACCCCAGGGGATCTTATGAAAACCTTTCCATTATTTTACTCGAAGTCAACAAAAATCAAGCAGGACCAAAACATTTTACAGCTGATCGCTGTCAAAAAAGTTCAGCGATGACGTCCCAAGGATGACAACTGCAATGACAGTCAGTGTTCTTAATATGACAAAGTAAGTGTTTTGATTAATGCCATTAATGTTTATTTTTATAAATGAATATAACATGGCAAATATGAATGCACATTTATTACTAGATTTATTGCATTTTGCAGAAAAAAATTATCAGTTTTTATGGATTTGAATTTTTTATGTTATTATAACCTAAAGATGCTATGTGAAAGTTTGTAACAGAAAATAGTGGTTTTCATCTTGTCACTTTCTTGGTATAGAAAACAAATTTTTACTGAAATTAGTCAAAATGGATTTATTGCGCTTTGGAACCAAACTCTTCAAATATACTTATTTAATGCAGGGCTCAACATAAAGGACTGCCCGATGGCCCGGGGCAAGCTTGAAAGACGTTCGGGCCAGTAAAAAGTATTGTCACTTGCCCGATCGGGCCAGTCCTTCATCCTAAGTCACTAAAATATTTTCATCAATGTATATTATTTTACATCTTGGAAGTAGACATTTACTTGGGTAAAACATGACGCACATATTTTGCACAGTTTGCTATCAGTTTACAGGTAAAGCAGAAAAGTTGGGAGCCTTTTTTCGTTGGAACATGTCTGTTGTATAAATACAATTAAATTCGACTTTTGAATTATCCTTTTTAAATATGTGACACTGACATTTTTTAATTGGGGCCACTGGTTTAAAAAAATATTTGTGTTGAGCCCTGTAATGATTTATTTATCTTCACAGTAATGCAATGTCTGTACATGATCTATAGATGGACACTTTTCTCAGCAAATAATTTATACTGTATGTGATTAATTTTTTATTATTTAAATTAAGTCACCAGCGTATTATGTAATAAACTGGTTTATTAACTTCAAGCTGAGGTAGAAAATGAGAATATAAAAAAATAAAACAGATAAGAAATATGAAGACAAAGTAGTAGAATAAAGTGTAGAGGACAAGACAAAAGATGAAATGGAAATAAATAAAAGAAAGAGGAAATATCAAATTGAATGTTTGAGGAATATCAGCGTAACAGTGTTGCCTGTATTAACATCACTATACCACCTAAACCAAACCTCAAAAATCAATTTCCAGTGTAGGAAGAATACAATATATTTTACTTAAAGACAACCAGTTTGAGTGATATTATGATTAAATCAAATTAGGCAGTAGCAGCCCCACCTCGTAGCCACGGTAATCCACTTCCACATCATCTCCATACACATTGAGCTCCATGTTCTTATGGCTGAACACAGTGGCTGGTTTTGGGTTTCTATAGTTACAGGCCATATCATCAGCCAGCATCAGCACGATGTGACTGGGGAACAAACACATTTAATTAGAGCAGACTGGAAGATTTCATTGTGGTTATAGACAAGAGCACGGTCTGGACACAATTAATACTGTCTCTGTGCTACAAAAGAGAGAAACTCTCTGGAGAATATAAAGCAGCACAGCAGTAGGTGAAAGATGATTAAAATAATATGTCACTGTAATGAGGATCCCGGGAGTTAAAAATAGTTATTATTGTGTTAAAATGTACCTGTCTGGAATGCCCAGTCTCTTTACACTCCTGTACACTGACAGTGTGTTCGCCACATGCCGATAATTAAACCAGAATCTAGATGTGCAGACCTACACATAAACATCATTAAAGTATTGATAAAGAATAAAAAAAAACAATTAGGGGAACATGCACTGTGATATTGGTAAAGACATAATAAAGTCATGTTCCAGTACATGTGAAAAAGCTGTAAGAAGACGGCAAATTATATTTTGACAAATCAGTCGTCTACATCAAGGCTTTGAACCGGTTCATAGAACGAAAACCAGAAACTTTTGATGTTTTGCAAGAAGGGCTGTCACGATTATGAAATTTTGCTGACGGTTAATTGACTAATAAATTTTGACGATTCATTGCCTGTTTTAGGGCTTTGACGTTTAATTCGCATAGATTTTTTGTTAGTTCATGATTTATTTAAATTCAATCTTTTGCAAGATTTACCTGGCAGTAAATATGATTTTTTTTAAATGCTGTTTTTCCACTGTATTAAATGGTTCTGCAATGTATTGCATTACAATGTCAGTCAAGGAGCACCATTAGATACTGTCTTGTTTATACAGGTGCTGCAGCTCCCCCTTGTGTTTTTTAGAGGGATATGCAATCATTGCAGTGATCTAAAATCATCGCGATGAGGTCAAACAATCCTGATGAGACAATTATTTAATAATTGTGACAGCCCTATTTGCAAGGAACAAAAAATATATATGTTCTGGTAGTTTATATGTTTGTTTATTTAAAATAATGGTAACCGGTTAATACAGTTGTTTTTTCGTTCTTTGACAAGATTTCTGTGCAATATGACTCTCACTTCCGGTCATCGTTGACTCATCTAAGAAATGAGAAGCCTACTCAAGCCCAAGTCTCTTTATACTCAATCATAATATTGTAGGCTACCAAGTATCTCAAGATGTTTGTTTTGTTAAATACTAATTAGTGGTGTAATGGATCACAGTTGATCCAGGATCTGTACAGATCACGACCTACGGTTCGTCTCGCATGCGATTCGCGGATTAATACGCAAATTTAAATAGGGTAAAAGTTAATAATTTTCAAGTGTTTCAAAGACTTGCAAATGTTAACACTTAAGTTATTTTTTAAGCGAAACAATTTAACACATGTGGTTGAGTGTGTCCGGTCCAACTCCATTCAGACATGATCCACCCTATGCCTTCAAAGATCAGAACTCTTGATGTATAAACTTGATAGAGAGTTGCCCTACTGTGTCTCATACTGTAGTCCATTAAAATACATTTGTCGAATAAAGCACTGAAAAATGACATCATTTTTACTTAATGTGGAGCGACTGTTTATGCTGCATCTTCTTTCCGAAGTGCTGTTTGTAATCCGTCCTCAATCTGTGTTCCCGTGCATTTAAGTGCACTCAAAAGTGCATACACGGAGCGACGCGCTTAAAAAAGCAAGCAAACAACCTTTCTGTTCTTGACAGGACATAGACAAACAAAATGATCTCGAAATAGCACAGTATTCTTTTTCTAATAAAAAAAATGTGTTTAAGTTGCTTGCCAATAAACGGCATGGCAGAAATTGTACTTGTCTTAATTAATGTATAATAATGCTGAAACAAATGTAGGCATGTCAGAATTACAGTTATGCCGCTTACATAATGTAACCTTTTTAATGCTTGATGACAAGATAGAGACTTAAGGAAAATTATGTAGACTAATAATTTAAGTTTAATGTCCTAATGATCAGCCTACTTATTTGTATGTCCCACAGCTGACATGGAACGTTATTAACCAGTTCGCAAACTTTATTTTTTGTTCTAACCGGTTTAGGAACGTCAATTTTAGGGTTGAACCGAAAACCAGAAATGTTAAAATACTGTTTTTGTTCGGAACAAACCAATTGGGAAACCTGATCCAAAGCACTGGTCTACATAACCATACTAGTTTCAAGTCTAGTTTCATATCACTGTGGTCTCTTCTCACAAGATAAAATAACTTAAAGGAACAGTATGTAGGATTGTGGTCAAAACTGGTATTGCAATCACAAAACTTGTGGCTAAAACTGGTACTGCAATCACACAACTGGTGGCCAATACACAAAATGACAACATAAACATCAGTTTAGGGCTGCAACTCCACTTTTTAAATGACAATATCCTGGCCAGACCACTGTTGTGAGTGATATAAGTATTTGAAATGAAAATGATTTCCTAATGTCTAGTGACATATCAGGGCCATTTTATGATTAATTGATATACATTTCTTACATACTGCTCCTTTAACATACAAATCAGTATGATTTTTTTTATCAATATGCTATTTTTATTTATTCTATAATACTGTGATTTAGCTAAACAACAATATAGTCTAAATGAAAAGATGTGTTTAACAATATACACATTTATAAAGATGTTTTATACTATAAATCAAACTTACCAGGACTGCCCAGTTGTTAGTATGGCCACTGCTGAAGAACTGACTCGCTTTAGCCTCAACATCAAGTACACATCACATTGTACACTATTAGGAAAGTAATACCAACAAATAAACAGAACTAAACATTACATGATTAATTTAATCAACAGGTAAATGAAGGAAATCAAGGTATTAAGGGGGGGGGGGGGGCTCAATGGTATTTCAAGCATTCTGACTTATTAACACGGTTATAGAGTTGTTTCCTCATGCTAAACGTAGGCAAAGTGTCAAAAAAGCATTTGGGCGTGTTACAGAGTATTTCTGTGCCGAATGCACTTCGCCAGGGTTCGTACCAGTTTCTGAAAGTTTTTTTCGATTACAGGTCCAACTGACGTTTCTGGGGTTTTCTATACCTATCCCTTCTTTATATGGGCACTTCCCCCGGAAAACCCCGCCCACCCGTCAATCAGCGGGAGACGCTACAAGTTGCAAACATCTTATCACGCGACACAGCTTTGTTTAATTTCAAAACTCAACAATGGCACGAAAGAAGTAGTGTGTTTTTGGATGTAAGGAGAAGAAAGCCAGCCTTATGAAAACAATGGATATAGTTTATTATCCGGGGTAGCAGCGGAGTTTTGCGTGAGTTTGATGTGCTGGATTTTCCCAACCGGGTCATGAGTTGCAAGTAAGACTTCTGTCTTATGTTGGAAATAGGCGCGTGCATAAAATATAAATGACACGAACATGTAGTGAATCATAAGTTATAAGTGTTTTAGAGTGTTCATGACTCGTACTCGCTCCACCTGCGGTATAACTCCTCCTTCTTCATTTTTTCGTATGTTATCGGAAAGATTCTGTAAAGCTAATCTTTCTTTTATAAATCTGATTAAACTAAAGATTTTTCGGAGATATAAAGGATGTCATACTACTCTAGGTACTCCAATGTACCTAAGAAATGCAGAAACAGCATGTGTTACGTGAGCTTTAAAGCTCATGTAGCTCAATGTTAGAGCATTGGGTCAGCAGGGCAAAAAGGTCAGGGAACACAAATACTGATAAAAATGTATATGTTGTGTAATGTACTGCAAGTCGCTTTGGATGAAAGCGTCTGCCAATCCACAAATGTAAAATTAGAGACTTTGTTCACTGAAAATCCTGACAATGAGTCTCTGAACAAAAGAGGGTTAGTACTGCAGGCAGGCATGAAAAAAACCTAAATTTAAACAAGACCTAAATTTAAGCATTTTTACCAACAAACCTTACAAAAAACAATACTGGTGTGCATCATGACACAAAACAATGGCACTGATATTTGTTAAAGTCGCCATGAAAATAAAATGAAAAACTGTAATTTGTTTTGGAATACAGTGATTTTTTTTTACAACTGTATTATCTGTGAGCTTCATTATTTTTTTAAAAACTCATGTGCCTTCATAATAGGGATGCATATCAATTAATCGCGATTAATCTATAGCAGAATAAAAGTTTTTGTTTACATCATATATGTGTGTGTACTGTGTATAATAACTTTGTATAGTTAAATGCACACACATGCATGTATATATTTAAGCAATGTTTACATGTGTATATACATTTGTATATTTATGTATAATTTATATTATATATAAATATAAATACTTAATATATAAATATATTTTTTTCTTAAAATTATACATGCATGTGTGCATATTTATATATACATAATTATTATACACAGTTCACACACATATATGATGTAAACAAAAACTTTTATTCTGCTATAGATTAATCGTGATTAATTGATATGCATCCCTACTTCATAATCTTTAATCAAAAACGCAAATCTCCTCCCCTACTCAAAATGATGTCTCTATAGGCTTGTTCAACTTCATGCTGCGCCGCAAGAACCGACATTGCGAATCGTTCTCGCTGTACTTTGCAATCATTTGGCTATCCATTCTTGCGGCGCCGCATGAAGTCGAACAAGCATTTTACTTCCGGTCATATGGTATAGAGACAGAGCGCAATACGTCACAACCTGAAAACCACGCCCACCGGGGGGAAACAATCCATCCGTCTCCATTGACTTTGTATTGCGAGAGGCTGCCTCCTTGTCATTTATGGCTTTACAGAAATAAGTTTTTATAAGCTGTTGACCCCCAAAAAACAAATGTTTAAAGACACAAAAGTAGAAACAGGCAACTTTTCATACTACAACTATTATTAGAACTGCGCCCACTAAAGGGAAACGTAGTCGGCGATCCACTTTTTTCTCCTTAAAGGCTGGGTTTTACGGCTCGACAGCTTATATAAACTTATTTCTGAGTTTTTTTAATTGTACCCTGTACACCCGGTGGCATGGTCCCCGGTGGACGTGGTTTTTTAAATTAGCATAACTGCGCTCTGTCTCTATGGCAGGGAGAAGATCGCTGTGATTAAATTAGCATCACAACCCAACTTGAAATGATCCAATCAGATCTCAATGGACAAATTCAAATCCAGCCCTTCCTTATTTCATTTCAGAAGCCTGTTTCAATCGTATATACATTACCACGTAGAAAATAAGGCAATCTCTACTTCCGTTTCATGGCGACTTTAGATATGTCAGTACAAGGTGTTTTTAAATTAAGGCAGCTCACACACACATTTTAGTCTGGGACTAGAAAACCTTTTAGTCCCTGTGCAGAAAACCACCCTTTGCTGATTTAAACTAAGCTATGTTGGACACTAAAATGACACTGTTACTTAAAATGACTTAAAAATGTGAAGTCAGTTCTTAGAAAAGATCATCTAAGGCCATTTGTTTTGCTTCCTAGTTTATTTGAAATGTATCAAATTTAAGTAAACCTTACATTTTCATATATATTTTGGAAGTACAAATGTTGTCACTGGGGCAGTACCTTTTTTAAAAAGTACATCTTTGTACCTAAAAGGTGGTACCTTAGAGCAGGGGAGGGGAACCCTGGGTCCTGGGCCACTGTCCTGTTTAGTTCCAACCCTAATCAAACACACCTGCATTTCATTTCCAAGTAATCCTGAAGGCTTTGATTTGATTTTTCAGGTGTTTAATTAGGGTTGGAACTAAACTCTGCAGGACAGTGGCCCTCCAAGACCAGAGCCGTTTCTCAATATGCGTTCTTGTCTGTACTTGCGTTCTTGTGGACTTGTGAAACGTCATCAGTCGCGGCCCAAGTACTGTTCCAATTCAAAGTTCGCATCAAGCCCAAGTTCACATAAAATCCACGGATGTGTTCTTGATCCGCCCATTTTATCGAGGATGCATCAGAGGAGACTTGTGTGGACTTATGACGGCGAAGTTTCCCAGAATGCATTTCGCGTCAGGAGTTCGTTCTTCCTAGTCTGAACTTGCAAGTTCGAACTACGAAGGACACAAGTCCGAGTTTGGCGTACTTGGTATTGAGAAACGGCTCAGGATTCCCCACCCCTGCCTTAGATGAACATAGTGGTAGATATTAGGACCTTTTTAAATGGTACCATCCCAGAGGCAAAAAGGTACAACTTTGGTACTTTTTCTTTTGAGAGTCATCACATACTATTTGTGCCCTTTACATTGAATACATCTGACAAAACAGTCATGTTTGACACCTCAACCAACATATCAATGATGACAACATAATATCACAAAATGCCTCATGATGTAATATGAAATAATTGCTTTATGGGCACATTGTAGTAAACTAAAGGACGAGAGAGGACATAACATGATGAAAGATATTTGCATATAATTTTGTATAAAAAGTTAAATTAAACTTTTTTACTTTTCTTTTCATTTATGAGTGAAGAATAACTACGTCAGCAATATTATAAAACATTGCATTACGCGTTTGTCATCTGGCTCACAAATACATTTACTCACATATTCAAAGAAATGTACAAATCTTTCAATCACTGTGCCAGTGAGATGACAAAGAAATGACAGTTTGTAATTAGTTTGGTCGTCATCTCAACAGGAAACTGTCAGGCAAGATAATTGCAATAATGAATAAATGATCACAGAGAAAACAAAGCCAAATGGCAAGTGCGATAAACAGCGAACAACGAAATAACTAATGACTATGATGTTCACAAAGCTGTCTAGCTATGTAAGTTAACCTTAGGAAGCTCGTATGTCCTTATTATTACCGACATTTTACAATTAACTAACTTACAGATAATTCACTACGTAAGCTAGAAACTAACGTAAAAAACAAATCTGAATGAACACTAACATAAAACAGTAAAATAAACATTTTGTAACAAATAGAAACCTTTGACAGAGCTAAGTTAAAGTGTCACAGCATTAATGAATCACAGAGACTTTTAACAGCAAATATAAATAAAGACACTTACCTCAACATCATTACTGTATGCAGAAGGCATGAAAACAACCAAATATATAAATGTACATATAGTAAATAAATAGTAATAATCCATTTTGGTTGTCCCTGGTTTAGTGATGGGTGAGGTTTGCATGCAGGAACCGCCGAACTTCCGGTTTGTAGAAAGTCTCCTTTTTTCAAAATAAAAGTCAAATTTCTGACACGCTATTATGGCATATTATGACCCTAAGAGTAAATATTAAAAACATTTACATATATTGTCGCATATGCATAATATTGGAATTTGTCAACTTACACTCAAAATGTATTACATTGTCAAGTGGAGGGGGGGATTTTTAAAAGGGGGGCACTGAAGTCCTATAAAAGTCCCACTAAAGTCATCACCTACTCTAACTTTGGGACTGGGGTACATTTTGTCCTGGCATTATTCTTTTCAGGTTTCATTATTATAATGACTCCCAGCTGTCTTGTAGGGTTTTGGTTCTGTGTGCATCATACAAAGCTGAAAAGGTCACAGCTTATTTATTTATTTTCCTTAATTTATCATTTGCAATATTTAAATCATTTATGCCTATGAACAATTAGCCAGCTGCATTTGAAGAGCATTGCAAAAAGGATTATGGATGTAACTAAAGTGAAACAGGCTGTTTGTTTATACCCAAGACACTGTTTATTCATTTCCGCCCCTACTCAAGACAGCAGCAGCTGGCAAAATTTTTACCAGATGACAGATATTTGGAAATATGAAACATTTTCCTGCCTACAACCCTTGTGTGATTTACATGTTCATGTATTTATATGACTAGCAGGCACAGATTTTAGAACAAATGAAAAAATATCCAAATCCACAGAATGTAGATTTATGTTTTTATGTGCTTTTTGTAAAATGTTTAGCATCTGCACATTGTTAATCCTCCCCAACACCCTTTAGAGAAAATTCATAATAGAACATCCTGTGAATGTGTGACACTGCACGTGCTAAAATGCAGAATGTAGTTAGTGTTATTGATGATATCTAAACACATCATCATGTCCTCAAGAGCCAGCAATTCATTATTTGCAATGCAGTTGTTGATTTCTCTCTGAAACATAAATATGACTGTTTTACAGATTTGCCCTAGTGATAATTAATATATTATACACTAATAAATATGTCTAATAATGGTGATAAATTACATAGCATGTCAAAAATAATGTTTTTAATTGTTTATTTGTAACATGTTTTGTAACACTAAAATATTAAATAAAAACGAAGTAGTTTTGTGATGATGGAAATAACATGATAATAAACTTTATATTGTCTTTTTTTTTAATAAACTTTTTATTATGTGTTAAATGTTCATGTGAACCAAAACTATATGGACACCAATACTAATCCTTAAATATCAATATTTATTTTTATTTATGTTTTAAAAAATTGCCTTGCTTTAATCTTTACGCGAGACGCGCATCAGATCAGTTCGCTTCAGTCGTGGGACGCACAGCATCATTTGGTCAAATACGCGGACTTGAATCAGTCCATCATTGAGCTGGCAGCATGCAGGCGTATCTTACTGTGTCGGCGTTTCTTAAAGACTGAAGTGAGAGGCTAAAAGCAAGACTGATTCAAGCTTGCGACCAGGATGTTACATGCACAGCGACTGACTGAGAGTGTCGCTATCTTTATCCATTCAGTTTTGTAGACACTTAGAGAATGCGTTAAGATTAGAGCACAGTCGTGAACCTGCCAGTATTTTAACATAGGAGACCTTTTATTTACACGCAACAGGGTTGACAGTTTCCTCCAAACAGATATGAACACCAACGATGCGAAGGAATACCTCTCCAGAAGAGAGATTCAACAACTGTTTGAGGTGAGCGTTTGTGTGTCAACTTTTGCATTGATAAACCACTTCCAAATCATAGACTTAAAAAGACAAATATCATTAATAAGTTTCTTGTAAGGCGAAATGTATCATGTTAAACTGTTATTTTGCTTACAGAATGTCCTTCAATACGCGACTACATAAAATATAAGAATCAATAAAGCGTGTAATATTGTTGTTAATTCGATATTTTGATCATGACAAGATCGACGTTTATAATATCGTAACGACGAATAAAAGCTGTGTTTATGGAAGCTATTGAGGCTGTAAATAGAATTTCAGTTGCTATGCTTTATATTAGATAGACGATGATTATTGGTGTTTATTATTTATGATGATGTGAACGTGGATCAAGATCGTGTCTGAAACTATGCGATGTTTGCTTACTGCCTGCCTGTCGTCGTTTATTATGGTGGGCGTGATGTCAGAAGCTTTATGATGATAAGCTATAATTATGCTATATAGGAAATAAAGTAGCAGAAAAAGGTAGAAAAGCTGTCTGGGACGATATCTTTTAAAAATGTCCTATATTTATCATTTTGGTACATGCATCTTTGAGGTACACATTTTTTCAAATAATGTTATTATTAAAAGTAATGTTTTCAGCTAAATTGAAAACTATAACACGAGAGTCAAGTCCTCTTTACAATATTTTCTTGGGGAGTATTTATCATCACAGCAAAAATAAAAAATCTAAAGTTTAGTTTCATGTCGTGAAACTTTCATGTGCTCATGCGAAACCTTCATGTGCAGAATTTTTTAAAAGTTTAGTTTCGCGTGCTCACGTGAAACTTTCGCGTGCTCACGCAAAACTAAACGCGGTAGTTTCACGTGCGCACGCGAAAGTTTCACGTGAGCATGCAATAGTTTCACGTGCGCACACTTAATTAAACTTTATTTAATTTTTGCTCCATGTCCCCTTAGGGGCTCCGTAGGTTTTACTATTACTATACAGTTATTTTTGCAATAACGTTTATGTTATTTATATGTCAAGCATATTCATATGTTTTTTGAGAGTCTGCTGACTGGTCTGATGTACTACCGACCAGATGACCCCATAGACTATCTAGAGATCTGTCTGAAGAAGGTGAAGGAGCTGGGTGGAACTGATAAAGTCCGATGGGACACATTCGTTGGACAGGAGAAGAAATCTTTACCACCACTCAATGGTGGGCAATCACGCCGCTCGTTTTTCCGAAACGGTGAGTTGGGAAAACAGGAAATGAAGTGCTGTGCAATAGAAATTAATGGAAAACAAAACTTACATCAAGCTGATGTTTAATTTATGACACCACAAGATAATCTTTTACCATTGTAATAATCTTGTTAGACCATGACAGTCATCAGTTAGGGCTTTCCTGTCTTTTTTGTGTGTGTGTGTGTGTCTAGCGTTGTTTTGCAATTATCACAATTTTTAGTGTTTTCAGCAAATAATGACAGATTTTTAGTTTTGCTTCAACTACTCC
The DNA here is from genome assembly GCF_027580225.2 of Misgurnus anguillicaudatus. Lineage (NCBI taxonomy): Eukaryota > Metazoa > Chordata > Actinopteri > Cypriniformes > Cobitidae > Misgurnus > Misgurnus anguillicaudatus. The sequence continues at coordinate 33,740,371 of NC_073338.2, forward strand.
TTCCCCTTGATATCTTTGAAATACGGTGAAAAGATTTTCTTGACAGCTGTATGAGGACCAGGTCTGTTCATGACTAACTCAAGTATTTGCATTCATTTATGCAGTTCTCCCAGACAGTCCCAACTTCCCCTATCGGAGGTACGAGCGCCTGCCACCCATTAACCAGTTCTCCATTGAGAGCGATTCAGACCTGTCTGAGACAGCAGAGCTCATAGAAGAATATGAAGTGTTTGATCCCTCTAGACCCAGACCGAAAGTCATCCTCATCATAGGTAAGCATTTTATTACAGATATGGTCACAGATGTAATTTTCAGGTTATACTGTAGGACCTGTTTTACACCAGGCATAAATAAGTTATTTGATATAGTGGTATTGGTACCTCCCTAAACATGTTACATTTATGGCCAAAATTAAAATTAAGTAGGCTTTCTTTGCTTTAGCAACATTCATTGATCATTTGTGATAAAATCACTCAAGACCGATGTTAATGCTGTAAACAGGACCATAGCATTGTAGGGATTTGAATAGCATTTCCGTCCTGTCTTATCAGACTTCCTTTAACAGAGTCTATTTGTCTGTAGGTTAAATAAAATGATTAAATTTTTTTGATTGATTATACTGATTAAGGAATAATGTTTTCAGTACTAAATGTAACCCAAGGAAATGAACATGCATGTTGCATCAATAACATAGAGTAATTGAATTTGAATTCCCCATTTGCATTCGGTTTGGCTTATAAAATAGTTTTTACTGTAAATAGTAGCGATTAATGGACAATATACTGTTATACCGATGTATTAATATCTGAAATGTATTAAAATATAATTTAACTAGTTTGATGGCGTAAACAAATGAGAACCTGACTATGAATATGGGTATATGCTGTATGGATGAAACAACTCGCTCTCATTGGGATGGTGGGAATAGTTCGAAACCATGTAGAAGCCTCTGCAAACCAGTCACTTTTAGACTAACACAAACCCATTGTGGCAATTGATAATGTTACAATATTAACTAAGAAATGAAAGTCTCCCCCTCCTCAATTTTTCAGATTTCCCGGAGAGGGATTAGACTAGTCCTATACTAAAATAAATGTAAGAGCTGTCCAAACTCAAAACAACTTGCACTGACATATCTTAAAATACATCAGTGCCCTTTGTTTTGCCTCAAAATGCACACAAGTAATGTTTTAGTGAGGCATGTTTGTTAAAACTAGTTATATTTACTAATTAAACTGTGACCTAGTCCTGGCTAAAGATAATCCCTGTCCGGAAAACCGCCCCATAGTGTTTAGTGTAATGTTTAGGTCAACTATTCCCAAATTCTATGGCTTTGACAACTCGGGTTCATACTCCAGCTACCTTCTTCATTAACAGGTGGTCCAGGCAGTGGTAAAGGAACACAGTGTCTGAAGATCGCCAAACGCTATGGCTTTGAATACGTGTCGGTGGGAGAGCTTCTCAGGAAGAAGATGATCCATAATGCCACCAGCAATAGGAAGTGGAGTCTGATTGCCAGGATCATCACCAATGGGGAATTGGCACCACAGGTATCTAGCATTCAGTTTAATTTAAATTGCATGTACCTAAACATCTCAATAGACCAAAATTTTGATTATTTTCATATATTTCTTTTTTTAAATATGACGTTTTGTCAATTGTCAGTAGTTGCATTAACATGTTGCCTTAAAGGCAGGGTCCATGATCTCTGAAAGGTGACATTTGAAATCACCTAAACAAACACGCCCCTACCCCAATAGAATCTGGACCTTCTGTTGATAGACCCACCCCACACATACGCAACCCAGGCAATGATGTCGTTTAGTAGACACGCACCTTACTGCTGATTGGCTACAAGTGTGTTTTGGTAGTTGGCCCGACTCCCTTTTCCAAAGTGTTTTTCAGAAATGATTCTCAATGATTTGAATAGTTTTACTATTTGTCACTTCCATCAAAAATTTCTCATGTTTGGTATCACAAATGTAAGGTTCTCCTCCATGTGAACACAGTGGTAACGTTCCCACAAAAGACTAACATTTTCTTATTGTTGTGAACAGGTCCAGAAATAACTCTTTGCTCATTTTACAAACGAGACAAGCTTCGTTTGGAATTTTTTCTAGTCTGTTTCCAGACTGAATAATAATTAAAGCTCCTGAATTCCCTGCCGAGAACAATGTACTTACACTCCCCTTCCTGCATATTAGAGTGGCTTTCCATTGGAAAGCAGAGCGCAGAAGCATCGGTCTGGAAATGAGGGCACCACAGTTTAGGGAGGAGATTTTAAAGAGAAGCAGAAGATAAGATCCTCTGCTGTTGATTATTCCTTAAAGCACCTCTAAAATGCCTCTAAAATGAAAGGAGGCCGCCTATCTGCAGGGGATACTGTAAAATACCTAAAGAGGAACATATGGGTAAAAAAGTCACAGTATTGTAAAAATAGCAATACTAATCATATAAAGGGGTCATATTTTGAGAAAAACAATGTTCCTTGGTTTTTGAAACAGAACCATTCAATGTGCAATAAAAATGGCAATCGCTTTATTTATTTATTTATTTATTTCTACAGTACAAAAAAACAATAAAAATACATTTATTGAAACTAAGCTGCATTAACGGAAAACAACACATTTTCAATATTTTACTATGTTCTTACCTCAACTAATTAATACATACCTTTTTTCAATGCATGCACTTAATCTTTGTACAGGGCATCGTGAATGTGTAAGCATTTAGCCTAGCCCCATTCCTTCCTATGGCTCCAAACAGGGATGAATTTAGAAGCCACCAAACACTTAAATGTTTTCCTTACACTGTAAAAAATGTCTGTAGAAATTACAGTATTAATGGGTGTTACTGGCAACTAGCTGCCAGTAACTTACTGTAGATTTTACATTTATGTTATTTACTGGCAACATTTTGTTCAAAGTTAAATGAACATGAAACATTTTTGACTTTATCTTCTACAGTAAGTTACTGGCAACCAGCTGCAAAATTACAGCAATTTTTTAGAGTGTATTTAAAGACTGTTACATAAGTAGTTGCACAGTATGGTGGCAGAAAATAAAACTTGCTGATTTTTTAAGTGGATAAAAATGAGAACTATATTGTATGGCGGAAGAGCACTTAGTTTGCAGCACTTTGACCTCTGGCGCAGTAACATCACCACTTACTCGTGTAACTACTCATGTAACGTGGAAGTGTTTGGTGGCTTCTAAATTCATCCTTGTTTGGATCCTAAGCAATGAATGGGGGTAGGCTACATGCTAACACATTCACAATGCGCTGTGCAAAGATTAGTGGTGTAACGGATCGCAGTTGATATGTGATCCGTTCGGATTACGACCCACGGTTTGGCTCGTATGTGATTCACGGATTAATATTTAATTTAATTTAAATAGGGAAAGTTTATCATTTTGTAAGGGTTTCAAAGGTTTGCAAAATGTTAAGAGTCAAGTAATTTTAAACCTTAAAATGTCACATTTAAGGTTGTCTGCAAAAAGGCGCTAAAGTGAGCAGTTTACGCACAAACGCACATGCGTTTGAATGCGTCCGGTCCAGCTCGAGTCATCATCCTTCAAACATCAGAACTCTTGATGTGTAAACTTCAGAGAGTTGCCCTACTCTCTCTCTCATACTGTAGTGTATTAAAATACATTTGGCTAACAAAGCAATAAAAAACAACGTAACGTTATGTGGGAGACTGTTTATGCTGCGCCGTTTAAAATTCGCCCTCTGTCTGTGTGTGTGCGCTGGTTTAAGGGGACTCAGTAGTGACACACAGAGAGAGATGCAGTCTGTGCATATTTGGTCTTAAAGAGACCGTAAGCTCAATTGACCTACTTAAGTCTCTGTCATTAATGTTAATCAAACAACCCAAGACAAAGAAGCTTTACTTCTGAAGCTTTAAAAAATAATAATTAATTTATAATATAATAATTTAATTAATACAATAAATGCAGTTGATTTCTGTACCTAATGCTACTTTTAGCCCTTACTTAATGTGCAACTTTGTTCTTTTTTATAAATGTTTGTAATTTCTTGATTGTTATTAGATTTTTCCCATACTTTTTTTTGCTGATCCGTGGTCATCAGAACAAAGACATTTATGCAGGTTTGTAACAACATGACAGTGAGTAAATGATAACAGAATTTTCATTTTTGGGTGAACTATCCCTTTAATAATTTGTTCCAAACTAGTCAGATAAACACAATTGAACATACAGTATGACTGTTCATTTTCTATTGCCATATAATGGTTTTGGCTGTTAAAAGCTACCATAGCAGCTACCAGGCTAATTTTATCATCATCTGGATCTAATGGCATACCAGATCAAATATCTAATTAGTGTGACTGGCTATGGTATCTAGATGTAATGCAAGGCAGTGTTTTGGACATTTCAAGTTATGCATAAGGAACATAATAGTGTTGTGTGGCTGGAAAGAGAGACTTCATAAATCATAAACATGTCCACTGCACTTGAACATGTGCCTGAATCACTTCAGCTAGCATTAAACATGGAAAAAATAGCATTTGGTTGCAGAAATTACATTCCGAACTGGGCGACAAATGATGACTGATGTAAGAGTTATTTTTAGAGCGGTCTTGTTGTACTGTCTGTCGAAAAAGATGCCATCCACATCATTAGATTTGCTACGCTTCAACATTTTTTCACATCCAGCGTTTGGGAATATTAAAATACTCATCAATTGCACTAAAATCACTTAAAATCTGTGTTTGCTGATATTATTTTTATGTCTAAACAACGAACATCAATTCCGTACATACAGTAAGGAAATTAAGGGTGTGTTTATTAAATTTCTTCTCTGCATTATTGAATGATTGTCCCTAAAGCTCATATAATCTAAGACATCACGTCACTGCATTTCATCCAAACTTATTTAGTGTGCTGTTTAAAACAGGCTAGAATTACAAAGCACATTTACATTGCAGATGCTCAATCTATGGGATGCAAGGTTTGTATTTAGAAGGGTGCTCACTCAATTGCTTTTAAAGTAATCTGAATCTGATTCATATGTGATGAGTGTATGATTTCCACCTATTAATTCATCCCCGTTAGGAAACAACTATCACTGAAATCAAGCAGAAGATCATGAAGATTCCAGACGCCAGTGGTATAGTCATAGACGGCTTTCCTCGAGATGTGGGGCAGGCACTTTCTTTCGAGGACCAGGTGAGTGATTTAATTCTTACTGTTGCTATGGTGAACACAACTATTATTATTGCTCATATTGCTCATAAGGTTGGGGATTTGAACAAACCCCTGACCTTCAGTATTATTCAACTTTAGTCAGATTTGGGGTGGCACCCACCAAGCAATTGCTCAGAACCCATCAGTTGCCCAAACCACATACTCAAGTACACCATGACAAGTACATAACAATGCCCTGACAAGAAGCACACATCTACATGGCCACATACTGGATAACACAAATAAAACCATCTCTTATAAATCACGTTTCATTCGGTCCATGCTAGTTCCTGTCAGTTCTGTCCAGACTGTGTTCACAGAGGCGTTAGTTAACAAGTGAATGTAAGTACGTTTAAAAGCAAGTCAGGATTGAAGACCTAATATAAAATGTCAAAATTGGCATGGCTAATGGAGGAGATTGTCATGGGTGAGTGGGTAATTACGTAAGTGGATAATACAGTTGTGAAGGCAGGGCTGTTGATATTGTGTTTACACTGCCAAAGTGTTCATCAGCTTCTAAAGGGATTAAAAGGGGAGTTGGGGGAGGTGCACGGAAAAGTGCTTGATGGACTCAGTAGTTGATGTTTGTGTGGTGTGCTTTAATGGGAAGTAATCACAGACTTCATCAATATTTCTGCCTTGACATTACAACAAGACTATTCTGGCAACTTGCGATGGAAGAGTTTAGGCTGGGAACAAAGATTGCACAACGTTGATTCACACCGGCGCCCTGACCAGGTAGCACACAAAAAGTCAAACCGATACGTGAAACTCTTAATATGCATTGTTGTTGTTTTTTTTCAATTATCTTTTTATTGATTTTTAACATTTTGTTAACATAGCAGACAGAAAAAAAGAAATAAAATTACAGGAAATAAAAATGAATACATAAAAAATAAAAAAACATAGCAAATTAAATCAAGTCGGTCCATGGTCACAAATCACGATAAATTTTTTAAAGTTATGTAATCATGCCAAACCCTGTTATGACATGGTAGCGTCAGAGGTCCATAAGCGGTTCCCATATCCTTCGGAAGGCGTCTCCCTTATTTTTTAGGGCGTATGTGCATTGTTCCAGTCTTAAAGTTACATGTAGGATTTGTTTAAACAGTTTAAATGATGGGGGTCTTTGTTCCAATTGAGCAGAATGCATTTCTTTGGTATATGGGTGATTCTCACGAAACCATTGAAACACCACGGCACTAATGATTTTAGCTTTAAAATGTGTAATATAGTAACATTAAAAAGCATCAGAATTAACACAATACTGTGTTCTACCTTGCACAATGTGTGATTTCAACATAAGAATTTATATTTGGAATTTTTATCTCATTTTCTGCTGAAATTCTCATTACCGCAATGTGTCCGGCTGTGTTTTAAAATGCGTTATGTTGTAATTTAATCAAATTAACACAAAAATATTAAGAAAAAAAATAAATGGATGTTTTGCTACACTACTTTAGATGACAGAAAAAATATTTATTGAATATTCATGTATAATAATAATGAAGAAAAATTAGGAAAATGATATGTCCATGCCTGATGTTCTCATCCTCCGCAACACTTTTTGAGAACAGTTTAAGCACACATACAGAATTTTAATAAAGTTTGATTTTGAGTGACCAACCACATGGACCAGTTACTTCAAGATGGCTACTAGGTAAGATCATTTTTTTACAGTTAATTTGAAATATTGTCTTGTCAGAATGCTTACACGACATTTTGAATATCATTACCGCAACAGATGCTTATTAAATGTTAATTTAATTAATAGAAGCATAATACTTAGATTTTAAATGCATGTGCAGAATCTCCAAATTATGTTCTTTCAGGTTTGTCATGTCATTTTGAAAATATGTCAGTGTTGATGTTTTCTGACTGTTGCGGTAATGAGATTTTTTAGGACTAATTTTTAATTATGTTACAAAAAGTGTTAAATGATAAGTAAAAGTTTTTAAATTAATGTTCCCATTTACTCCAGACTTTGTTTTTCAATGTCTGGTGGGAAAAAAGTAAATTTAAGCAATTTCTACATTTTCATGCTTGACATTTTTAAAACCAAGTTTTCGTGAGAATCACCCATATAGGACATTATGATAATCCTTTTCCTGCATGTGGTATCCAGTGTCTTTTTCAATATGCATTGTTTTTTACTGGAAACTCTTGACAGCCATAATGTGAAAGTCTGACAGGTGTATATTAATGTCTGTAGGCTGTCAAATATGAGCTAATGTCAAGAGGAAATCATTTAACGGTTTTCACTTGCTAGTTTTAATGGCCGTTCATTTGCGAATGATAGCCTAAAGGCTTTCATGTCTCATCATGACCAATTTGCTGTCTTCCACAAGCCTTTCTTTTTTATGTTACACAGCAGGCTAAGGAGATCATTAGTATGTTTATTATACTTCCAACTCAAACCGGGCGGCTTTACAGTCCATTGCCCCCAAATGCACTGGCTACCTGTCTCGAATGAACTTCTTTAATACGCAAACATAAAATTGCTAGTCATGATTGTAAAATGGGGAAAGTAACCGACTGCAAATGTCGCATACTGCTAATTCCAGCCTGAAGAGTGTGTGTACACAAGCGGTAAAATATACAGAGTTGCAAGAAGCAGATACGCCTCCATGTCTCCGCGTCTGTGTCTGTCTCACCTTTGCACTTCTTTTGCACCTCCTATTTCACACCAATTATCTAAGAGATGCTTTAATGTAGGCCGACAGCTGTGATGAAAACACTTGTTGCGGCCAAAAACCAAATCAAAACACTGTGTTCCTGAGCGACACTTAAAAGTGCATGTCTGTCACATTATCAACATTTACCGCATTACAACGACTTCGCTTTAGGCCGTTGCCCCATTAGCCAGCTGCCTTTAAGGATTAAATACCCTGTCAAAAATGATTCCTTAGATAATTCTTTATTTTTGTTGTTTGTAACCGCTACTGACGATGAGTAACTTTAATTCAGGCATTTTTAAATTAATGTGTCATACTTAATAGATAACCACATACTGTATCAAAGCAAGTTGCATCTGCAAACAAGCACGTTAAGATTTGGTTCTCAGTATTACAGTAAAGGCCTATAGTGAGCTCCTTATTGAAATAAATATAATAATCTGAAGTAATCTGAATCTTCAGTCACTGTGGGTACTGTCCGAGATCCCTGAAGTCTTGAAGTTTCACTTTACTTTAAGTATACTATAACCACTATATTCCTGACATGGCACAAAGCTTCAAGGAAGCGTGGAAAATTGGAAATGGAGGGTGTGAGTTAGTTCAGATCTAATGAAACATTAACCTAATACAATGAAGCCAGATTAAAGGTCATGTTCTTTCTGATCCCATTTTTTAAACCCTAGTTAGTGTGTAATGTTGCTATAATAGTATAAATAATACCTGCAAAATGATAAAGCTCAAAGTTCACTGCCAGGCGATATATTTTCTTTAACAGAATTCGCCGTTCAAAGCCTACAGCGAACGGCCGGCTTGGACTACAGCTCTCTACTTCCTGTTTTAATGACGTCAGTAAAACAGTTTTCTGACTAAACTCCACCCACAGGAATAAGTCAGTTGCCAACTAAGCTAACGGCAAGCTAAGCTGCTATCAAATCACAACAAACTAAACAACCTACACAATCAAAACTCGATACGTATTTCTGAAGGAGGGATTTCAGAGAACAAGGAAGACATCAGCCTGTTATTAGGACAGTGAAAACGGCGATATACAGATAAGTACATTTTGTGAAAAATACTGCGTTTTTTACACGTGAAACATGAACACGTTATATTGCGCACTGTAAACACAATCAAAGCTTCAAAAACACAGAAAGAATGGGACCTTTAAAGTACGTAATAAATTACCAATACAGTTGATGATATGATTAACAGTAGGCTAGTGTAAGGGATGCAAAAGGTTTGAACAGGCACTAGACTGTGTTTGGTGACCAGGCAACCAATAACAATGCCACCATTGCTAACCTCACTAACTGAATTAGCTTTGGCTCTCACAGAATAGTGGTGAGCACCATTTAAGGGATTTAAAACCCAATTATGAAGCGAACACAAAAAAAGGATCAGACCACAGCTTTAACAGCAATCATTACAGGATCATAAAATACCTCCAATGTGGGCACACTGCCCCCCCCAGACTGTTCAAATGTCAACCAAATATTATTTTAGAAAGTCAGAGGTGGAGAATCTGACTTGGTGAAAAAACGATATCCACCTGTTTCTTGACATAAATGTGGGCGCCGCCATCTTTAAGCTGTCTTGTTTATGACTTCCGGCGAGCCACTAAAGCTAATGGTAGTCTATTGCGAAGGACAAGTGTGCCATTTTGACTGGCTGTTTAATGTTTATTATGAAATCCAGGAAGACAGACATAATTTGTGCAGTTAGGGGTTGCCATAATAGCTGATACGAACGCAGTAAATTTCTACAAAACATTTGTTTTAACCACAATCCATGCACAAGAACTTAATGTGTATGTGGCACACATGCACTCATGATCTGTATTTAAAGAACTTGGTTCCAAAACGCGATAAACGGCATTTTTGGAAAAAAAAAAGTTACTGCCAAAATAAGTATTAGGTCAGTATTTAAAAGTAAATTCTTAATTTTACGCAAAATCCAATATCCGCAGTGTTATTCTGTCATCTTTTCTCCCTTTTTTCCCAAAACGCGATAAACGCCACTCCTCCTTTTCTACAGAATGCAATAAATCCGCTCCACAAATTACAGGGCACCATTCACGCAATGTAAACAAACAATGGCGGCGTGTTGACTGCACGGAATCTTAGTTTTCCTCATTTACTTTGTACTTCAAGATCAACAAACAAACAAAAGCAAAATAATACTTTAATGGCATTGATAAACCTGTGGTTGTTTTCTGTGATGGGAAAGATAGTAAGGCATCAACATCCAATGCGAGAGGCACTCGGGAGACGGTTTGTTCAAATAACTTACAATCTGTTGAATGAGATAGATACTGCTGACTGTGTCGGACCGCATGAAGTCCATTAAAAAATTGCCGTTTAAAAAAAAACTCACTCCAGAGGGACAGTTGTGACATTTTAAACCATCCCCTGAAAAGTTAAAAACACAAAGTCTTGGTAAATTGCATGTCGACTGGCTTTCCCATTGTTAAGATACTGGTATGTCTCTGTGCTTTTATATTTGTGCATTGAAGACCTGTCTCCTCCGATCAACAACACGAAAGGATTGAATATATCTTCATATATCAAGCCACTTTTTAATTTCATCCTCATACTGGTTCATACATGGCAGGTGTAGTAAATATGTACTGTTTAAATCATGTTTTATGCGTGCTCCCACTACACTGTTTTCTACCGGCTGGCTATTGAACCGGAAGTCTTGCACAAGAAGGGAAATACGTCACATCACTTACTTCCGCGTTCGAGAAAAAGGTGGATACTGTAGTATTGTAACACAACTATTGTAACCAGTACTGCCCAGTTGACTCCACACGGGATTTAAACCGCCTGCCAAGCCAATATGAAAGCCATTAGTGTGTCTCTTGAGATCATGGAGTGAGTTTTATATAACAAACGTGTACCAGCTAATGTCTGTTACACTTACTTTTCCAAGCCACCGTACACTTGCTGTGAGTGGGATTCAGACTACCAACCAAGCCAGCAGCATGGGAGTCTGAACACTAACAAGGATGCTAAAAATGAAAGTCACAGAGTAACTTAATTATTTGAGTAAGACAGTGAAATTAGACAGAAGGGTCTTACTGATAACTTTGTTGTTGTTAGTTGTATTTACGGTTAAATTAATAAAAGTGTGCTCATGATGAGCATTTTCTAGTTATCACTAAAGGGCTTTTGCTAATGTAGTCTGCGGTTTGACTGAGGGGAATGCATGCAGACCGTAATGCTTTAAAACAATGCCATTATCTGACATGACTTACATGGCTTACTCTGGGATAGTTTACTGGCCCGTTTAATGAGTTTAAAAATTCATTGTTTACTTGCAATCGTGTTGCTCCATAGCTGTTTGCTGTATCTGTAGAACATGCGACATTTTTACAGCTATGAAATCTCACTTTATTCTTTCTAGGGGCTGCCAAGCTCTTAAAAGGACATGGGAGTATAGTAACAGGCAGTAATTAATATTAGTAGAAAAATCAATTTTTGGGTGCAACAGAACGTATAAAGAAAATGAATTTACAGAAGTAATAAAATGGGCTAAAAAACACATAGAAACAAAACTATTCATTGATTTCGCCAGTGAGAACACCAGAGTGTTTCTCAAAGGGCTGTGATTATACCCCTGTAGTTTGTCAGCCTGTCTCATGCAGTTCACATTGAGAGGCATTTCTGATAGTGGCTCTCCTGAGGAGTAATTCCCTTTAACAATAGAACACATGTGGGGATTAAAAAATGACATGGATGTTCATTATTTTGCAGTGGTGTAGTATAGTTTTATCTGACATTACGTGTCTCTGATCATGCGAACTACTTTTCCATTTATTTTTTTAAATTTGCTGTTTTAAAATGTTAAAGGAAATTTGTATTTTTACCCTTAGAATACATATGTGGGTGACAGAAGACCCATATTCATTTTAGGTATTATGCAGGTACACCGACAATTAATAAAATTGTTCTGTTCCCTGGATGATTATTTTTTATATCTTATTTTATATTTAAGACAGTGTCAGTCTAAGGTCCCGTACACACTGCATATTAATTCAGTTGTCACTTCACCTTTTAATGCTTAAAGGCGGAGTCCACGATGTTTGAATGCCAATGTTGATATTTGAAATCACCTAAACAAACACGCTAGCCTGGGTGCCAGCTGATCTTAGCCCCGCCCACAAGATTTTGAAAACGGGAAGATCGGTCTGGGGTTTCTGCGTTGAGGAGCTACTATGCTAGGACAAATGCTGGTCGAACCAATGAAATTGTCAGGGCGGGCTTTATACGATGATGGACAGATAATCAACAGTAATGTAATGAACCACGTCACCAAAGAGCACGTGTGTTGAATGGCTGCCGCTGTAAAGTTCAGATGTGTGGATTCTGACATTGAGTCTGTTCTAAAAGATATCGACAGAGCATTGATTTTAAAAGAGGAACAAAGAAACGCGAGCAGGGCATTTGTTGATGTTTTTGCCGTCCTTCCTATTCGGCAAAAGTTGGTCGCAACTGAAATTGCTAACGTTATCACGGCGATGCAACTCAGCATGCACGACGAGATGGATATAATTAGCGGTCGTTGCCAGCTTCTTTTCGGAAGCCCGGAATCGTGGTTGCTGAATAAGTGGAGGGACATGCTAGGCTCCAATGTTTTCAAGCCAACGTAATGGGTATCGTCGTGGATGAAGTTCACCTAACGTACAAATGGTAAGAGATAATCTTACTGTATGACTTAGTAAATACTTCATGTTGTGATATAAACTAAATGTTGTAAACATAATAGGTGTTGATGTACATTCGCTAACTCAGTATAATCACGATGTTAGTGTCATTGTAGCAAAATAACTAGCAGTTCGGTCAGGCTGCAAAGACGTAATTTCAACATACGTCACACACTCCGTTGCTCTGATTGGTCATAGGTCTATCCAATTGAGTGCAGAGGCATTTTTCGGTTGAGACACGCCTCATAATTATAGCTCAATGGAGCGGTATCAGACTCAAATTCTGACTAGAATTGAGTATGGCAACGTCAGGCTACAAACACGCCTCTACCCCAATATAATCTGAACCTTCTGTTGATAAACCCGCCCCACACATACGCAACTCGGCAAGGATGTCGGTTAGTAGACACACTCCTTACTGCTGATTGGCTATAAGTGTGTTTTGGTAGTCGGCCCGTCTCCTTTTCCAAAGCGTTTTTCAAACATCGTGGACTCCGCCTTTAATCCTGTTCTACACACACAGTTCAGTAATTTACGGGACTGACAACCGCATTCGACAAGCGAATCAACTCCCGCAAAATACAGGTAGTGACAACCCCAGTGACACAAAGGTTTATTGCACACGCTGTTAAATTATTTTGGTCAAAGCTGTGAGTGATAAGCACGCAAGACGGCAGAACATTGCTACAGTATGGTTATCTTCTGTGTCAATCATCACATTTTCAGGAGTGAGTCTTGTTCCGTGCAGACATGAAATTAACATTAAGGGGATTCACTCCCGCATTTAAATGCGGTTGTCACTCTTGAAGGTTTGTAGTGTGTGCCAGGCCTAATGCTGCGTTCACACCAGCCGCAGTAGAGACGACAAGCGTGAGTGATTTCAATGTGAAAGATGCTTTGACGCGTGTCTGGAGGTCTTGCGGCGTGAATTGAGCATTGCACGATTTGAAAACTTTGAACTTTAGCGGAAAAACGCGCCACGTTAACCAATCAGGAGCTTGCTCTAGTAGTGACGTGATTACAGGAAGCAAGCGGAGTTGCAGAAGCCTATGGATGGCCCTTCCATGAAGCGAATTTCCGCGTGAATGTCTCAATGACTAGAATTTTACATGCGAATGAAGCAAGTAAACTCAAAATGTTCAACAGTGTTTCCTCTAGGATTTTTTCCAGCTGTGGCGGCAGGGGGCGCCCATGATGATTATAAATGTACATTATTTTTTTAATGTAGAATATATGCTACAGTAAACTAACATGTATTTTTTTTATAATTTTCATGCTGTCATTTTCTTTTCCTTATATTTATAGCATAATGCTTTTCTATGTTTGATCTAAAGTGTATTTTCTTTAAAGATACGTTTTATAGCTTCCTACGGATCTTTCATTGTAGTTTTAATGTAGTGTGCAAGTTCGTGCTCGTGTTTAGCGTTACAGAGCTGTTGCAAAGTCACGCACAGTCCTGTTTGATAATCCGCTGAGATTTACAGAACACCCGACATCAGCAGCAATTTTATTCCACACCCGGCCTGTTTGACATAAAGAGCCCGACCCGGTCACACCGCAAATCGCGCAGTTAAATATAAACTTTTAACGTTCTTCAGACAGAGCTTAAACACAAATCATAAGCACAGGGCCATTTAAAAACTGCTACCTATCGGAATCGAGTCGAATTTTGGTGTTGGGTGTTAGACCCGCATACTCTTGCCTATTGAGTCCCGACCTGCATCTACAATGCAAATGACACGTTAATATTATTACACACGTTACCTCAAATATTATGCGTTTCACCCGCGGGTATACCCCGACCCTGCTGTCTGAAAACAGATGAAACAGTCTCAGCGTCTGCCTCGAGTTTTTATTACCAACGTCCTTCTCTTCCCACAGGAATAATGTAAGTTTCCTTCCAAACAGATTCGACTGTTAATGTCTTACAGTCCCATATGAGTAGTATTCAGTATTTAGCCTTTTGTTTTTGGACAAATATCTCGTCATTAAATGTGAAACTTTGTGAGTGTCGATCTGAAGCACAGAAGATTGACAGCTGAGCGGTCAGCAGGGCTCTGCGCTTATAGCCTATATTCTGAACAACTAATTGCCTGATATGTTGATAATATGAGTACATTAATTACAAATGAATGTCCAAAAAACCCGTAATATGTTAAATCGAAAGTTTAATTATGTCATTTCCGCAGCCCTGGGCTGCGTCGGTGTAGATATGCGCCGGTGAACATCATACGCGTGATGACCCTTGAACCTTAAATTACCCTACATTTAAATTACCCTAAATTTATTGTCATACAGATAAGAGTAAAACAAACAACATAAACTGTAAATGTTGTATTTTTATTTGTGTAAACTCACAATAATGAGAAAACCTTGTGCTTATTTAAAATCATTAAAAATTACGTGCTTTCTGCTGCTTTGGTTTTAGAGTGTGTCACAAAAAAAGAACTTAAACTCAAATACTTTTTATTAGTTTTGTCAATCTGATAATTATTTAAGTGTAACATTTTTCATGTAGCCTTATTTATTTTATTATTATTTCTCAAAACAGAGACGTAGCCTAATCATCATCTGTTGATTTAAATCTATTTGTGCATGAAACTAAACCCATGGGGGAAATTATTATATTTTAGGCGATTTATTTATAAATGAGTTTACAACGCGAATCCAGAAAGGAATTGATTTATTTTTAAAGACAGCCAGTCTGACAGGGCTCTTTATTTTGCGAGCTGCCGCCGTGGTTTTGTCTAAAAGGGATACAGCAAATGCAGAAAAGTTAATGATTAGATTTGGAGGTAGGATTATTAGGATGAAAACAGTGGCTCTGGCTAAAGGCGATACAAATACATCCTACAATCGTGTGAAATTTTGTGTTTAGAGTTGGGTTTGGGTGAAGGATTAGGATAAAACAGTGCTCATACGGCAAGATTTCATTTGCTGTATCCCTTCTATCCACAACCAAAGGTGTGGCGGGGATATTTTAGGCGTGGCGAGCCGCCACGGTAGAATGTATATAGCGGAAACACTGTTCAAGCAGCAAACTAGATGCAGAAGACGCAAATTTGATGCCTCAAACGCGGTTGGTGTGAACCCACGGTAAAAGTTGAGGGTAAATTATTTTTACATTTTATAAAATAATAGTATAACATTTGTTAATTGTTTACACATCTTTGTGCGTTAAAGGACAAGTTCTGTATTTTACACTTAAAGCCCTTTCTTAAAGTTTTCAGATTGTTTATGATGAAATAGAACAGTTTTGACTGAAATTTGGACATATGATGCTGTCCCGAGAATTTTCGGGTGTTTCTTGTATCACCTCCCACCTCTACAATGGGTCTATAGGTGCACAGGAACAATCCTTCCTAAAATGCATTAAACTTTTGTTTACAAAGACGTGAAACTCACCGAGTGGTCAGGGGTGTTCACTGATATGCTCACACAAAAATCGCTGCAAAAGTAAACAGGGCTTTAAGTGTAAAATACCGAACTTGTCCTTTAAGCTTTTACCACATTATGTGTCATTTTGTATAGATTTTGTCTCAAAATATAACAGAAGTTGTGTTAAGAGTAACACAAAATGTGTTGTTTCAATAATAACACAGAGATAGGTAGATTCTAGGACAACGCATTTAGTGTAATGTTTTTAACACATTCGTTCTAAGAGTGTACATAAAATAATAGCAAACTGTGAAATATAATATATTTCTATAATATATACAGGGCTCGCAAAATTTCAAAATTCCCGGTAGCCCCTCAGGCAGCCACTCTTCAGTTTTTGATGAATGCAAGTAGCCTGAAAAAAATACATTACTTTAAATTTATAATATTGAGACAAAACATCTATCAAATCACAAATAACACATAAAATAATCAAATTACAATCATCAATACAAAATCTGAATAATAATAATAACTTTTGAAAAACAAAAGGATCCTCGCACCTCGGTGCTCAGCCCTAATTACTTTAGATTCTGAAATATTACCTGAAGTCACAGATAAGAAAATGCCACTCGACGTTGAGGGGATATCACAGTTGTGTTCCTCAATTACTTTTTACCATGGGCCAAATTTTGCTTGGTTGTTGTTTTTTGATGCTTTCATTTTTTTAACAAACAAAAAACTTAGATTTCCAATTTTCCATGCAAGCCAACTGTTCCTGTTCCAAAGGCTAAGTGCAGTAACTACGCAAACACTGAAACCGAGAAAAATGCCCTTAACGTTTTTTACACCAGCCAGTAAAACATGTTACTGCAAATTTGGCACACACGTTTCTCTGAAATGGGACAAAATTGAACCAGGAGACTTTGTCACAAGACACAACAGGTCTCACAAAGCCCATTTCAACCCTTAACTCAATTTTGACCAAATGCATAGTTACTGCGCTTTGGCTTTGTAGCGCAGCATACTGTAGCCAATTTTCTTAACTGCACTCACAATTTATATCACTTTAAATTTGCTGCAGGAGATTTCATTTTTTAATCAACAAGCTTGTTGAGGTATCACCCACAGGTGTTTTTAAACCATACTAAAGTTGACATCTATTGTAGGCTTTAATTAACACACTTACACAAACAGACAGATAAAAACATAAACAAAGCTTTCAAATGTTGACAACTGTTCTCAGTGGCTTGACATATGGCAAACTTTCCAGCATGTTTATTAATTGTTCATCTCTGAAAGCAGTTTTACTCTTTTATTGGATGTGGTTAATATTTTATGTTATGGCGTATTGTTTTACATTTTATATTTGATGTATATACATGATAAATACTCATTAGTTTTAGATAGCATGTTGCTATCACCACCAGCTTTTAGGAAAATTAGACCTTTCCTAAGCGAGGATGCTACTCAAGTCCTAGCCCAGGCTCTTTTCCTGTCCAAACTGGACTATTGCAATGCGTTATTGGCCGGACTCCAAACCCCTACAGATGATCTAGAATGCTGAAGCAAGAGTGGTCTTCAATGAACCAAAGAGGGCATCGTTCCTTTCTTTGTCAAGTTACACTGGCTTCCCATAGCTCACATCAAATTCAAAGCTCTGCTCCTGCCCTTTAAAACCACCACTGGGTCAGCACCCCCTTACCTTCAATGGCTTATACAGACTTATGTAACCTCTAGATCCCTGCGTTCTGCCACAGAAAGACAGCTTGTGGTGCCATCCCAAAAAAGGGGGAAAATCACTATTGCATACCGTTTTTGTTGCGACAAGATCTGCTGACTCTAAGATCTCTTCCGCCAACACATCACTTGCTAAAATCTTTTCTTTTTTTCTATCTCTATCTATACCTTCTCTGTCAAAAAATAATAAAATAAATACTAACCCATGTATACATAATACTTATGTGTTTTTGTGTTGCTCTAATTGCTTCTATTGTTACCTCATTTGTAAGTCACTTTGGACAAAACAAAGCATCTGCTAAATGACTATATGTAATGTATATGTCATTTGAAAAATGCTTTTTAAGTGCAGTGAAACTCATAATATTACAATTATATTAGAAATAAAATAAATTCACAATATCACACATAACATGGCTAAATCTTACACTGTGTACTCCAAATAAGCCTATACATGTGTCCATATTTGCTTTGGGATGATTTGATTATTACTCAGATGTGAAACAGCATGGTAAACAGTGATGATAATCTTAGGTCAGACTAAATAGATAACAAGACAGATCACAAGAATGCAATCCGTACAAGAAACGGAGATTACCCAATGGCAGTACATTATGCAGCTGATTCAAATACGTCCAATTTAAGAATTACTGGATTGGCAACAATAACTGCATCCATTAGAAAAGGTGCTATGCAACAAAGATTTTATCATTTTTCCTGGTTTGAATGATGAGTTGGATTTGTGTAAATATTTTTGAAAATGTTGTAATTTTAATGTTGTTGTGATTGATGGGTCCCGCTGCAATGATCTTTTGGTTCCTTTCAACTAAACAGAGCCATTATACTGTAGTTTACACATGCAACTCGTTTTGTACCGGACACACTCAGGGGAAGGCTAATGGCTGAAATGCATCAGTGAGCAGAATTGTATTATTTTTAATGTCTTCGTGTCACTAAATGTGCATCTCAACTATGATTGAAACCCTATCAAGAAGCACATTTTGGGATTAAGGTCCATTCAGCAAGTAACGTTCCAGGACACTTTTCGTGATTAATATGGATAATGTTTTGGAGACTTGTTGGTTTTTGGAACCATATTTTACCGGTTATTTTCATTGCTGTCGGTACCCCTGTTCAGTCTTAAAAGTTAAAGACTTTTTAAAAGAGCTATTTCTTTCTTACCTTTCTATAGTCTGAAGATCTATTTTGAAAGGTTCTTTGGATCTTTATGAAACCATACAGTACATCCTGAAAAGAAACTTTGGTAACATTTACTTGTTAAGGGTCATCATTTACTATCATTCATATTGTGTTTCTGAAGCTTAACAATTGGGGAATGGTTTGGCAGGGTCATGTTCCTAAGTAATAAGCATGCTGACGTCAATTCTCAAATGCACTAAAAGTTACTCATAATCATGCAAATCTTCCAGATCTCAATGACTTGATCTCAAAACACAATAGCAGGTCGTACAAGTGCCGTTTCTTCAGGAAAAGCATACAGTGACAGACTCTAGAGCAAAAAAAGGACTAGAAATGCAATACTGAAGTGAGACACAAGAACCAGACAAGACATATTGAGGGTTTGAATATAAACAGAAGATGGGTTGAACAGTGAGATTGAGTTGTTGCCAAATTTGAATGTACTATAAATTAAACAACACACTACCAGACAGCTTACCTGAAAAACTATCCTGTCAGAGTAAAGATATGGCTTATAAAACAAATACAGAGGAGACGGCAGAGACAGATCCCAGTTTAAGTGGCAAAAAATCATGTCAGTAGCTTGCGCTGACATTTCGCCTGCCAGACTTCTTTTGAGATAATCAGCATGTTTTTCTGTTTTGTGACAAGCTTTCAGGCTATTCACAACTGACATTTGTAGTTTTTCCCAGATGGCTGATTAAATCCATATTCCAATCACAGCAGGCAACTGACTCCATTTTAGGTCAAATATCTGTCCTGTGAGGTCACAATATTTATTACAAAGACAAGATAAAATCCAAGATGTTCATTTAAGTTTTTAAGTCCACTGATTTTTAATTATCCCAATACTGTCAGTCAGCTGAACGACCATTAGTTAACATAAGACGTGTTTTGACATAATGGTGTTTGGGCAAATATTAATTAAGATCTTTGACATGTTGGACTTTTTCAGCCAAGCTTTTTATTTTCACATCTGCATTATCTGGTTTATTGGTTATTGTGTGATCAGGCTGCACCTACATTGGTAGGGGATAGAAAATATAATCTTAGATTAAAAACAAGACAAAGGAAAATTGTGTGTGTGTACCTGGTAATTCATGCGGTGCGGGGACCAAATGTACACACAAAGACAGTCATTTTTTTGATTTTGTGTGTTTTTAAATGTCTGATATATATTTAATGAATTCAGACGGGACTACATTAGATATGTTATCAGAAGTCTTTTTTGTTTCTTTTTGTAAAACTATTTTAATGGTTAAAGGATTACTCAATTTTCTTTAAAAAATCCCAATAATTTACTCACCCGCATGTCATCCAAAATGTTCAGTCAAAAAGTTTTATAAGAAAAACATTCCAGGATTTTTCTCAGTTTAATAGACTTTATTGGACCCCAACAGTTTACAGTTATAATGCAGTTTAAAAAAGATTCCCAAACGAGGCATAAGGGTCTTATCTAGCAAAATTATCGTCATTTACGGCAAGAGAAAAGTACTTTTAAGCCACGATTTCTCGTCTTGCACCAGGCGTGTAACGCACCTGCGCGACCTCATGTAAATGCACCATTACGTCAAAAGGTCATGCATGAAGTATGTGAAACTACCGCCCCATGTTTACACGTGTGGAGAAAGAGGACCGTTCTGACGTTGTTGTATGTGGAATGATACTAATTAATGTCTTTGTGTCAGTTCATTGTTTAAAATGGTCCGCAAATGTGCGTTTCACATATGTAACGCGTGACCTTTCAATGTTCTTATGAAATTATGTGAGGTCGCGCTGGCGCGTCACATGGCTGGTGCAAGATGAGAAGTTGTGGTTTAAAAGTGCATATTTTTATTTTTCTTGTCAAAAATGACAATTGTTTTGCTAGATAAAACCCTTATGCACCGTTTGGGATCGTTTAAGGCCCTTTTAAGCTGCGCTGAAACTTCAATTTTAAACTGCATTAAACGGTAAACTGTTGGGGTCCAATAAAGTCTATTAAATTTAAAAAAATCCTGGAATGTTTTTCTCAAAAAAACATAATTTCTTCTCGACTGAACAAAGAAAAACATCAATATTTTGGATGGCATGGGGGTGAGTTAATTATCGGGATTTTTTTTTAAAGAAAGTGGAGTAATCCTTTAACTGTGTCATAGTAACCACAGTAACATTTTCACGTTCAATAACAACTTTCGGTTGCAGCTGAGCGATGTCCAAAGCCATATCAAAGCTTTAATAAAAATAAAGATGAACATATTGTGTTTTTAATGTAACGTGAAGGGCCAAAATAAACCCATGAATCATTCTTGAAGATGCATTAGACGCATAATCTCACAGTTGCACTTAATAACTAGATCCTTACAGATCACTTCAAGATGCTTTGAGCTTGACCTTATTAATGTGAATATGTTTGTGACCCTGTCTGTGAAATCCAGGCTAAAATCTCAATTTAATTATGAGATCAAGAGCATCAAAGTCTGATTTCAATCATAAATTTGACTTTATTTTCAATCCTTGGCATGACCTATATTAAAGATATCAAGGTTATGTTTTTCACAGAATGTTTTTTACATTATGTGCTATGATTTTGTGTAGAACCAGTAAATCACTAAAAATAACTTTGGCTGGGTTTAACAGGTAGGGTCAAATAAATGAAACTAAAATGGACATTGGTTGCATGCTGTTCTTTTATAGTAGTTAAAAGACACTCACCTCTTCTATCTCTGTCCATACAGATCTGTACACCAGACCTTGTGGTTTTTCTGTCCTGCTCAAACCAACGTCTGAAGGAGCGTCTAGAGAAGCGTGAGGAGCAGCAGGGTCGCCCAGATGACAACCCTAAAGCCATCGATCGACGCTTGACTAATTTCAAACAGAATGCCATCCCTCTGGTCAAATACTTTCAGGAAAAGGGCCTCATCGTCACAGTAAGAAATATTTTTGGATATATAACATACTGTAACTTATAGGATAGGACAGTGTATATCTTGTTAGTTTAATATTAAATTGACAAATAAACAGTCAGGGTTACTATGTTGTAAGAGAAAAGAAATCCACTGAAATGACTGGACTGGATACAAAGAGAAGGTACATTTGAATAGTGCACTTGTTTGTTTTAATGTTTTACCATTTGTAACTCGCACTAGACCATGTAATGCATTTTGTAATGATGCACAAACAAAGCATAGCAAAAACAAACCCATACATAATCTTGCCTAAGTAGACACATCATACATTTGTTCATTAGAAGTCCATTACTTGCAGTAGGCGGTTCAGTGCCAAGAGTTTAAAGGCATGCATTTATTTTGCAATATTAAACAGGTAACCAGAGTGCTTAAAAGTTAAGAGACGATGTATTACACCTGCGTGCATTTCAGGAAACATGTTACGAAGTCCCATCAGCATTAAAATGTTGCAATATTAAAATGCACTGACCAGGTGCAAAGTCTCACTGCTGTCAGTATCATTAAAAAACGCTTTTTATCAATCTGAGTAATTACTACTGTTGATCTGGGACCAGCTGGAAATTAAGGCTATTAGATCCAGCATGTGTCTCTCGTGAACTCCTGTCAGGTAATAACAAAAGTAATGAGGATGCGATATTGCGAGCTGATTGCATGAACCTGAATCAGGAATTCAAAAGTAACATGAAAGACTGTTGAGAAGAGGGGGATTTAAGAAGGAAAAATGCAATAAATGTCAAATCAAAGTTACATCTAAGTATTCAAATGGGAAATGCTAAGTGTTGTGGTTTAGTGTTTATTTCCTTCCGCCTCAAATGGCTGCATGGAAATCGTTCACTGTCAGAATTAGATTTAAGTTGAAATACAGAAACAAAACTGCTCTGTTACTGCAACGATTTGACCTTCAACAAACATTTGACATTAGGATATAATACAGCCGAAAGGCCATGATGGAGTTCTGGGGTTGTTCTGTTGTATAGTTTAGAAGACAGAAAGTTATATGGTTTTGAAACCATATGAGGAATATAGATGAAGAAAATTTGTTTTTGTTGTACTTTAATGGTAAAAATATGATCTGACCTTGTGATAAACTGAATCCCCTATGCTTTACACATTCTGAGTCTGCTCTATGTGTGTATCATGACTGCTGATAGCTCACTTCTCACGTACTCTTGTGTCACGCAGAGACATGCTAATGCCATAGCAATAGAAAAAAATTATCTTTATTCCAGAAAACATGAAAAGCATTTATATTTAAATTAAATTAATTTCAACTTTTTTAATTTAACCACAGGTGAAGTGCCGTAACTTAAAAAAAGTTGAAATTGCTTAAATTATCTTGATGAGTTAAAGTAATGTAAAAACATTTAAAATAGTAAGTTGAAATGAATGACTTATAAAGCCAATTTGATTGTAATTAAATATTTAAGGCATGCAAAATTGCAGAAATTCACAAGATTAATTTTAATCTGTCTACTCAAGTTGAACACTGCACTGTAAAAAGTGAAGAGTTGGATAAATATAAAAAAGTACTTCAACCTAAAAATACAGTATTACCAATTTAAGTAATTATTTTAAAATGATCCAACTCTTAAAGGATTAGTCCATTTTCTTAAAAGAAAAATCCAGATAATTTACTCACGATGACAATCGTTTTGCTAGATAAGACCCTTATGCCTCGTTTGGGATTGTTATAGTCCTTTGAAACTCCTTTGAAAAAAACTGTTAAGTGTTGAGTTAAGTATTAAATGTTGGGCTCTATTAAAGTCCATTAAAATGAGAAAAATTCTGCAATGTTTTCTTCAAAAACATAATTTCTTCTGGACTGAAAAAAGAAAGACATCAACATTTTGGATGACATGGTGGTGAGTAAATTATCTGGATTTTTCTTTGAAGAAAATGGAATATTCCTTTAATTAACTTTTCCAGTGGATCACAACATGATTCCTCTTGCACTGTAATAGCACTTTTTCATCGTGCGGTACAAGACTTGGCACAATGCAACTCGCTTTTCTTTGGCTCAGTTTGCTTTCCTACTGCAGTTTAGAACCATTTCAAAGTGGGTGGGATTATAGATTTATCATTAAAGTTGCTCTGCTTCTACTGCTGTGACATATTCTCAAATGTGATACAAACAAATGCACAACACAGAAGCAATAGACTCAGGGCATATTCATGGAATGGTGTTCTTCATTTTTAGCAGGCACGGATTAACACAGTGTAGTTTTAGGAGCGCCAGCAGAAAATTTAGGGCACATCTTGAATCAGCCTGCAATGCAATTATTCACATTTTCCCAAAATAACTGCATTACTGAAAAATACTAAATAGACTTAACTCTATGCAGTTGCTGTCATTATGCACAATTGATGAAACTTTCAGAATAGGAAGTTATGAACCAAAGAGTCATACAATCTCCTAGACTAATTATCGGCACAAGAATCATACATATACAATAAGTTATATCAAGAAAGCATTGTAATGAGATGAGTGGCATGGCAATACACATACTTGTTTCCTTTAGACGTTTCTCATCTTTTATCCAGTTTTCCTTAACTGAGCACTGATGTCTAAAACCTGTATTCTCACCTATAATGTTTTTGGTGTTAAAGGGATAGTTCAGCCAAAAACGATACCAAACCCATGATTTACCCACCCCGAAGCCGTCCGAGATGCACACGTCCCTCATCTCTCAGACGAACACATTTTCAGTTATTTTAGAAAATGTCAGCTGCTAAACAGTAAAGTTACGGGGTCCACATCCTTCAAGTTCAAAAAATGTGCATATATCCTTCCCCAAAGAAATCCAAAGGCTCCAGGATGAGAAACAAAGATCTTTTGAGGGTAATCCGCATGGTGTTGTTGCGGAAATGTCCATATTTGAAACTTTATAAACGAAAATAACTAGCTTCCGGGAGCACCATCATCTAAGACTCCTCTGTATTCATGAGAGAGTTTAGCGTAGTGTACGCACTTTTCGTGGTGACGTATGACAAATTCGAAGGGCGGGGGCACAGAGCAGCAGCAGAGAAACCTCCGTAAGCTGCATAAGCTCTCATCTTGAATTCGGACGCGACTAAGAAGGCGGCATTACAGGAAGCAAGTTATTTTCGTTTATAAAGTTTTGAATGTGGATGTTTCTGCGGCAGGACGGTGCGGATTACCCTCAGAAGGCCTTTGTTTGTCATCGTGGAGCCATTTGGATTTGTTTTGGGAGGGATAGATGCACATTTTTTGGACTTGAAGGACGTGGGCCCCATAACTTCACATTTGATTAACTGAAAAATCTAAAACATTTTCTAAAATAACTGAAAAAAATGTGTTAGTCCGAAAAATGATGGACGTGTGCGTCTTGGACGGCTTCGGGGTGAGTAAATCATGGGTTTAATATCATTTTTGGCCAAACTATCCATTTAATAGGAGTTCTCCTGCTCTCTTTGTCTCTCATCTCTGCTATGTCTAATTTTAAACCCGCGCGTGCACGTCTTCTTGCGGTTCTGAGTGAGATGTGTTGACTTTACCCGGGCTGCGTAGACCCATTGGTTAAACTATTGATGCGTCATGCAATTGAGCGGCTAAAACCCGATCGCGCATTCCGTATTTTTGTCACAGGTGCCTGCACATGCGCGAGTAGTTGTAAAAAAACATTATGGTCGCAGTCTGAAGCCCTTGGTTCCCCCCTATTGCCTGGTGCCCCAGGGCACTCGCCCAATCCTGTCTATGGATAATCCGACCCTGATTCTCAGCATGTAGATGTTTTTCACTGCTAATAAGGAGCAAATCGCCATCACTTGGTTGCTCAATGCCGCACAAGGGTAGGCGGCTAAGGGCTCATTATAATTTTGCGTTACATATACTTCTGCATCGTCGTCAGCAAACATACATGCAGAACGCTGGTAGGCAGCTAAAAGCAGCAGCTTGCCCAGTTAACCCACAAACGAAGAAGAAGCAATACCTTGTTGTGTATGTTTTGAGAAGACCAGCAGGGATAACTTTTGTCGCACTTTGAGTTAAATCACTCCTCACCTTAGCCCATCTTTGTTCTCACTGTCGCAAACGGAAATACCTATGACACAGTTTTTACCTGATGGGAGGGGTTCTAGTGGATCTGGACCAATCACAGTGCTTGTAGTCCACGTAGAACTGACACACTCCGTGTGTCTCAATTCGTTCCCTAGCTCCCGAGGTCGTGAATCAGTATATCGTGTACACAGGTTCGGGCACTGGTAAGGACCCTAGCTCACTTCACATTGGGACGATGTTCACTTATTTTTCTGTCACGGCTGCTTACGCGCGTTGTAATCACTCACAGCTGTTACTCATCAACAACCGGCAAAACCAACATCTTTCTGACTTAATTTTAAAAACAGTACATTGTGAAAAATGCTGTCATTATTCTCTTACATATCTGTTCATAAAATTGGAGGCATATAATTACATTTTAAATGTAATAAATATATTTACAATTTTAAATAAATATTCTTTTAAATATTGAGTAGATTGTGGTCCCTTACTGTGTAGCAATGTGTGTTTATATTTACAACTAAAACAAACGTTTGTCTTTATAAAAGTTCTGTAACATTTCATAAAGTTTATTGAGTTGGATCACGTGATGTTCGGTTGGCGAGCTTCAGAAAAGGTCACGTGATTTCCGGTTAGGGAACATAGGGATCATCGATGCTCACTGGTTTTTGCGTTGCATTGTGGGAATTTTTAGGGAACGAACGTTCCAGTGCACTGAGCGGATTTTGCGATTGAGACAGCCCTTAAAATGGCCGACTCCCTGATCAGTGCCCTGACTACTGAACAAGGGAGCTGATTGAGACACACGGACTGTTAACATTTTGGCGAGGTGCACGTCAGGCTACGGATAGCCTACGGGAGCTTAGACCTTATGCACAACTATAACTTAGGCTTAATCTAACATCATGTAGCAATGACACACGTGATCTGCAGTGTTTACACGTCACATTTTAGTACGATACCTCAATTGTGAAAAGTACAAGGTACTAGATACAGTACACAGGTACCCCCCCCCCCCCCAAAAAAAAAAGTGAGCCGAGCCATAAGACATACAAATCATTCAGTTTATAATGAAACCCATCAGACTTGGAAACAATGAAAAATGAAATCAAGAATCAATACTTCTCTTCACATCAATTGTGTATTCAGTTCTTATCAACAAGACTTAATTAACTGTTGGTAGATTGATTAAAATTGAGTTTTTAGGTTTTTGCTACTGCCTTTTAAGACAGAATTTTTATCCATTCACCCTTGCAGGCTGATTAGTGCAGTAGGCAGAGATAGTTGTTTTTTAATAAATGTGTATATCTTGTCAGTGAGGAGGCTTGTGTTAAATCTGCTGGCATTTCAGATGGTTGGATGTGATTCAGACACAGCTCAGGCGAGATGACTTAATTAATCTCTTCCATCTGTGGCACCAAGTCTGATACCTATCCAAATACACTGCAATAATCAGCTGTAAGATGATATTAATAATATGTGATTTCTTATTATTTATTTCTTTTAATGTCACAGCAAAATCTAAAGTAGCTGAATCTTGTTCTGCATGTTTGGCATTTTTATTTCTCTTGCATGACACTCCCATAATGCAACTCAACATAAGGCAATAAGCAATAGGAATCTTCAATGTTAAGCTGAGCTATTGGTCTATAAGCTTTTGTCGATGACTTGATTTCTGTTTCTGATAGGTTTGGCTGGTTAGTATGGCTCTGTTAGATTCTTTACTGATGTATTTAGGATGAGCAATGTTGTACTTACAGTGCAGTACTGGACGTTTGTTTCTATTCACTGAAAGGAATTGATTTCCTTTCACAGTTAAACTGCTAAGCTGCTGCACCGCTGAAAGGTCAATCAGAAAGGAGAAAAAGTTTTATTGCTCCAAGTTTGCTCTTTCATAGCTCTGGAGACTTCTCAGCTTCATTTCATTTAAGTGTCATCGTCTCAGTAGTTTTTCCGTATATTTTTGGGAGATAAAAGACATCAGTGCTATAAAATGAATGTGGATAGCATAATTTAGTCTTGGAGGAATTTGATATGTAATGTTTTAGTTCATATGTGACCCTGTCTGCAAAGTCCAAAGACTGGGTCCCATGTTGGATCTTATTGGATCTTGGCAAACCTGAACAGAGTTTGTGACATTATTGAGTTCTTAGCTGAAACAGTTGAATGGATTACTTTTTAGTGTAAAAACTATTTAAAACTTTATATGTACAGTATGTATGTTGGCTCATCACTAGTAAACCCGTATGTCCATTTATTATGCATGTGCATTTTTTACATTTAAACTTTAGATTTCATAACTACAAAAGCTAAGCACAATCTATCTTTATAAACATGGTGAATTCCTTTTCTCTGTTAATACGCCACAGGGAGCTATTTGGCATTTTATGATGCAATAAATCACATTTAGGAAAAAGTGAGGTAAGAAAAGACTTACGAAGGCCATCGGTATAGCAGATCATTAACCTAACATCAATCTGAGGTGTCAGAAAACCAAACCCCCAAAGCTGGTCGGGAAATTATACATAGCAGGGGGAAAAAAAATTATCTGCGAAGAAATACGGAAGGACTGGAGGATATCACACTTAAGCAGGAGCACAGGGAATAGAAAAGGTAGAGATTGACTGCTGAATATGTCTTACACAGGGAATAGTACTTTCCTGAGGTTAATAGAATATGCAGTTTACTTTGAATGTACTCCCTTCCATTTAAATATGCCGTTAATGCTTTTTTTGTAAGTAATGTATGCCATTTATGCTTTTTGTGTTAAAGGTGCCAAAGAATGCATTGAAATAATATGTTAAATTGTTCTCTGATATCTACATAAGGTATGTGGCTTTTTAAGTGCAAAAATGATCCAGAAACAGTTTTCCATTTCCATTTACAACCCTAGGATTTCCCCTTAGAATGAAATGGTCTATTATAACCTTATTTGAAAGGGTCATGAATAATATTGTTGAGCCCTGCTCTGATTGGCTGTTTCTCAGAACAGCTCACTTGGGTAGCTCGGTGTGTGTGTACACAGACCTTATGTTTAAGCCTGTATCAGACAAAGATACAGATTTCGAGGAATAATCAATTGTTTGGAGATTGTTAATGGACGTTTCTGAGTGGTAAGTTTGTGTTTTTTTCAGAATGGACCTGCAAAGTGTAACTGTAACGTCAATAGTAGAACTTTAGACGTTAGCACACTTTAGCACATAGCATTAACTAGTATATAGCGCTAATTTAGTAGTCACAACTTTGTTTTTAGCATTGTAACAACATTGTTCTTAATTTAATGTGTAATTTAATATTGGGGGTGTATATCTCGACAAAGTCACAGTTGGTGTAATGATGAGATTGGCCTGTTTTCCAGCAGTCTTTTGCATGCACAAGGTCCCCTCAACATGTGTATAGATCAACTTGTGTATGGATTAACCTGATAAGTAACACTGTGCCGTACACGGTACACCCCTTCCTTTGCACGTGAGGCTGCATAAACGTCATTGTAACTTTGAAGCATTAAATCTTCAAAATATACGGTCATGCGGCACATCGTTGAAAAGCTTAGACTTTCTGGATTCCATTAAGTGCACACACAAAGCATAATATGATTTTTAGCAGTCATAAAACTGTAATCTAATTGTTAGTTACCTGAACCGGGCGGCGCCGATTTAGGATACTTACCTTCAAAATCTTCCCTTTATCCGCTTCGGTGAAATTGTCCAAAACAAATTGTTCATATATCCCCAAAAGTCCAAGGAAATGGAATATCCAAGCATTTTAATCCAAAACAATTTGTTCATTTCACAACCTTGACGTTTCTGACCGAATTACGATATAAATACTGTATACAATTAGTTCACTAACAGAAATTCGTTCTAATCTCACTTTTCATTCACGATTTATAATAAACATATTCGGATGCCACGTTTATTGTGCAACGTCTGAGAAACAAATACGCCCACCTTGTGGAATTTCAGCCGTTCCATAAGGGGCTACCTTGTGTGTAGATTAAAGGATGAGTCAATTTTCTTGAAAAATTCCAGACAATCTACTCACCACCATGTCATCCAACATGCCGATGTCTTTCCCTGTTCAGTCGAGAAGAAATTATGTTTTTTTTTTGAGGAAAACATTCCAGGATTTTTCTCATTTTAATGGACTTTAATGGACCCCAACACTTAACGCAGTTAAATTGTTTTCATGCAGTTTAAAATTGCAGTTTCAAAGGACTCTAAACGATTCCAAACGAGGCATAAGGGTCTTATCTAGCGAAATGATAAATAAAATATATGTACGTAATTGTAATTGCGTAATGTTGTCGAAAGGTCACGTGTAACATAGATGAAACACACATTTGTGGACCATTTTAAACAATAAACGGACATAGAGACATTAATTAGTATCATTCCACATCCAACAATGTCAGAACGGTCCTCTTTCTCCACACTTGTAAACACTGGGCGTAGTTTCGCATACGTCATCCGTGACCTCTTGACGTGATGACGTATTACGTGAGGTAACGCTGGCGCGTCACACGACCAGAGAAAGATAAGAAGTTGTGGTTTAAAAGTGCATATTTTTCTTGCCAAAAATGACAATTGTTTTTCGCTAGATAAGACCCTCACGCCTTGTTTGGGATCGTTTAGAGTCCTTTGAAACTACAGTTTTAAAGTGCATTAAAATTGTTAAGCTTTGGGGTCCATTAAAGTCCATTATAATGAGAAAAATCATGGAATGTTTTCCTCAAAAAACATAATTTTTTCTCGACTGAATAAAGAAAGACATGGTGGTGAGTAAATTATCTGGATTTTTTTTAAGAAAATGGACTAATCCTTTAACCAGTGTTCGGCATGAATATACAGTAGCTGTAGATGCTGGAATGGTGTTAAGAATAAAATAAAAATGATTTTTAAACAGAACTAATTTCCATTATTTGGATTTTGGAAAAAATTAAAAAGTGCATAAAGTTAGATCAACTTAAAATATTACCTAAATAGTTAACACTCCAAAATATTACTTTTTCAAATTAAAATGTTACTATAGTTTCACTAGGTGAAACATTTAATATAAAACCTTTTTATGTGACCAATTAAAGTAATTTTAAGTGGTCCAACGTATCACTTTTTACAGTGTGTGTTCCCTGTGAATCAAACCATTAACTTGCCATTGCTGGTGCTCCACAAGTTAACTTCCAGGAACCCCAACCCTGTTTGTGATAATTTATGTTAATCTATTGGCAGCTTTAAATGTAACGCAAATGCTATACGTTTTGGTGGCTGAGGTTTCTTTGCTAGTAAAAAAATGTCATCAGCTGTCACGATCAGTGCCTGAGTGCAGCAGGGAACACATGCAGCGCTCCCCACCAAAATGATGTTTGCATTTTACTGATGTTAGACTGAGCATCGCATCTCACCAAATTTAAATGGCTGCGTTTCAGGTTGGATAAGTCTTAGATGTGAAATCTTTTTTCCAATCACCTCTGCAGTTCCCATGGCGACAGGGACCCTGTGGGTTGCAAGTAAAACTGATATAAATAATGTCAGCTTCTTTGGTAATAAAAAATATGCAACAAGTTTAGAAGAATACTTCTGACTTAATATTTATTAAAAGGAAAGATATTTTAAATCTTAATTTGTATTAAACACACTGAAGTTATAATGCATGCATTAAGCCAACAGATTTTGCAGGCTTCCTCCTCCACACAAAAATCTTGTTATTCCAATGGAGCAAGCACGGAGGACCTCCATCTGCTGAATTTATTTGCGATGAATTGCTTTAACAGCCTATCATCTTGTCACTGAAAGTTGCAAATACTGCCAGTGATGCAACTTTGCCAGAGGATTAGGACAGACTATTAGGTCCTATATAGGAAATATGGGTTCCACTGAGGTAAATGAAATGTGCCATTAATGTCAAATAAATGCAGTGTAGTCTGTGTGCCGGCTGTCAGATTTGTCTGTCCTACTCTTTGCTAGTTTGCTGCTACATGTCTCATTCTGCTTGCAGAGGCTGTAAGCAGTTTAAGGGTTGAAACTGCAAACCGCTAAACTTGCATGTAACTTTACAAAGAGTTATTTTAATCTAAACTGAGAGCTGATCATCAAAGTAGTAATGAATCAGCTTTGATCAACTTTAGCACAAGGGAATATAAAACACAGGGTTGATTAGTATTTTAGCCTTCCATTGATACTTTACCTACTGTATATTAATTCCCATGCCATTCCATATCAGAAGGAATATTGAGGAATACTGTAAATGTAAAACCCTATTTTTTTCCGTAAGTAAATGGTGTCTGCGACTGGAGATGAGACTGCTGATCAGAGTACACGTCTCAGGGTTATTTGAGGAGGCAGCAAAAACACTATAAGTAAATATCACATATGGTCTTCCATTAGGCAAGGATTCAAAGCAAACCAAACAATAAACAAAATACTTAATTTAGACTACAAGTAAGAGTCATTATCTGTGCTAGATCTTTTACTTTTGCTTTTGGGTTCTTGTTAAAGGGTTCCTAATATGATCCCAACCTTAAAATTCAACATGTCCTCTCACCACAAATTTTGAACAATCTGATTTAGTTTTCACATATCTGTTGATTTTTCAAATGGACCAGGAAAGGTTTAAGTCTGTATTTGAGTTTGATACATCGTTTCTTCTGTACACAGCGGCATCACCAAGATAGAGATTCATTATTATAGATGAGAGATTTTCACAGCCAATGCTGGAGCTATAAATAGTGTCTTTAATCTATAAGAGTGATGTGTCATATCGTAAACAGGTTTGGCTTGCTGTCTGGAATGGGGGGGTTCACACGGTTTGGATCTACCTGAAAAGAATGCTGGAATTTCTGCGCCACTATAATTGGCAAAAACTATATTTAAAAACTGCCATGGTTTTGTTGTTTTCATTGTTTCTATTTCATGAAAAGCTGCTGTGGAACAATAGCTCTGTCCCAATTCAAGGGCTGCGACCTTCTAAGGACGCGACCTCAGAAGGGGAGCACTTGGTCTTTAAAGGTGGCAGCCTCCAAAGTCCACAAATAAAACTGAAATGAGATGGTCTAGCCCTAATTTGCATTACCTGAAATAAGGACGCATTTGAGGCTTAATTTCAAGCATCCTTCGAATTGGGGCAGCCTTACTAACCTTAAGTCGTGCAGCTGTGATGCAATCAGTCTTAAAATACGCCCTTAGAATGTCACAGCCTTCGAATTGGGACACAGCTAATGAACAATTGTGAAAATCACTATATAAATATACAAAAACACTTAAAAAAAGAATACCTTAACGACGTGTAGCAAATCATAATATAATAACTGCACATACTGTAAAAAAAACCCAGATTATGTAATAAGTATTACACTATTATTGTAAAAATATGTTAATTTTTTCAAAACGTAATAAAATCTTGAGCTCATAATGTAATAAAAATGATTATAAAACGGTTAGTTCCAATCCTTGATTCTGATTGGTCAATAGGTGTGCTTTATTCACAATAAAACACTGCTATGACCGCTTCACCCAACAGTTTTGTTTAATATCACTGCGCCCTTAGCAACACCCTTAGCAACACATAAACATATAATTGAGAACAGTTTGTTGTTTTTATTTGAGCTTTCATGTTATTGTTCGCAGTCAGGGACTATTTTTTTCTAGCAGAAGGAATGCTTTTATTGATTTAACTTCATGAAAGTTGCACTAATATTTTTTTTACTTTAATATTGTGTGGTAACCGTTTTATAAAAGCAGTAAGGTACTCGAGGCAAATGCTGTATCGTGAATAAGTAACGGCTGAAGGACGTTGTTAGGCACGACGCGAAGCTTATTGCCTACTCACATTATGAGAAATGTATTACATTATAAACTCACCAGAATTATTGTCTTAATAATAATAATTTAAAAATTGCAAATTTATGTGAAGCATCACTATTATATATCATAGAGACATAGGGGTGGGTTTATTTTAAGCATAACCATTGGTGGATGCCAATTCTCTCCCTAGCAACCACCCTGGGTGCCCTAGCAACCACATAGCAACACTCTAGTAACTACCTTGCAAACCCAAAATGTTATTAAATTATGAGCTCAAAATTGTATTATGCTTTGAGAAAATTTTTACATTTATGAACATTTATTACAATATTAATGAAATATTTATTCCATTATGTGCAGTGATACATTATGAATTGCTATACTGTGCTGCTTGTAATAGATGCAGGTATCAAGATCTAAAAAACATCAGATAAATGTGTTTCTTTTAATAAATCACCCGGAAATTGAAATAAAAACTGTGAGGACCATACTGAAGTCGGACAAACTGATAATTAAGCAGGAAATGCTTGTGTAAGTCATCTTCAGTTAGACCGTAATGACAGACATCACAAGAGCTGTCACGAAGAGCCTGATTATTCTGCACACTGCCTCTCTTTATCAATTCCTGTTCATCTCTGTCTGATAAACAATTTCATTTACCATAATTATATTTGATCTTTTTATAATCAATCAGATAAATGGAGGAACATTTAATGTTAAATATAGATTTTAATATTTTCTATTTACAAAAATGTTATTCTTGGCACCTTATCACGTCTTAATATCATGATTCACAATGCTAGTTGTGTGTTGCCCATGAAGGACAACAATGAAGTTTTGTAGTCCAATTTTTTAGCAAACTCTACCTCCACAAAGTTATTTATTGTGTTTGCTATACTGTTACATATGCCACATTTTTAGAGAATAGTGGACACTTAACTCCATTACATTATTTAACCAAATTGTTTCAGTTATTGCATAATGCAAACCAATCAGTATGTGAATACTGTTTGTTTACAAACTGGCAGGATTTCACAAAAACCTAGGGTATCATTTCCTCTGGCCATACAAAAAGGACATTCTCAAAAAACAGAGATCAAAATAATCCATGCACAGGCTTACAGATAACAACAATAGATGGTTTCAGAGTCAACAACATAAACAAATGTCTTTTGTGGCCCAAAATTAACCTCTGGTAGACTTCTATATGGAATCAAGAGTCCTTTTAGAGTAGATGATTATTTTTATTAACATGCAAAATAAATAACCAGTATCTTTATTTAAAGGGATATTGCACTTATTTAGAATATATGCTCATTTTCTAGCTCCCCTAGAGTTAAACATTTGAATCTTACAGTTTTAAAATACATTCAGCCGATTTCATATCTGGCGCTAGCACTTTTAGCCTAGCTTAGCATAATCCATTGAATTTGATTAGACCATTAGCATCACGCTAAAAAATAACTGAAGAGTTTGAGTTTCAATATTTTTCCTATTTAAAACTTGACTCTTTTATAGTTACATCGTGTACTAAGACAGACAGAAAATTAAAAGTTGTAATTTTCTAGGCAGATATGGCTGGGAACTGTACTCTCATTCTGGCGTGGTGATCGGGGACTTTGCTGCTGTAGCATGGCTGCGGCGGGTGTAGTGGTGTTACGCAGTGCCCGAAAATAGTCCCCTGCCATTGAAAGTAACCAAGGGGACTATTTTCGGGCACTGCGTAATATCACTACTAGTATAGTTCCTAGCATATCTGCCTAGAAAATCCCAACTTTTAATTTTCCGTCGGTCTTAGTACACGATGTGACTACAGAAGAGTCAACTTTTAAATAGGAAAAATATCCAAACTCTTTGGTTATTTTTTTGCGCGATGCTAATGGTCTAATCAGATTCAATGGATTGTGCTAAGCTATGCTAAAAGTACTAGCGCCAGACCTGGAGATCAGCTGAATGGATTCCAAAACGGTAAGATTCAAATGTTTAAATCTAGGGGTGCTGAAAAATGTGCATATTTTCAAAAAAAGTGGAATGTCCCTTTAAATCATAGCTAAAGCATATCAACCGTTACACTGAACTAATGTTACTGTGTAAAATTAATGATCCTTAAATGCGAGACTTCAAGCGATGCGGTAAGAACCAACACACGAATGATGTCAAAGTACCGCAAGGGAGTTTGCTTTCGAATCGCTCTTGCTGTACTTCGATATCATCTGCCTGTCAGTTCCTGCGGCACCACATGAAGTCAAACACACCTATTCATTATCACTATTAGGACTGTCACTGTACCAACGTTCAAATCTGTTAGATCTCTAGTAAAATATTTAAAATTATCTTTAATGAGCATCATTATATGAACTGTTTATTTCTGCAGTATTTTCTAAAAGACAGGGTATGGCGACTGCCATACTCGGCCATACGAAAACACCGCCCATGATGTAGGCTACAACAAACAAGAATATTAATGGGGATGTGGTGCGATTCAGTGATTTTCATTTCTGTAACATTTTCGAATGTTGAAAATACATCTGCATGACTGTATTACATTGAATCTCTTTTATTCTTTCACTTTTTTCTTATGAAGGTAAACTGAACTTTCTACTAAAAGCAGCAGTTTGGCACATTCAGTTTTTTGCTGAACAGAGGGTGTCATATGCACTGATAGTAGATGTGTCTATGTGACAGTGTGCGACTTAATATCAGTCTGACTGAGCTCAGCCTGTTAAGGAGGCTGGGTATATTTTTATCCCCCAATTTTTAGGCAATTGTTAAACTCTGCAGCACAGTGGGAGCGAGGAAAGGAAGTTGCAGGTACAAATGTCATGCAGAGAAATTTCAAGATTCTGTGTACTTGGTTTATGACGATAATGTCAGTGATAACCGAAGGAAATTATGTTAATTTGGGATCCATTCATAATTTCTTCTGCTTGTTGCTATGGTGAAGTGACCTTCTTAGACTGGTTGAGAAATACACTACACTCGAAAAAATGCTAGGTAATTTTCTACCCAGCGTAAGGTCAAAAACGGATGAACCCAAACCTGTTGGGTTGTAATTTAGCGTATGCTGGGTTGTTTTAACCCCAAATGCTAGGTTGTTATAACCCATTGTTCGGTCAAATATAAACCATCAGGATATTGTAGTTGAAAATATTACGGAGTGCCTATTTACACTGAGTGTAACTGACGTCTCTTGTTGGCAAACACTATTTACACTAGCTCTGCTCATCAATGTCTGGTTGGATCACTAAAGGTTAAAAAAGGCGCACTGAAATCCATGGCTTAAAGGATAATTCCGGTATTTAACACTTTGAGTCTCATTTCTGGTTTGTTTTGGATGAACTACAGTGATGGACACAGAAATTTTGACAATGGGTCGTGTCTTGACTTTTTGACTCGTTTAGAAGCGTCTCTTGACTGCTTCAGAATGGAATTCAATGGCCATGCACAAACATGTCATTAAAACAACCCTTAATGTTCATTTTCAAAACTGTGCTCCTCGCCGAGTGGTTTGTGGTGTTTCGTTGATTAAAAAAAAGTAGTATAGTGAAACACAGTTTCTGTCGTGTTTTTAACTGCCATTTTGTAAAATTCCATTGACTTGTCTTAGAAGACATGTTGCTCGCTGATATATCACTCCGCCGCCGGAAACGGAAAAGGGGTCTGTTTACATGTGGTTGTAGTTTTTTCGTTTGGTTTCTCTCAGAAGGCTAGCGTTAGCAGAGCAACTGTGCCCTCAGAGTAGCGAAATAAACAAACATCTAATTTTTCAAAAATCAAAAATCCTTACATCTAAAATAAATTATGAAAGGTGGATTCTGTGAGCCGTTTGATTTTGAAAGTGGTTGTCGCCATCAAGTGGTCGGGAGTGTGCTTAACGCTTCAGACTCAAATATAGAGCGGAAGTATATATGCGGTTGTGAGGTATCTGAAAAAAATAGATCCACTATAGCAAAAAACATGGATTGAAATCATACATTGCGCCAATATATTTGTTTTTAATCATCAACGAACACCACGAACCACTCGGTAGTTTTGAAAATGAACGTTAAGTGTTGTTTTAATGACATGTTTGTGCATGGCCCTTGACTTCCATTCTGAAGCAGTCAAGAGACGCTTCTAAACGAGTCAAAAAGTCAAGACACGATCCACTGTCAAAATTTCAGTGTCCATCACTGTAGTTCATCCAAAACAAACCAGAAATGAGACTCAAAGTGTTAAATACCGGAATTATTCTTTAAGTGGCACTGGCAGTAGGTCGTATGGCTTGTAGGTACTGACTTTTAAAGCGATGTCCCTGGTATAAATCCGTCTTTTGCCAACCTTGCTTTTCTCCCTTTTTTGTCACATACCACATCGAAAGGCATTTATCATCAATAAAAATGAAGAAAAGGTTTGAAAAGTGGAAATACAGTGCCTAACTAGTGTTTATTAAAAATAAAAGTATTAATTGGGTTGGGTTAGGGGTCGGTGTAGAGAGTGTTTTTATTCTTCCAATAATGCAGCATTCATTTAATAATTGTAATATAATCATTCACACTCTGTTATTATGGCATCCTGGCAATTTACAAAACTGAGGCGCAAATAGTAGACTATCTTCCAATATAGATAGCATCTAATTACTATTTACACGTGTTGCAAATTTGATCATTTTATTTATTTAAACTTATTTTCACCTACTGTAAATGGAATATCGCTATAAGAAAATGCTTTTACGGGTGTAAATAGAGAAGAAATTACTCTTTGGTCATTTTTGAGCGCGATGCTAATGGTCTAATCAGATTCAATGGATTGTTCTAAGCTATGTAAAAAGTGGTAGCGCCAGACCCCGAAATCAGCTGAATGGATTCCAAAACAGTAAGAATCAAATGATTAACTCTAGGGGAGCTGGAAAATGAGCATATTTTTTTTAAAAAAAGTGGAATGTCCCTTTAAGGTAAAGATTGATCAACTTCAGTTGGTAACACCTAAAAAAGGAAAGTTTTTCCAACTTAAAATTTCACTTTAGGAGAAAAATTTTAGTTGAAACAGCTTAACCTTTTCACTTTTTACAGTGTTAGAAAAGCACTTTTCCTCTGTTTTTTTTAGGTCAATAATAATCCACACATTACAGACCATAAACAAACTATTACAAAAACATGCATACAAATAACACTGAAAGAATGAGAAAAAGAATCAACATGCAGCAAAATAAATAGTTTTCTTTGGATTGCATCTTACATGTGAGTCATTTAAGCAGCCACTCTGATGTTGGATTCAACTGTAAACCTTTTTAAGCGTAACCACACTGCAATTTTAACAATCCATTCATCAACTTTACTGATATATTTCTAGTCAAAGAGATATTTAAGTTAGTGCAGAGACACAGAGTAAGTGGTAGTTTATTGTGGAGTTTATTTCAAGTTCAATCATTCTTAGCAGAAAAGTACAGCAATTTAATTAAGCATCTCAGACGCTTTGGTACTTTTGCATTTGAAGGGCACAAAAATATATTTTCTTCTTGTATTTATCTAACTTGAGCTGCTCAAAGTAAAGTAGTGGTGTGAACTTCTTCAATGCTTCAGATGTGAATAAAAAAATTGTTAATAATGTAATGAAGTAAAAACATTAAAATAGATTCGTAAAACTGCAAATTATACAACTGCTCTTCTAAAAAAATGTGTGCAGAATATGCATGGGCACTTACTGTACTCTTCTGCATTCATGTGCATATCAGTGGAAGTAAATCGAATCGACTGTGACTGACCCTTTACTTTCAAATGTGATAAAATATTAACGATTTTTCATGTGGCGGTGTGAGTTTGCCATGCTGTCAAGACTGTTCACGTCTCTTACTGCCACAATCAGAAACTGTATTCAAACTGTACAGAAATATATACAAATCACAACATTTTATTGTATGAACAGCAGGAAAGCTCATCAGCAGTTTCAGCTGTTTTTTCTTAAGCATGTGTATCAATATCCTCTTTTTTGCATCTTTCATACCAGATGCTACCCAATTACTAAACAAGACAACCAAAAGTTTGAGCCATGCCGACAGCTTGACACAAATGTATTATTCTTAAAGGGGACATTTCACAAGATTTTTTAAGATGTAAAATAAATCTTTGGTGTCCACAGAGTACGTATGTGAAGTTTTAGTTCAAACATACCATATAGATAATTTATTATAACATGTTGAAATGGCCACTTTATAGGTGTGCCGTTTTTGGATGTGTCCTTTTAAATGCAAATGAACTGATGAAATGCAAACACTGATCGCCATGATTGTGGTTTGTTTACCAAAATTAAGTTACTGGGTTGTTATATTTAATTTCATAGAGATATTTTATTTTTCCATTTTATATGCTTCTATAACACTGTTTTATACAACTGCAGTAGCACTACTGCTGTTGTTTTATAGCAGTCACCGCAAATTAAAAAATACAGTAAATCACTGTTAATTAAATGTTAATACCACTGATCTATATAAAAATATAAACTGGAAAAGAAAATGAGCACTGGGGACCCAATTATAGCACTTAAACATGGAAAAAGTCAGATTTTAATGATATGTCCCCATTAAGCATTATTTGAATCAGTTTATATCTTCTGGCTCTGAAGTTTCCCCAAAGAAA
This sequence comes from Misgurnus anguillicaudatus, assembly GCF_027580225.2. Taxonomy (NCBI): domain Eukaryota; kingdom Metazoa; phylum Chordata; class Actinopteri; order Cypriniformes; family Cobitidae; genus Misgurnus; species Misgurnus anguillicaudatus. Next base: position 33,780,658 of record NC_073338.2, read on the forward strand.
AACGCACAGCTGATGAAGTATCATCCAATGAACATCTGGTTCATTAAAGGTTCTTTGTATTGAAACAAGCTTCTTTTTATATTATAAAAAGTTAAGAAATAAATGGTTCTTTAAAGAACCGTTGACTTTGTGGAGCCAGAAATGGTTCTTCTATGGCATCACTGAAGTCCATCGCAAAACAGAAACAGTTTGTGTAGACTAACTTCTGCTTTTGTTCATTGGTGTGGAAGAGAGTGGAAACCCAGTATGTGCAAGTTCATTTCTAATGATTGACAGCCCTCTTTTCCCTGTATCCAATAATAATCCAACAGGTACACAGTCTTCTAAAGCTCAAGGGACACTCCCACACACTACCTGCTACGCTGTGGCCCGTTTTAGTCTGTTGTCATGGAAACATTTGGAGAAACCTGATTGGGCCATTGCTCGTCCTCCCTGTTTCTTAAGATTTTCCGTCACAGTGCATTTTTATGCTTTTAGACAAGGTCCCTGCGAAATGCCTTATAAAGGTTTTTATATTTTCTGTGTGTTTCAATACTAACAGCTAAAATGGTAAACGAGGCTAAACTGGTATACGTTTGGCTCTTGTCTTATCCTATTAAAATATCTAGTGATACACATTCTGAAGGTTGTCTCAAACCAAATTTTGGGTAAAATATGAACATTTTCTTGATAATTGAAACCAACAGTTGGGTTTGTCCATATTTTACCCAACCATTGTTAAAACAACACAGCATTTTTGTGTGTGGATGGGAATTATAGGAAAGTGATGAAGTCTGCTTTCATTACTGAATCACACCATGGCTCCAACCCAATGAGTTTCTTTTTTAAGCTTAAGATCGATACAGTAATCTTGTTTACACAGCCGTGCTTTGACCACCTAAAGAAACAACTCATTAATAAAGACCACTGAAACAAGGGCTGCGTCCAAATACCCACACTCGTGGTCTTGGCCACTCGAGAGCAGGAAGTAAGTGCGCAAGAGTGTCCCATGTCTTAAAACTGGCAAAGTGCAGTGGCCTTCATGTACACTAAACCCACACTATTTCGAATACTGCTTCAAAGCGATTATAAAGGCTAAGCGTATCCCATCATGCATCATGTTCTGGATGTAAACGTGACACTTTTGGCCAAACCTCGCGAGGTGCCGTAAAAACTTTTAATTGTAAGTTAATAAATGTGTATTACATATTTTAGGTAGTAAAACGGAAAATGTTGCAAATTTCATTGTTGCAAACATTGTTATGTATTTTGTAAAACATCTGAAACTGCTTTTATCACATAATTAAAAATAACATTAATTGTGTCGTGTATTCAGGGACTACTGAATAAACGTTAAACTTTAATAAAGCTGCATGTACAAAATTAAGTTTTTTTACTGGTTTCATATAAGTATAGCTTATAACAATCTTTAAATTCATCAAATGTTCATTTTAGAGTGTTTATGTAAAAATATATATTTTAAGTAGGGATGCATAATGCTTAATAGTGATTATTTCGATCTATTGCAGAATAAAAGTTTTTGTTTACATCATATATGTGTGTGAACTGTGAATAATAATTATGTATATATAAATGTGCACACATGCATGTGAAATTTTAAGAAAAAAGATACATTTATATATTATATATTATGTACAATTTATATATATTATAATAAATATACAAATGTATATACACATGTACTGTAAACATTATTTAAATATATACATGCATGTGTGTGTGTGTTTATCTATACAAAGTTATAATACACAGTTGACACACATATATGATGTAAACAAAAACTTTTATTCTGCAATAGATTAATGATTAATCTATTGCAGAATAAAAGATGATTAATCGTTATGCATCCCTAATTTTAAGGAGGCCAAATAAATACGAACACGTTTTGGTGCCAATTTCTGCAACTACCCAGATTGACATTTTTGCACTTGCTAAGTGTGTCCCATCGGGTGAATAATTCTACATGCACGCTTGGGATTTTCACGCCCACTAAAACACTTGGACCAAATACAGGAAATAAGTCATGTAAGTAGTCAAGTGGTCAAGTGCAAAGACCACAAGTGTGGTTATTTGGACCCAGCCAAGATTTTAAAAGTAATAATCTATTGTCTGACTTCATCCATAATGGGGGCATATGTTGTCATACATACCTCCCTGAGCTCTTTGCTGGTATCAAATCTCCTGCTACAGACCAAGCACTTTCTTGTCTTCTTACAGCTTGATGCAGATCGAGATGAAGAGGAAGTGTTTTATGACATCAGCATGACAGTCGACAACAAGCTGTACCCCACCAAAGAACCTGTGGCAGGTAAAAATACACCATTACCACATCATTACCATTTGGTTCCTCAAAATGTTCTCAGCATAAACATTTATTAACAACATTATGGTCAGAAAACTATACAATTCAGAGTTTCTTTATAATCATTTAAAAACAATAAATGTAACCATATTTAGCAACCAAAGTGTTGACAGGATGTACACTAAAGGGCACAATATGTAAGATTTTTGCATTAAAATAATAAATTAAAGTTTTTTTTCATTTGTGTACTTTCAGTATCCCAAATGTTTCCAAAAATCGATTCAGAGAAATTCGAATTTAAGACATACTTTTCTTCATCACTAACATTAACTGTGAACCTAAGTCATCAGTCACAATCTAAAAACGTACTTCGGATGCTATTTTCATCTTCTGTGAAAATCTGAAGAGCACGGCAGAAAATCAAATTGCCTGAATAACAAGTCAAGACGGTCACAGAACTCATTTCTCCAGGCAGTGAAAAAGATTTAGTGCTCCCATAAATGAAAGTTTACCAGACACTGGATTTAATTAATCAGCTTGTCGAGATTTCCTCGGCCTGGTGGGAAATACAGATCAGAGAACTCTTGAACTCCAGACACCAAACACCATCAAAGCAACTAGCCTGAATTTGATCTTCTCGCAAAGGTCCTCGCAAAGTCAAATCAAGAAAGTTTCGACACAGATTCTCCGCATCCCTGTGTGTTGTGCTGTCAGTCAACTGCCGTCCGTGTTGCTCAGCTTGACAATGATTTACAGGCACTGCTATCACTGAGCACATAGTGAGAGATTGAAGATCGGTGTTGTGAGAAGAAGCTCTGTGATGGGTCTGGTATCAGTCTCTATAGGCTGGCCGACTGGCACATCGATGTGAAAATTTCCCTGGTGTTGCTGGGTGGAGATGATAGCATCCGGAGGCCACAATGGTGTTTAATAATTTGTCCTGAATGGAAATGTTCTGGGGTATCAGGGAATGTCTGTTTGTGATAATGTGAAGGAAATAGGAGATAGATGTCCTTCAGTTTTATCTGGTTAATTCACGTGAGTGTTATGCAACTGCTGGAGTACGTTATGTATACTGTATACTACATCTTAGATGGGCATTTGAATTGGTGAACACACAAACACACATCTGGGTGGGCAGCTATCACTGCATTGCCCAGGGAGAAACTAGGGGAAAAATGCCTTGCTCAAGGGCAACAAAGTTGCTTCCTGCAAGGCATGAGGATCGATTAAAGTCGGATTTTAATCATTAGGCAATGACTGCCCCATGGTTCTCTCCATTCGGATTTTTGACACCCGTTTAATCATCTAAGCACAATTGTCAGTTTTAATTAAAGCAATATTGCAATGCATATAGCACATTATACTGACATTGTATAATGATTGTAGCATGCCACAATATCAAATGCCATTGTGCCCTGTTTGGATTCAGTATAAAAAAAGGTCTTTGGGGCAGCTTCCCGGACAGGACTTAAAGGGTTAGTTCACCCAAAAATGAAAATAATGTCATTAATGACTCACCCTCATGTCGTTCCAAACTCGTAAGACATTCATTCGGTCCGAGAGCTTGTTGACCCTTCATTGAAAATCTACATACGGTATATTGTCCATGTCTATAAAGGTAATAAAAACATCATCAAAGTAGTCCATGTGACATCAGTGGGTCAGTTAGAATGTGTTGAAGCATCGAAAATACATTTTGGTCCAAAATTAATTTTTTTTTATTGAGGTTTGTTTTCTCTTCCGCATCTGTTGTGAAGCGCATGCGCAAGACTAAAGTCACGTGACTGCAGTGACGCGTCTGACGTGTTATCCTCAGACATGTTTGCAAAGTTTTTTTTTCAAACTTACAGCGTGCGTCTCCCTCAGACTGTAAACGAAGCCCGGTTGCACAAAAAAAGCTGGGGCGCACCACATAACACGTCAGCCGCGTCGTACTTCATCCGTGTAACTGCAGTCACGTGACTTTAGTCTCACACATGCGCTTCACAACAGACGCGGAAGAGAAGACAATGCTGAATAAAGTCGTCATTTTTGTTATTTTTGGAACAAAATGTATTTTCGTTGCCCAAAACATTCTAACTGACCCACTGATGTCACATGGACTACTTTGATGTTGTTTTTATTAGCTTTCTGGACATGGACAGTATACCGTACGTAGATTTTCAAATGAAGGGTCAACAAGCTCTAGGACTAAATATAAAACATCTTAAACTGTGTTCTTCTGAAGATGAACGGAGGTCTTACGAGTTTGGAAAAACATGAGGGTGAATCATTAATGACATTACTTTCATTTTTGGGTGAACTATCCCTTTAAGCCTAGACAATTATGTCTAAAGCCCGGAATACACTGCACGATTTTTCATTACCTTATCACACTGTGCGACATGTATCGTTTAAACTCGGGTACGAGAGGCATGTAGACTTTACGATGATGACACGGAAGCTTCGGCAGCAGCGTCACACGTTGCGCAACGTCACCAGCATGCGCTTGTGGTAAACAAATACCGGTGCGCAGGTCGTAGCAGCAAACACACTGTGCGGTGATCATGCCGAATTTCTGACACTGTCAGAAAACTATCGTAGGCTATCTTTGGACGCAAGACCAGGAAAACGGCCGTCTTTGAACCTCTCTCACTGTAAGACATAGGACCACCGATGAAGAGCCACAATCACGGAAATCGCAACGATTGTTTCACGATGGCAATCTTTCGTCTGGGACAGCCAATAATCGTGAAGTGTATTATGGGCTTAAGGTGTTTTAACTGAAAACAATATTTCAGTGTCAAACCACCCCATTGTGTTTTACTGCATCACTGCCTGCCTGGTAAGACATGCTTATAATTGGTTGTATAAACAAGGCCTGTAGAGTTTGCCGAACCTGGCGAGCAGAAGTTTATTACATACCTCTGCCACCCACCATGTTAACCCCACCTCTATTGACTCTGTGTCTTTATATTTATGCCAACTGATCTCAGGACTCATTGAACCTGGCTTTTAAAAGTCACTGAAAAGCGATTTGGCAAATATACCATTCTGTGGATTGCCTCCAATTACTGCCATTTACCTAGAAGTTTAATGCATGTAATCTGTGTTAATACCTCAAATCGAACAATACTGCAGATATTTTCCAGTGTGCATCAGGGGATTGTGCTGGAAAGCACAACTCTATAGCCCAGGATTTGTCGCTCTCAATGTCAGAACTGATCAGGGAGCTGAGTGGAAGTCTCTGAATGAATCATCTAATGTCTCTGGATGTTAGATGAATCATTCCTGCTATGCAATGCAATTTTATGTCCCAATCATGTCTTATGTACAGCAATGTACAAGCAAGGGACAATGTACAGCCAATCAGTAATCGCAAAATAAATCCCTACAGGGTGATCAGAACATCTATGTGAATGGCCATATGAGTAAATACAAATAAGCTAATGAAATATATCTAATTCATATTTATCAGAAATGCAAAACATTCCATGAGTGAAAACTGTTTCCTAACACCTTAAACCCAACATCTAAAGTTCAAACCAGATGAACATGCAACTTGGTTTAATCTTTTGTAAATACATTTTCTTATATATTATTAATAAGGCATATTTATATCGAATTGATTTGTATTAAAGTGTACCTGTCAAGATGACTCGCAGTATACCTGGATAAAGCTGTGCTTTCAGGCAGTTTATTAACAATAAACAAACCTCTGAATGTTGTCATTCATCAACAACCAGCAAAACAACATCTGTCTTACTTAATTTTAAAGTATTTTATGAAAAACACATTAAAAACACAAATATTACATTTAAATATCAAGTAGATTCCTGTCTAACAATTTGAGTTCATATTTAAACTGAAATGAACATTTGTCTTTTCAAAAGTTTTGTCGTGTTTTATGAAGTTTGAGTTGGCTCACGCGATTTTGGTTGGAGAGCTTCAGAAAAGCTCACGTGATTTCCAGAAAGGGAACGTGTTGCATTGTGGGGAATTTTTAGGGAATGAATGGTCCAGTGCACTTCAAGGATTTTGCGATTGAGACAGCCCTTAAAAATTTTGTAATTTAGTGAAAACTGTATTAGTTGACATACAATATGTCTCATTCTAATACAGTCCATCAACATTCATGCAGAACAACAGAAAGCTGTCATAATATCAACATTTAAAAAACAAATGTGAAGAGTTTGGTATCAAAACGCGATAAACGGCATTTAAAAAAAAATGTTACCGCCAAAATCAGTATTGTATCACGTCAGTATTAAAAAGTAAATTCTTAAATAAACGCAAAATCCGATATCTGCCGTGTTATTCTGTCATCTTCCCTCCCTTTTTTCCAATCTGTGACAAATGGCAGTCCTCCTTTTCTGCAGAATGCAATAAATACGCTCAGCAAATCACAGCGCACCATTCCACGCATTGTAAACAACAAACTAGTGTTGTAGTCAAGACCACCTAAACCAAGACCAAGTCATGACCAAGACCAGGACAGACCGAGAAAAGACCAAGAGTTTAAAGGGTCGAGACCAAGTCAAGACCAAGACCAAGACAGG